>NW_020797889.1:2115011-2328735 GCF_003369625.1 Aspergillus mulundensis
CAAAATTATTAAAATATAGTTTTTATAAAAAAAAGGTAAAGTTTTTAGGCTTTATTATTAAATAAAAAAAAATATTTATTAATTTAAACCGCAGCTAAATTATTATTAATTAACTAGAATTAATATTATTTTATAAGTTATAGGTTTTTTTAGGCTTTATAAACTATTTTTAATATTTTATTTTTAGTTACGCTAAAGTAACGCGTTTAATAACCTAGCTTTTGGTAAAGATAGTAAAAAAATATAAAAGTGGGCCTTTTTTATTTTTTATTAATATAAAAAATATATTTAAAAAAATTAAATTAAACTTTACCAGGCCGCTAGTACTGCAGCACTTTAATTTTAAAAAAAAGATTCTTATTATTACTAATATATTAGGGTTTATTATTACTAAAATTATTACATAGCTAAAGTAAAAAAAGTTACCTAATAAAAAAAACAAGATTAATAGCGCCCTGTGGCCTTTTATTTTTATTAGCTATATAAATTAAAGCTTTATTATAAGGTTTATAATTAAAAACTACTTGCAGTAATTAAGTGTTTTAAAAAGTAATATTACTATCTTAAAAACTTTTTACATTTTATACACATGTAGTGTAATTATAATAACCTACACTATTTTTTTATAATAAAGGTTTTAAATTAAAAGTAGGTATAATAGGCGGAATTACTCGCGGCTTATAATTTTAAAATTAAGTATAAGCTAGGTAAGTATAATTTAGTAAATACACTATTATAATAATTAAATTATATAATAAAAAATAAAAAGTATTAAGTTAAAATACTCCTTATTTTATAAAAAAAGTTAAGTTTATCCCCTTAATAAACCATTACTAAAATAGTATTAAAAAACCTAGCTATCCCTCCGCGTAATTAAGCTTATAAGTACCTAAAACTTTTAAGCCTTAAAATATTTATTATAAAGGTAGTAAATAAAAAAAAAATTACTAAACTAGTTATAAATACCCTTTAGTAATAATTAATTATAGCCTAATAAAAAAACACTCTTGCAGGCTAATTATAATAATAACTTAAAGGTATAATTCCTATTAATTTAAAATAGGCCTTTTTTATTATTAAATAACGCGAGAAAAAAAAACTTTTTTTTTATAAAAATATTATTTATATACCTCCCGTGCCCGCGTTGCAATATAAGATTATAAAATAATATTATAATAATCCTTATATAGGCTACTTTAGCTATAAAAAAACTATTAAACTACTTACCCGCAAGTTTTAGTAAAAAAAGCTTAATAAGAATACACATGTATATATTAAAAAATATTCCTTATACTAAAAATTTAAGGTTTTAAGGTAGTTACCTTAGGGGAGTTTAATATYTTTTTTAATATTAAATATATTATAAAAAAATATTTTTATAAACTTTATTATTAGCCTATTTTTATTAAAATATAAAGGGCGCGTTTATAACATAATTTTAGTAATTATAAATTAGTTTAATAAAAAAGTAAAATATTTTTTTATTACTAATAAAATTACTGCGGAAAAATTAGCTAACCTATTTATTAAAAAAATTATATATAATATAGGGTCGCCCCGGAGCATAATAATAAATTAAGATTTATTTTTTATTTTAAAGTATTAAATAGCCTTTTATTAAGCACTATATATTAAGCAACAACTTAATATAGTATATTATTTTTAATTAAATAGTTAAACCAAGTGCTAAAACTAAATATTTAAGGTATATTTATATATATATTATAACCACTAGTAAAATAATTAAGTATTATACTTACTACTAGCACGCTTTACCTATAATAACTTAAAAAATAATTTAACTAGCTATACTTTACTTATAACAAGCTATAAATAAGAACTAGTAATTCCTAGGCTTAAAAACCTAGGGAAATTAATATTTTATCTTTTTATTAAAAAGCACTTATATTATTTAAAATAGCTTTATAAAAATTTATAGGATTATATAAATAAGGCCTAGAAAAAGCAAGCACTTTACTATAATTAAAAATATTATCTAGTAAAATTTAAGGTTAAAAATAATATTTTAATATTTTTAAAAAATATTAAATTAATATATTTAAATAAAAAACTTAACCTAAAGTATAATAAACCCTTTAAAATTAAATTTATTATTAAAAAGTAGGTATATTAGCTCCAGCTTACTAGTACGTATAGTTAGTTAAAAATTTATTTAGTATTTTATATTTTTTTTTAAAGCTATTTATATAGCAAGATAAGCCTAAGGGGGAAAAAAAGTAACTACTAACCATAAAGTTAGTTAATAAAAAAAAAAAATAAAAAGTTAAGGCTATTCTTAAAAAATAATAAATTTATAAATATAATAAATTTTTTATTAAGTAAAAGGGCTGGCCTAGCTATAAAAATTTATAAAAACTATTTTTTAATTTTAAGCACGCACAGGAAGCCCTGGTAAATTATAAAAAACTAGCTATAATAATACTAGTTTACTACTAGTTTAAAAAAAAAAGGTAATAACCTTACTAAGTTAAATATTTTTTTTTTTTATTAGGTTTTAAGGTTTAATAAACCGCTAGTATTATTAAAAAATTATTAAACCACTATTTAATTATTATTAGTTACTTATAATATTAAAAAGGGGTGCAAGATTTTTTATTTTATAAGGTTTTAAAATTATACCTAAGGCTATAAGTAAAGTAATTACCTTTTTTATTTTTTTATAGGATTTTAAGGTTTAATAAACTATAGCTAGAACGCCGCCAGCTTGGTATTAAAACTTATTTTAAATTATAATTTAGAATAAAAAACTACGTTTATATTAAAGTTAAAGTGTTAAAAAAATCTCTTATTTTTTTTAAAAAAAAAAAAATAATAACTAGCTAGGTGGTAAAGGCCATAATAAGAAACTATTATTTAATATTAGGAGCAGGAGCAAGGGCCTTTATAAACACCTTTTTTTTTATTTAGTATTTTTTAAAAAAAAAGGCGTGACAGGCCTGTTTTTTAAAAAAAAAATATTAGTAAACTAGTAGCTATTTTAGCTATTATTAAAATAAGCCAAGGGCTATTTAATAGCAAGCTAAAAAAACTAAACAAGCTTTTATATAGCTAAAGCTAATATTTTTATTACATGGACCTTGGGGCTTATTTTTTTATTATAAGCCTTTATTACTAGTTTAACCTAATAACTAAACATATCTTAGTAATAAAAGTATTTATTATAGTTAGTAAAATTTATATATTATAAAAAGGTAATATTTTTTTTTATATAAAATAGCAGGGGGAGGCAAGTACCCTTAATATAAATATAATAAAAGTAGTTACGCCTAATAGCTAAATAAATATAATAATTAAGGCTATTAATTAACTTATTATTTTTATATACCTAAATATACTTTGCATATTATAAGTAAACCTATTTTTTATTAGCTAATATTTATACTAAAGCCATTTTACCAGCAAACTAGTTAAAAATAAAAAGTACTTATAAAAAAAAAGGCTAAAGACTAAAAAAAAAAAGCCTAAGGGGGTAGTAATATAAAACTTATAGTAAGGGTATTAATAAGGGCAAAGGCTAGTATAACACTAAATAAAGTAAAAAAAGGCAAGCTAAAAGGCGCGGGGGCTATAGTTAAATAATAAAATAGTTATTATAAGGTTAAAAGTTAGTATTTTTAGTAAAACACCAGCGGAGCGCCGCTGGTTAGTAGCTATTAAAGTAAAAAAAACTTATTAAATTATTACTTATAACCTTATTATATATTTTAAAAATACTTATTAAATATAAGTTATATTACTTGTTACTATTATTATTGCCGCCCAAGAACTAATTAAAATTAAAGTTTTTAAACCTAAAAAAAAACAGGGATAAAAAAAAATTAAAAACACTAAGGGCTTTTAAAGTTAATAAAAATACTATATTAAAGGGGTTTTATAATTATACCACTATAAAAGTATAAAGGGTAAAAATAAAAATATTTTAAATTACTATAATTATAGCTAGGTGCTTTTTTTTTACTTGCTAAAAAGCCAGGGCAGCGCTTAAAAGGGCTTTTTTTTAGTTATAATAAAAAAAGGGTAACTTTTTATTTAGTAAAAAGTTTAATAAGTTTAAAAATTTATAAAACTATAAATTATGTTATAATTTACACTTTTATACCAAGTATTATTAAAGCGCCACCTTTTCCCTTTTAGTTATAAATAAATATTATATTTTATTTAAAGCACTATAAATAATAAGGATAAAACACTAAATTTAATATGTTAAATAATACTTTAATAAAGTTAAAAATAGTAATAATAAAGCTATGTTTAGTATTAATATTAATAATAATAATAATATTTTATTATTATTTTTTTTTAATTTAACAGCGGGTCGCGGACAACCCTTTAATTAAAAAAAAAAAAAATTATTAAAGTTAATATTTTTTTATTTAATATTACTAAAGCTAATTTACTATTAATCTAAAGTTAATACCTTAAGTAACCTAAGCTTTAGCCTTAGGCTACCAAGGCTTAATATACCTTATTATTATATTAGGCTATATAACTTAACTAAGTTATTAGTATTTAAGGTTTTAGCTATTAATTAAGTAAGGCTAGGATAGGCCCTAAGTATAAGCTAAAGTAAAAACCCGTGTGTAAAATATTTAAACTTATATTTATTTTTTAATTAAAAATAGCTTAAGCATAGCTTAAAGGTTTATAAAGGTAGCCTTAAGGCCAGCCTTTTTTAAAATTTTTAAGTAACTTTTTTAATATTATTTAACAGGGTTTAAAATACTCCATTTTTATTAGTTAGATTCCTTTGTTAATATCTTTATTATTAGTAGAGATCTTTGAGACTTGTTGGTCTTACAAAAAGGCACTTTTTAATAATTTATATTATAATTATTTTTATATTACTAGGTAATATAAAAATAGTTTCCGGGCGCTTAATTTATAACTTTAGCTTTTATACTAGTAATATTTTAGCTAGTGCTTGCTAGCAGTAATTACTTATAATTTTAATATAATTTATAATATACTACGCGGCTAGCGCGCCGGGTAATAATTTTATAATAAAGTATAAAAATATAATAAATAACATAATTATAAATTATTTTTTATAATAATATATTAAAAAAATAATATAATTAGGTTTAATCCCAGAAAATAACCATGTTAATATATAGCTTAATATTATAAAGTTAAGTTTTAAGTATTATAGGGATAAATAAGGTAATAGCTATTTATTATTTATTAAAAGTAAAATATAACTTAAATAATAATAAAATAAGGCTATAATATTTAATTAACAGGCTATAAACTATAATAACATACTTTAAGTAAGGCTTTTAAAGTTATTAAATAATTAATTTTATTAGTTTAAAGTTAAATAAAAGGTGTTAATAAACTAAAATAATATTAATACTTTATTAAATACTTACCTTTAAATACTAAATCTTTGCCTATGGTTTATACAAGCTATTTTTAATAATATTTATAATTAATTATACTTAATAAATTATAATAAATTTAAACTTTTTTATTACTAGGGTCTAGCCCTAAAAAAAATAAATTAAAAAAAACTATTTACTTATTATTATTATTATATTTAACACCCTTAAAATTAGTTTTATTAATAAGGTTATTTACTATAAGGGCTATAACACGGGTTATAATAGCTAGCCTAGCTATAATAATATTAAAGTTTATTATTATTATAATTATAAGCTAGTATAGGCGGTAGGTAAATTAAATAACATGCATGGGCAAAATAGTAATATCCACTTTTTTTTTTTATTTTTTTATTTTTTTTTCCTCCGCGACCTCCTTAGCCTTTTTTTTTTTATTTTTTTTTTTATTTTTCTTGGCCTTTTCTTCCTTCTTTTCCTTTATCTTATTATTATTATTATTATTATTGTCGCCCGGTATAAAAGCTAAATATATTAGCTAATATACTTATAGGTAAATAAGGGCTATAACTTATGTTTATTAATATATTATATACCTAAACTATTTTAATAGTAGTTTATATAACTATTACTAAAGTAGCCTAGTATAATAATATATTTTATAAATAGCTTATAGCCTTGGGCGTAATACCTGTAAATTAAATTACCTTTAATAAATATACTAATATATTACCTAATAATAGCTTCTTAGTTAATAAGGCAGGTTATAATTTTTTTTATTATATTTTTTTTATTAATAAGCTTATAAAGCGCGAGCTCGCGTTATAAATAATATAATTATTTATAAAGTTTTTTTAAAACTATTAATTTATAGCTTAAATAATTTATTATATTAGTAATATAGGCTACTAGTAGCTAGGTTAGTAAAAAAATAGGTAAGTAAGTAAAAAAAATAATATTATTATTATTTTTAGTGTTAGCTATTATAATAAAAAAAATTTAAAAAATTAAGGGTTTATAAATTATAGGTTTATATAAGTAGGTTATATATTATTTATATAATTTATTTTTTTATTATTTTTTAAACATTTTTATTAAATTTATTATTATTATGGCTATTAAAAAAAGTATTACTATTTAAAACAGGCTATTAATAAAAGTATTAAATATTAAATAGGCTATTAATAGTAGTATTTTTAATATTTTAAGCAGGATAAACTTTGTTCTAGCCTCGCGTATTACTCCTGGCATTAAAGCTTGCGCCCTAGAAATAACGGGACCTATGTAGCTCACCGCCTTTACTTAAGCGCGGAGACCCGCAACAACTCCGATCATTCAGTGCGAGGTAGATAGATGTCCGGAACTTGAGTGTCTCCCAGGACACCCGCCATGGTCATCATCGCATGTATTCTGAAATATCCATATGATCTGCCATACCGATAATGGATTCTGGGCCGGGCTTTGAGGCCTCCCAACCTTCCAGCGGCTCAAGTAGCAACAGTCATCCACTCCCGCGGCTTCGTGGCAGCAGTCTTTCGCAGTATGGGCGTGATCCTCTGACTGGTGATCTTCGTCAGCCGTAAGTAGTAG
The DNA here is from genome assembly GCF_003369625.1 of Aspergillus mulundensis. NCBI lineage: Eukaryota > Fungi > Ascomycota > Eurotiomycetes > Eurotiales > Aspergillaceae > Aspergillus > Aspergillus mulundensis. Next base: position 2,121,959 of record NW_020797889.1, read on the forward strand.
GACACTACATATTCTGGCTGCAGGCTGATACTTGGAAATCTTTAGCATTTCATTCAAGCGCAAGCATAAGCAGCGGTCTGGTTTTAGTCTGTCAAGTCTGTCCAATATCTTTACGAGCGAGTCCAACGGACATTCAAGTTTCAGCCGCGCGGCATCCAGAAACGTACCCTCCACGGAAGATGATTCGCAGCCGGTCGGCGAGAGTTCTCAGCGAAATGGGAACTACAATATACAAAAGGAAGGGGGCCTGTTGGATTGGTACGTAGAAGGTCCAGGGCGACGGGTTGGCTACGATGACTTTACTGCTATCGATTGGATATTTGAGTACACTAAGGAGCGACAAAGAAAGCGACTTCTGTCAGCGAGTGGGCAAGGAATGCTTGGTTATGCTCGCAAGCTTTTCGATGCCAGTAATGTTTGGTTAGTCCTGATCGCAACGGGAATATCAGTTGGGATTATCGCTGCATCTATCGACATCGTTGGAGACTGGCTGGGGGACATCAAAGCTGGGTATTGCAAGAATGGTCCAGGAGGAGGAAAGTTCTACCTGAACCGTAGCTTTTGCTGCTGGGGTCACGAAGAAGGTGAGTTATCAATGTCTCGAGAATTCTTGACTTGCGCTACTGACCTGCTAAGACCCTTCCAATTGTATGGACTGGACTCCATGGGGGAAAGCTACTGGGGCTAGATCATCGGCTGGGGCTTACGCAGTCGAGTATATATTTTATACACTCTACTCTGTTTGTACCTCTTTCGCGGCTCATCCTTCGCTGTCGATATCTAACGCAGGGGCTAGGTACTTTTCGCCGTTTGCGCTTGCATGTTGGTCAGAAACTATGCGATTTATGCGAGACATAGCGGGATACCTGAGATCAAGACAGTCTTGGGTGGCTTCATCATAAAGCATTTCATGGGACCTTGGACCCTTGCGATCAAGTCCTTGGGTTTGGTATGTTGTCTTCACATAATCAGGCATATCGGAGCTGACCATTCTCCAAGTGTCTGTCCGTCGCATCCGGCATGTGGCTGGGCAAAGAAGGTCCGCTTGTCCACGTCGCATGCTGCTGTGCCAGCGTCATAATGAAGACTTTCGATAGTCTGAACAGCAATGAAGGTGCCTATGCCTTACTCATCGCCCAATCTTCAGACAGCAGTTGACATTGATAGCGCGAAAACGAGAGGTACTCTCCGCGGCGGCCGCCGCAGGCATATCTGTTGCGTTCGGGGCGCCAATTGGTGGCGTCCTGTTCAGTCTGGAGGTATGAGCGCCCATTCGCGGACCCTCCTTTACACCTGTCTGATACAGTATTTTAGCAATTGTCGTATTACTTCCCTGACAAGGCAATGTGGCAAAGCTTTGTCTGCGCCATGGTAGCAACAGTTACTCTTCAAGCGCTGGATCCCTTTCGCACTGGGAACATCGCTCTCTATGAAGTCAAGTACACCAGAGGATGGCACCGTTTTGAAATGATACCATTTATCATTCTTGGTATTGTGGGCGGTCTTTACGGGGCGTTCCTCATCCGGCTGAATATGCGGGTTGCGAAATGGCGGCGAACGCGAAGTTTTTCCCGTCCAATCATCGAAGTTGTGATTGTGTCTCTTCTCAGCGCCCTGATAAACTACCCTAATATCTTCATGAGAGCCCAAAACTCGGAACTTGTCCACTCTTTATTCGCCGAGTGCAGTACAGGAAACCCTGATCCTTTCGGCCTGTGCAAAACTGGGGCAGCGTCAGCCGGTACGGTAGCTCTTCTACTGGTAGCTGCTGTCCTGGGCTTTTTCCTCGCAACGATGACATTTGGACTGGACATTCCTGCCGGTATTATCCTTCCGTCGTTTGCAATTGGTGCTTTATATGGACGCGCTCTCGGTACCGCTTTCAAAATATGGCAGGACTCCTACCCAGGCTTTTTTCTCTTTGGTAATTGTGAGCCCGACATTCCTTGTGTGACTCCGGGGCTCTATGCGATTGTCGGAGCAGCTTCAGCCCTTGGCGGCGCTACAAGAATGACCGTCTCAATTGTTGTCATCATGTTTGAACTCACAGGCGCCCTTACCTACGTCATCCCCATCATGATTGCAGTCATGCTGTCCAAATGGTGCGGAGATATCTTTGGCAAGCGCGGTATCTATGAATCTTGGATTCAGCTCAATGAGTACCCATTCCTTGACCACCGTGATGATACCACTCCTCCCGACGTCCCTGCTCATACAGTCATGACAAAGGCGGACGACATTACTATTCTTACCGCCGTTGGCCATACAGTGGGGTCTCTTCGCAACCTTCTGCAGACTACCTCATACCGAGGATTCCCTGTCGTTACTGAAGCCTCAAATCCCGTTCTCCTCGGTTACGTTTCCCGTAACGAACTTTCTTTCGCCTTGAAGAACCCAACATCTCCGTCCGGAGAGGAGCTCCATAATGCGACCCAGGCCTTCTTTGCGCATCAACCATTCGCAGATCCGATGGACACCCTTGACCTTCGACCCTGGATGGACCAAACACCTATCACTCTAAACAGCGGCACAACGTTTCTTATTGTGCTCCGAATGTTTCAGAGACTCGGGCTTCGCTACGTTCTATTTGTGAACAAGGGTATTCTTCAGGGACTACTTACGAAAAAGGATGTTTGGTTTGTTATTAATGATCCTGCATCTCGTAAAAACGAGTGGGCTAGTGACCCTCTAGGGGAGGCCGACACTGCTGAAGAGATTGGGCTACTTCAAGGCGATGATGCTTCCAGCATTGTTCCCCCGCTGACTCCCTTGGATCGGCGACCCTCACTTTAGTGCACTGACTGATCTTTACTACCATTAATCTTATATATCTGGAAGTTAGCAGTTGGCGTCGGTTTTGGATCTCGGACATAGAACAAATTTAGGTGTTCGCTTCGTTAGGTAGATTAGCTTTCAACTAGATATTTTCATCCACGTCACAATATCATTTTCGTCCATATATTCCTAATGTTTGCATCTTTTGACACATCCACATCCATGGATACAGTATACTTCGAAACTATACCGCCGTATTAATCACCAGCCCCACATATTCTGCCGGCACATAGCTCACCGCCCAATGACCGTTTTCTCCGGACTCCCTCAAAAGTAAATGATCAAGATCACCTTCGAACCGCAGAGGCGGGAATTTGACACAAAATGATGGCGGATCCGTTTGAGGTGCGCATGCGCTTTACATCGCAGCTACAACATCTCAATGCATCGATCACGTCATCCCAGAAAGCCGCGCATTATGCGCTCAAATACCGCGATATGGATGAAGATCTCCACTCCTGCATTCTAGAGCAGCTCGAGCGGGTAAGAGGCCGTTCAACCAAAGACGTGCGCGAGCTAGACTGACTCGGGAACCTCTAGAATAACATGAACAATCGAGCCAATATCTTATATTTCATCGAACAATTCTGCGAAATGGCCGCTAAGGAAGACCACGTCCCCTACGTCCGCATGATACAGCGAGATATCCTCCGGGTTGTCGACTGCGTTGCGCCAGCAGACGGCTCTGGTGCCGCCAATGTAAAGCACGTCCGCCGCGTCCTGAGTGGTCTCCAAGCCAAAGATGTGCTCTCCGCTGAAACGGTGGCCGAGATTCACGCGGGCCTGAAGGATAGAGAAACACACCCAGCACATCTCGACTTGGAAGCTGATGAGGAAGAAGAAGCGGGCTCGAAGTCGAAGACAGGGACACCGCGAGGTCCAAGGGCCAATGGCATCCGTGTGGACAAAAGACAGATCGAACAGCGAATCGAAGAGGATCGTGAGCGCAATAAAAGACTACGAGAGAGTATGTGGACTGTCCGAGGGGATGACAGCGATGAACATAGGAAGTTCTGGGATGAAACCAGTGACATTGGCGAGGATGATTTCACGGCTGCCCATGAAGAGCTGATGGAACGGAATGGGATGATCAATGCTGTTTGAATCTGCACCTGGCGTACCTTGGGACTTGAAGGGTATCGAGGATAACCGGCGTTCATGGAGCATGGGATGATTTCGATCTTAGGGATATGTTTGAGATACCATGACGATATATATGTTTTTGCACTGTATAAAAGATATCCAACCACAACCACGGCGCAGGACTCCGGCAAGCTCTCGATTTTGAAGGACTCTTCAACAAATGTTTTATTTAATCAATTATCCAGAAATGACAAATTCTTCATGACGTAGAGACTAGCACAGCTCTATAGATTAGGTATGTACGGACTTGGCCCACCGGAAAAACGAGTCCCCGACATATTTTCATAAATCTTTTTGGTCCGACGCCGACGCCGACTTCAAGCGCAACAACATTTTTGCTCGTCGTCCCCTCTATGTTGTCGCAGATTGTCACTGCGGCAAAGGGCATTCTATTTCCTGAACAAAATTCGAAGAGCGACTCAAAAACCCCCACCACCGAATCGAAAAGGACAGTTCCCGCATTAAATTCGAAAATGGTCACCACCCGCCGATCAGCACAATTCCAGGCGCGTCTGCCAGTTGAGGATGCGACAGTCAACGGAACACCAGAGTTGAAGGGGAAGCGCAAGTCGGAGTTGGAAAACGCGTCGTCTGCTACAAGCCCAGAGACCCAGGGCAACAAGCGAAGAAAGAGGAGCAGTATAAAAGCAACCGAAGAAGTAGTGAAGGAGGATAGAAAAGAAGACAAGAAAGAGGAGACAGCACCTAAGAAACATTTCCGATTTGACAGCGAAGAGCCTGAAGTACCGCAGGTCGCGGAGCCTGAGGCCCCGGTCGATGCGCAGCAGGAGCAGAATGATGAGGAGGACAGCAGCGATGATGAGGCCCCAGAGACAGTGGACAACTCTGCACAGTTGTCTAAAATGAAGCTAGAAGCTAGGAAACGGGAGGAGGCGAGAAGAATGTGTGTATTATTGGGCCCTTTGCCTCATCTCATTCTTGTCACTAACCGCGTAACAGAGAGGAGCAAGCAAAGCGAGAAAAGAGGCGGCAATTGGACGAAACCCGCAAGCAGCAGGCCAAAGCTTCGGCTAAAAGAAAGGAAGCACCTACATCCCAAACTGCGCCAGGAGCTGGAACTCCTGCAGATGACATGTTATCCGAGAGCTCAGCAACACTGCAAGGATCACTTACACAAGACGCTCGACGCCCGGCACTCCCCGCTCTCCTTCCCGACGATATTCTAAATGCAGTACCTGACGTCCGGCCACCGACACCTCCACCGGAGACCGAAGTTTTCTCCCAGAAGAAGCCAACCAAGCTCAGATTCCTTGAGAAGAAGGAGAAGGCCCCGAAGGATATGCGAATGGGCGATGTCGCTATCCGTGTGCTGGATAGTGAGAGCTCGCGAAAGCAGCCAAGCACAGCGCTCGCCCCGAAGGCGTCAAAGACAGGAAAGGGTGCGAGGGAAGCATGGCTGAAGCAAGCTCGCAGCACTGGGCACGTCAATGGCATGAGAATGGTCAGTAGTGGAAAGAAGGGCTTCGTGCGCAAGTAAAGCACTGAATTTACAGGGATACGGTTTACTGTTGAATTGCATTGGGTATTTCCACCTCTCGGGCTGTATATGATTGGGATTTAATATTGCAGTTGTTGGGCGTTTAGAGTTTTGATAGATGCGATGATCATAACGGCAATATGCATGTATAGATTGCGAGCATCAAGCATGCTTCCTTTTTATCTACAGTTTTTCTTTTTATCAAGTCTATATTATTAGTCTAACCTGGAAGAAATATAAGCTTAATACAGACTCGTACTACTAACGGTGTTCTAATTATTTGGCAGCGTAAGAACTAACGGTGCTGTAGATTGCGTCCGATTTGCGGGTGGCCGCACGTGCAAAAAGCTGGAGCTCCTTCTTTCATCCGCCCAGCTTTCAACAATCGCCAAATTCTGCCTCCCAACCCTCTCAACCCAGTCCTCAGTCCATTCGTCTGGCATGTCCGAGTCCTAAACCAGATGCGCTTGGTATAAAATGGCGTCCGCTACCGAATCTTCCCCTCTCCTCCCTCAACACCACCATCCTGCATCCTCAAATACGTCACCGCGAGGGAGCCGGCCTCCCCGAACAGTGACGTTCAATCCCCTCACGACAGTCAGTACATATCACGATTCAGCTTCTGCGGACCCTAAATTTAAGCCCTTGACATCTGGGCCTTCTTCACTCGCCAGCTCACGACCGACTGGGCTCTCAGCCCTGAATAGCAAGCTTCGCCGTCGCAACAGCCATGGAGCTCCGGGCACAATTGCCTCGTCGTATCCGGCCTCGAAAATTGGCCCGCAGAGAACAACAAAGACTGCGCAGAAGTTGAAGCTTTTACCAGACCCTATAACCGAGGAAGAACTTGTCGATGATGAGGAAACCTCTCCTTCAGACGTATACCGACAGATTGCGCGGATCAAGGAACCTGCAGCTCGAAGCCTTGCGGCGAAGCTAGGGAAGGCAGACAGGGATAGGCTACCTCGGGTAACGGCGTACTGCACGGCCAATTCTTATCGTCTAGATGGGGTATTCAAGTTCCTGAAGTCACGGTCCAAAACCCGCGGTGCCAATCCCAAGTTGTTTGACGAGTGCGTCTACTCGCGGTTCGATTACCAGCACGAAGAGAAACAGAAAGCTGGGAACCTTTCGAATGATGTAGATACGGAGAATGCTCACACGGTCGATCGGATGCCTAGGGAAAGAAGGTTTTCGGATAGTGCGGTGGAAGTGAATGATAACTTTGTCAACCGGAGAGAGGAGCTTATCGATCTGCATGATAAATCTCACTCGCAAAATGCAACCGAATCCTCGGTGCTTGATAATGCCCCGGATATCGACACCACCATTCACGCACCGGAAGTGTTCCTTTTCGATTATGGCACCGTAGTCATATGGGGCATGTCGCCGGCGCAAGAATCGCGATTTTTGTCGGATATCTCAAAATTTGCAACCTCAATTCTGAGCCCAGAAGATACCCAGGTGGAAAACTTTAACTTTTACTATGCTCGCGAATACCAAGCCCGAATATACAACGATTTCATTTCGCTGCGCGACCCCCGAAACTATATGATCAAGCTCGCCATCTCACATGCTCTGGCCCAGTCAGTGAAAACGTCTCTCTTCGAAGACCTTGTCTCTGAAACCATCTCAAATACCGCACCATTACCGGCTCAGATTGCTCAGACTGGAAGCGTCAACCTCTCAAGACGGCAAATCAACATGCAAGTCGGAGAACTATTTATCCTTCGTATCAATATCCACCTTCAAGGTTCGGTGTTGGATAGCCCCGAGTTGATGTGGGCTGAACCACAGTTAGAACCTGTATACCAGGCTGTTCGGAGTTACTTGGAAATGGACCAGCGCGTGAGCCTTTTGACTGAGCGGTTGGATGTGATAGCGGATCTTCTTGCTGTGCTGAAAGATCAATTAACTCACCGTCATGGTGAGTATCTCGAGTGGATAGGTACGTTTGAGGCCCTAGTATCAACACTCTCTCAACTTACTAATTCAATGTAGTTATCGTCCTCATCGCCGCTGAGATCCTCGTGGCCGCCATCAACATCGTTGTTGATCTGTACGCTGGTGTCGAATAGACGCAGCATGTACCATTCTGCAACTCTGTACAGGCGTCGGAGTTTGGGGGGTCGTTTGCACTCCGTTCCTTGCTACTGTATATATAGATTTACTCAGCGGTCCTCGGCATGGTCGAATACAGCCTAATCAACCGTCTGCGGTTGGCTAGAATTCATATTGGATGCCATCAAAAACTACTTTTAGATGATTACTACCGCACGATAGTACGGATAGCTTCTTGTATCTCCCCCCAATTGATATAGAACCTTATGTAACCTAGCGCAGACAACAACGTCACGAGCTCATCCCCAACCGGACCAATTGTAACAGTAGTCTTACGAAAAGAACGTACACAGTGCACACCTATCGTTTGGCAAACATTCAACTCGGCGGTAAGAATCTTACTTCCTTGCCTTACCTCCAGAGCCGAAGATGACTTGACCGAATTAATCGTCTCATCCGTAATCCGTCATCTGAGTGGCAGTGAGGCCAATCTATGAGTGTGGGTCCATACTCGAACCCCACATTTTGTACTATCCTAATTAGGAAAACCCTCTCTGATTGGCTGGGACATACTATGTACATCGGCCCTGGTATTGGCATTGCCCATCCATGGCATCACAGTGGGACAACAATGGGCATAGCGAAGAGTTTGAACTGACATTAACCTCGGAGATAATGGTGATATTGGAGATTGATTGCTGTCTTGTCCGTAAACGCCGGCTTGGGATTGAGGTTGGTAGGACAGAATCCGGGTATAAAGAGGGGTGTGGTGCTATGCTGTCTTTGCTCAATCTCACCCACATCATCAGTTAACAATTCAAAGCCAGAAAACAACCAAATCAGTTTACTACAATTTTTTTTTTTCACTTCAACCAGCTTCAAATCCTAGCAAGATGTCCGCCGAAGTCCCAACCCAACCACGCAACCTCCCCATCCTCGCAACGGAGGAGTCCACCGCGGGAAAGACCTACATCGTGACCGGCGCAAACACGGGTCTGGGGTTCGAAGCGGCAAAGCACTTCGTCCGCCTCGGCGCAAAGAAAGTGATCTTAGCCGTGCGCAGGATCGATACAGGCGAAGCCGCAAAGCGGAAAATCGACGAGGCCACTGGCACCACTGATATCGCGGAGGTCTGGCCTCTTGACCTGAGCAGCTACACCTCCGTCAAGGCTTTTGCGAAGCGCGCAATTGCGGAACTTGACCGGATTGATGCGGTGATTGAGAATGCGGCTGTGGCGACGCCGGAGCAGACCAGGGCTGAGGGACATAATCTGACTCTCACGGTGAATGTGCTGAGTACGTTCCTCCTGGCTATGTTGTTGCTGCCGAAGTTGAAGGGGAGTGCGGAGGAGTATGGAATTTTGCCGCGTTTGTCAATTGTGACGTCTGGTATTGGGTGGGATGCGCGTGACAAGTGGGAGGAGATCAAAGAGGATCCGTTTGTAAGGATGGATGCGCTGCCTGTTGAGGAGTTGATGGCTACGTATGTTCTCCTTTACACGTCCAATTCCTCATAGCCTGTGCCTAGCTAACCTTGGCTGTGCGGAAAGATACCCCATATCCAAGCTTATGGATAGCCTCACTGTTCGCGAGCTGGCGGCTCGACTGCCTGTTGAGCAAGGGAAGGTGGTCATTAATGCCGTCTGCCCGGGACTTTGCAAGACTGAGCTGGTCCGGAACTGCCCCCCTGCCGTAAAGCAGTCGATCGTCGATCAGCATGTGCTATATGGACGGACCGCGGAGGACGGGAGCCGGACGCTACTGGCCGGCGCTGTACTGGGAAAGGATAGCCATGGCACCTTCACTTCCAACTGCGAGATTAGAGAGTGAGTCGCCATACATGCTAAGCATTATCGATCCATGCTAATGAGCTTTACAGGGACAAAGTGCCTGTCTGGGCGAAGGATGAGGAGGCCAAGAAGTGGCAGGAGCATCTATGGGCCCTCATTGTGGAAGAACTCGAAGCTGTCGAACCGGGATGTGTGCAAAAAGCGTTGCAGAACTAGTTCTTTAGTTGTTGTATCTGTTAGCTTAGGGGAAACGATCCGGTTGGGCCGAGAATTCGAGAAACTTCTGCGTGGAACAGAGTACCATGCCAGCTCTATCGTGTATTGCGTGCACCCATGGAAACCCGACCAGTGCCCTCTCAACCTCGTCCCAGGCAGAGAGTCCGAGGGCTTTCATTGTAGTGTCGGTTGTTGGTATCAGCCACTCATCGTCCGAACGTTTGAACACTACCACCGCCCCAATGAAGAGCATCCAGAGAAGAACCCTTTGCATAGACTCGTTTTTCGTCCCTCTTTCTATAGCTGACGAAAGCTTTTGGATAGCAAATCGAAGGCGACTTGAGACAAGCGGCTTGTCAGCGATACGATGGTCCAATCCTCGTAGAAATGTTACCAAGAACGCAATCAGGCCCAAGTGGACTGCTTCCTCGAGAATGCTCATACTCAAATTCGGACATGTGTCAGAATCCGTACCAACATATAACGGGCTGATATGTAGGAGACGAAAGCCCAGGAGCATGATGGTGTTGTGAAACTCAACGGCACCCAGCTTCTGCCTGTGCCCGGCACCGGCATTGTTGAGCAGCATGGCAAGTCTTCTCATCTCCGAGAAGATCGTCCATAAATTGGCCCGCAGGCTCATTTGCAAGAGTAAATTTACCTTCGGGTCCGTAAATCTGTCTTCTATATTTCCATCATGAATATACACGCCTGTGCATAGGCGGAGAAACTCGATGCCCTCAACGCCAAACAAAGTCCTTGAACCAAGTTGTAAAGCGAATTCCAAATCGCCCCTGTATCATTAGCGAATCCCTAGACAGTGCAAAGTATTCAAAGACACACCTTAGGACTTTCTGAATAACCCCACAATTATCACTATCAAACTGCTTGATGCCCCCACGTAACTCAACCATCCGCCGGAGGCCCTGGAGATGGACATAACCCCGCGCATACTGACCCTGCAACCGCTCATACTGGGACATGGCCACAAGTATCGCCATAGTCATATCCGACGTCGCCTCCTCCTGGCTCATGAGTCTTTTTTGGACGATGCGGTAGGTGCGTGCAATATGGCGCATTCCTTGGGTCGTCTCACGGACAAGGTTCTGAGAGCACAGGATCGATGTGGCTACAGAGCAGTGGAAGTCTAGCACATGATCAGCATGCTCAATCATGTATGGGGGGTAATGATATGGTCGGGCACGCACAAGCCTCGTCGATAAAGAAATACCGCACCCAGACGGACCCCATGTGGTCGGGGTTCTCCAAGGCGCCATCAAGCTCAGGATTGTATCGTATACCGCTGAAGAAAAACAGTGCTTCAAGAGAAACATGTCAGCTCCTATAGTTTTGTCCAGAGTGGTGGCCTAAGTGCACACCTTCTCGAACTAAGCCCTTGGATGTCTCCGGCACGGGTATCGGAAACACCAGTCCATCAGTAACTGGCCGGGCGACCTCCCCATTAGCTGTCTCATTTCTCTGTTCTCTCCTAATAGCTTCAGGAACGCGAAATGGAGTCACGTTGTTGCCTTTGCTCTTGGATGACCGCGTTAGAGTCCTGTTGGCATTCTTCCCTGTCGCGGCGTGGGTGCGAATTCGCTTTCTTGTTGCGCGGTCAATGAACGCACTGTTATCTATGAATAAGAAAGACATGATTGATGGTTCTGTGAGTTGGCTGCATGTAGAGTGTTGAAGTGTAGTTGGGAAGGTGCAGCCTAGTTGTAGTCCGGGGTTAACGGAGCTATCGGAAGTATACCTTCCAGCCAATCCAAGGGTCATGAACAAGTGATCTTATGTGCTAACACCCCGAATATATCTATCTCACCTTCCAAGGGACCAAGCTAATTCTACATTCCAATACAGCAGCAGAAGGGCTAAGCCTCTACAGGCTGTTCAGACTTCTGATGGGCGTTTGCCCGCCGGCGGAGCCTACCCGCAGCATCATGATCCTCGTCCCACTTGGCAAGCTCGGCGTTAGGTACCTTGACCATCTTATGTGATGTCTCGCCTGATGGCCCCGTAAGAATTGTTTGGCGGAACTGATAGCCTCCAAAACGGGGTAGGACCTTCATGTAGACATAGTAGTAGACGCCGCAAAGGCCAATGCTATCCAGTTAAGTTAGCCCTAACCCTGGTAATTAACGTTTAGAAAATAGAAGCACGTACAGAGAGATCCCAACGACCACGTATGTTCCATACCAGAAACTCACGTCGCCTCCGGTTGCGCCTGTTGCTGGTGGGTACCAGGGAGCAACGAGCAAGTAGAGGTTGGCTAGAATGGCAAAATAGACGACAACGTCCCAAGCGTGCCATTCGGTTCTGGGGATGTTGAGACGCTTTCGGTGTCGTCGGGTGAACAAGAGACCAATTGCAAGGAAGAAGTTGAACATGCTTTGGGGGTATACTCCCAAGTCGACCACTGCCGGAGTCTTAGTTAAGGCAAGCGAGCTCGCTGGGGTCTACCACACATACCGAAATTAAACGCATCACCCGCTGGAGGAGCCAGAATCATAATAGCAGTCAGACTCCACTTTAGCCAGTACGGCCCCAGCGGAGTTCCAAAGGGACGCGTGGAAGTCCAGAATTTGGTAAACGGGAGGACACCTTGTCTGTACGTTCACTTAGTCGGCTTACCCATGAGTAGGATGGAGTAAACATACCTGCCACACTCACGCAGCATTCTGGATTGGCCAATGAGCACAACGAGCAGGTTACCAAACGCGCTGACGCAGATCAAGAAATTCAAGGCGCGAGACGCACCGCCGCCTCCGAATACCTTCTCGAAAAAGAGACTAGCGACGTTGATTTCCGAAGCAGCAATTTCCTCCTTACTCGCAGCAGAAACGTAAGCGATGTTCGCAAGCATGTAAAGGATACCGATGGTGATGAGCGAAGCAGGGGCGCTCCATTTGAGCGTCTTGACAGGGTTCTTAACCTCGTTGACTAAGTTAAAGGCATTCTCGTATCCCTGGTAGGAAAACATCACGTTGATGAGTGAGTTAGTAGCTCCATACACCGTAGCATCTGAAGTTCCCTCGAAAGCGTTTCGGAAATGAGCCTTGGGGTCTGGTATAGACGAAACGTTGCCGCCGAGGACGACTAGCCCGGTAATTGCGATGCTGGACACGTTAGAAGACAAATTCGTATGTTGAGCACATTACTCACAATAGCAAAGTAACAAGTTTGACCCAGCCGATGGCGTTGGAGAGTTGAAGAGACCACTTCGTGTTGAAGGAGACAGCTATAGTAGTCAGCATATCAGCTTATCACGGTAGCCCTACAAACCAACCTAAAGTTGCCACTGTATACGACGCAAGAGCGACACCCTTGGATTGCCATGCTGTAGGTTCTGACTGCGCCAGTCTGAAGAGATAATTGGCCAGGACTAACGTCATTCACATTAGCGCATGCAGGCTTGCTTGCATATTGAAGTTGACGTACCAATAGCATTGCTACTGCTAAATGAAAATACCACTGTCTGCACCGCGAAGACGGTAGGAAAAAAGTACCTAGGGCGAGGATACGCCTGCTCCAGATAGACTGCCTCTGATCCAGATCGACTAGGGAAATACGATGCGAATTCGAGGTAGACGGAGAGCATGCTTGCAGCGACAGCAAACCCTATCACCCAATAGAATAGACCCAGGCCGATAGAACCGGTTCCTTCGAAAACAGACGAAGCTAGAGTACAATTCAATGTTATTTGCAATCTTCTTTCTGGTTATAGAGGAGTCACTCACGGGTAGAGAAGATTCCGGTCCCAACCATCTTGCTAACGTTCATGAAGATCAACGTGATGAACCCTGCCTCGTAGCCAAGCGGCGAGACAACCTCAACCGGCGCGCCCGAAGCCTCCTGGTATGTCGGAAGGGAGGTATTGCCGCCTGCATCTCCAGTGTAGTGCAGATCGCCTGCAACAATGGTATCTTCAGAAGGCGCATCATGTTGGGTGACTTGTGTGTCAGCCGCCTTGGATCTGAAGTCGAAGAAGCCCATCTTGGAAGAGCCGACGATCAATATTTGTTCTGCGGGCGTTGTGTAGCACGCAGGAAATTCGCCGGGGGCTTCTCCTTATATCCATTCCCCAACCCACATCGCCTGGGTTCTCATCGTCGTACGTTATGGCGTAATCGAGTCCGTCGCAGCTGGCGGTGCCACCAGCAAACGCGAGACGCAGGAGATAACATGTCTCCCGCTGTGAAAGCAATGTTACATTCGCCAAGTTTCTTGTCTCTGCTGGTTTTTCTTGGGTGGCAGCGGTTCGTTTATACTCGAGGGTTCGTGGGGAGGGGAAATTGCACAACAGCAGCATGGGATGGCGTACAAAAGGCACTATACCTAGAGTATCACCATCCCAGTCCCTGAGTGAAACCAACCACAACCCGGACGCCCAATCTCAGTGGCAATGATTTGTCTTGGACATGTGATGGTGTGAGGGCATCGGATGTCCGATATTAAAGCAGCTCCCACGAGGGCCAGGGACGCGATCTAGCTAATAGCTGGTCGCGGCTCGCCATCTGAGCCTATTCCATCCGACAGATTAGCATAATATAGGTGTGGAGAACATGAAGGATGTCTGCAAATGGGCAGCATTGAAGAAAAGTACCAGCCCCGTGTTCGGTGGCGTAATGCAGCACTAAGATGAGGTTGTCATTGTCGAAATTTGATGAAGTGAAGCTCATGGTCAATGTGCCCTCTCGCGCCCCGCGTGAAACCTTGGCTTATTCGATTTATCGATCTCTGCAAAAGACGCTGGTAAACCGTGTTAATCTATAAAAATCATACTCCCCCATAAGCACCCATGCATTAAATACGTCTTTTGAAATAACCCTAGATTTGAGAGAGAGAAATGCACCCGTGAAGAACCCCGTCCAAACCCGCGAAGAAGAAACGCAATCGTCGAAAAGGACATATCAGAGAATATCCATTAGCTTTCCTCCTTTAGCACCTTTGCATCCAAATCCATCGGTGTCGCGGAATTCTCCGCCGAAGGATCTATTGCTCGCTCTCCCGAAACATATCTGTTTTCACCCTCTCGATCGCTCGGTAGGGGAGTATCTTTTTCCTGTCCGGACCCATTACCCTGTTGAATCCGGAATGAAGATGTCATCTCCTCTTGTGATGGCGCCGGAGCGAGGCGTGGCCAGGCCGACGACGACCCCGGGCCGGAGGCCTCAGGAGTGATACCGGCAGCCAAATCTTCATCGTCGAGGTTGAAGTTCGACTTGCGGGATCGTTTTACTCGGAGCGGACGTTCTTGCGGCTGCATTAGAAAAGTAGGCAATCAGCCAAAGGAATAGCTATCAATCTTCTTGCGCGAAACTCACTGTAGGTGGTTGTTCGTCTGAGCTTCCCTCCGTCTCATCGTCGTAGTATCCAGGCCCTGATCCATTCCTCGCAGCCGCGCCGTTCAAGGCAGCGGCATTGGTCACAAAAGCGGCGGCGCGCGCGCGCAGTTCGGGATTCACACCAGCTTCAGCTTCCTCGACCATTCCCGTTACGCTGGCTAAGCGCTCGAGGAGGATACATGACTCCAGGCGCATCTTTTGAATGTATTTCCAGCCGCGATTGTTTCGGTTGCGCAGCATATCATTCTCAGCTTCGATCTCAGCGAGGCGTTTCTTGAGCGCGATGCATTTGCGTTTGTAGGCAATCTCGATGCTAGGCGGGTTCGTGGTTGGCTGGGACGGTGTTCTTGATTCCATGTTGTCTGGGTCGCAGTCGGCGGAATCGAACTGAGTAGCTAGGATTGGGGTTCTGTAAAGTATTTTGTATGTTTATTCTTTCATCAATCAAATGGAATTGGTCAGAAATCGAGGCTGAGGGTCTAGAAGCAAGGAAGTTCCTGAGCAGCTGAGCTTGGTAGGTCCGGATCGCCAAGAGTGAAGGCGGTCAACTCCATCTTCTCCATCCTTTACGAAGCCGGAAAGCGAAATCTCCCCAGACAATCTCCCCGGATCTTCCAATTTACAGAGTGAACTACGCAGACTCGGAATTCAAATCAAAATTTTGATCATCAAAGTTCATTACTATGGTCTATCTATGCATCAATGATATTAGTGGCCTGTCGTTGGAAGGCCGAGGAACACCTTGAACGAGTCATAACTGTCTTCATTAGCATCACGATCGCAAGTACGGAATCATGACAACTTACATCAACCACTGGAAGCCAGTCAATGTTCCGAGCATCAGAATTCGCACGGGGAGACCATTCCACAGCCCTGGAAACCCAATGTTGCCATAAATTCGAGAGACAGCCTTCATCGCCGATTCACCCGCTATTTCAAAATCAGTACAGATCCACCGCATTGCCAACTGGAAATGAAACATACCCTTTCGATCGGCATTCAGCTTAGACACCAAGACATCAGCAGGGTGGCTGACAATGGCACAGAAGATTCCCGCAATATATCCTCCCGCAAAGCTGATTCCTGTCTGCTGGAGGCTGTTGTAGCTCTCTTTGGGGCCTCCCAACGTCTTATAGATCATGCTGACTGTCTCCTCGAACGTCGCAAACTTCGTCATCGTATACGGGATCTGTCTCGCCCACAGAGGGTATAATCCCTTATAGAAACCGGCCATGCCCTCTTGCGCAACAATCTTACTCCAGCCCTCGCGCAGGCTATGCGCATACGGTGGCAGTGTTGTCTGCATGCGCACCTTGATCGCTTCGAATGGACAGAGTGCAATATCGGCAAAGAATTCGGCCGAAGCACTTGCGGCCAAATGCATAACTGTGCGGTTTGTGTTGGGGAACATGCGCTCGCCGTACAGGTACTTGAAGTATTCGTAGAATCCGTATTTCCCGGCCCCTTGGAACGAGTATCCGACGAAAGTGGGCGACCAACCGAAAAATATCCCACGGACACCTTCCTTGGAGATAATCGAGCGCCATGCGGAGATGTTGGATGTATAGATTTTTGGGTCGACTTGTCGACGACATTTCACGAGGTCGAGAGGCGTTACTGAGGTGTGTGTTGGGCCGCACGCTTCATGTCACCAAAACATCCATGGTCAGTTCATCATAAGTATGGAGTCAGGTGTTGCATCCATACCAATGATTCCTCCCATCGTACAAGCACCGAAGTACTTGAGCGTATTGGGCTCAATCTTCCCCATCGGGTACTGTCTCTCCTGCGCTGCCATTTGTAGATATTTATCGAATTGAACTTGCACAAGGGTTTACAGAGTACAATAGCAACAAAGCTTAAAGAATGAGATAGTAATGAAGGTAGGTTAACACACCAACGCCTGCCGAAACTTAGGTATAGGTATCAATGCAACCGCAACAACCCAAGAAACCCAGGCTATATAAGCCGGAGAATCCAGTGGATAAGGTATGTCGTCAGTGCCAGCGTCCGCGCCCGATGCAGTATGTCCTACGTGCCTGGTTGGCGCTGGGTCTGGTCTGGCCGAGCCATCCGGGGCTGCATGCATGGATGCGTTCATAACTTCTTATCGTGTGGCTTATTTTCCCTGCTGAGCAACCACCCCGTCAAGAGACGGTGCCGATTTCCGATCTGAAGCTAAGATGTTGCCAATGGTGGATCTGTCCACTGCTTTTTGTTGTTTTTACTCGGCTGTGTTGTTCAAGGACGGGAGTGACGTCATAGGTGCCTATACATAGTCAACGGAGGATCCGTCCGCGGATCCTCCGGCTTTGCATAGAGATATCGGAGACGTAGAGAGTGTGCTGTGCGAATGCCAGTATAGCTAGACTGGATTGATTAAAGAATATGAGTGATGGGAATGTGAAAAATATACTATGACTGTACATTTGACAACTCGAAATTCGTGTACACGCCGACCCACAGCGAATGGGATAAATATATCCATACATACAACCTTGAAACGCCAACATCAACAATGACCGCTCAAACCGCCAGTTTCTCAAAGCTGTACCTTCCAGTCCCGGTGTCAGTAGCCAGGGACCGGCCCTCCAAGCATCAAACCCTCTAGACTAATCGGCGGCCGCCGCTGGCTTTCCGCATCCTGCGCCAGCACAAGCGCAAGCTTAATCCCCAGCACGGACCCAATCCTCGCAAGGCAATTCCGAATATGGTCCTCCTGAGCCGGCGTCGCAAGGCCACAGGACAGAATGTACCAGAGCGGCCAGATCATGCTGTACACCGAGAACGCGCGAGCGCGGGGCTGCGGCTTGCTGTCTCTTTCGGACCCCGCGGAGGGTGACGTGGTTCGGTTCCCCTTGATATCGACGTCGCCCAGACAGAAGGGGATGCTGCGGCAGATGTCAAGGATTTGCTTCTGAATAATTGCGGGTGTGGCTTGGGCTGCTGTTGGCATGGCACTGTCGTCAATGGAGGCGCTGGTACCTGCTGCGGCGGCAAGGGCTCGACGCAGCTCGAGCATGATGAGGTGCGAGACTATGCGGACAGCGCGGTAGTAGGTCCAGACGGAGGCTATAGAGAGGTGGTGGTAGGTGATTAGAGGTTCGTAGTCGTCGGTGAGGGTGTTGAACTTGGAGGATTTGTCGGGGTAGATGACGAGTGGGAGCCAGCGTTCGGGGAGATCTTGGCTCCAGGAGGTGAGTTCGAGGTCGATCTGGCGGCCTGTTAGGAGGAGAAGGCTGAGTTGGGAGATGCTGTCTGGGGTTGCGCCGGTGCCCGTGTTTGTGGTAGAGTCCGGCACTGAAGCTGAAGCTGCCGCTACCGCTGAAGCCTGGAGGGATGATGTGGCGAGGAACAGCTGGCTTATCTTGGAGGCGATGAGGATCAGCCGCGCGATTGGATCGGCGCCGCTCAAGCGCTCAACTATCCAGTCTGTGTTGTAATGTGGTCTTCCTCGGAGGGCGAGCAATTCGACGTGCTGCATATCTCACTTATTAGCTTTGCCGATGGACCGAGGCGGACTGGAAGGAGAAGGTACCGTATGCGTATATGCAAAGTGAAACAGATCCCTCCCTCGCGCATGCCCTAACTGATCCTCTCCTCGGAGCTTCATTAAAAGCTCAAACCCCGCCGCATGAGAACTAGCAAGCCCGTTCCGCTCGCCCGTGATATCCTCAAATAGTGCAAGCAGAACCATAGTCGCAAAGGTTTCATCCTTGACAGCCTGCGTCTTCGTAGTCAGTGCCTGCTGTAATCCCCTCAGCGCTCTTCCATAATACTCTCTAGCACGCAGCACAAGCGGCGGAGCATTAACATGGTTGCTCAGCGTCATGAGAGCCGTCGCATCAACAGCAAGACGCAGACAAGTAGAAGCAGGCGTGGCGTTGTCGATCCCATTCTCTCGGCAAGCTGTATAGAAAGACGGCAGAAACGACAAGTAGCTCATAGCCTCATCCGGATCGTCACCGGATGTATACTGGTCAAAGAAGTAACAGAGAGCTCGCTCTCCCCACGTCGAGTCTGCTACCTGATAGACCGTTAATGAGGGGCCGGTACTAGCATCTCGTCCGAATCGACGCCCTCTCTGACTGCCAGAACTTGAAGGTACCAAGCTCCCTGACCTCTTGACAAGCTGCTCGACCTTGGATGTCTCATTCCTAAAGATCGACTCGAGCCTGTAGCCCGGACAGGGCCGGCCGTACACGCGACAGTTGCCGCATTCTGGAAGGGCTTCGTCGCACTTTTATAATGTTTTAGCTTCTTGGTTTCCGATCAGATTTCAGGATGTTCAAGTTCCAGTGCATCCATTCGGAAAATAAACATGCACAGAAGACCAGATCTTGTCCTACCTTGATTTTCCTCTTGCGACACAAATGACAACCCCGGCTGCGGCCAGCATAGACCATGTTGTCTTTCTAGGTAGTGGCGAATCGGAGTTTTATGTTGCACTCCGTACCCAAGGCGATGTGTCTCTGTTAAAACAACCTGACCGTCTCCGAGGTTTCCGCGACCAAGTGTTCAGTACAAGATCTCACTAGTAATCGGCAACAGGACATCGTGAATCTGCCTCGGTACAGTACTAAAGAGACCCGCCTCCAAGAACGCTTTTGAGGAGACGGGCGTGGCCAACTTCGCAATCAAGCCCGTATTCCGCAGATTGTAGTTGTCCAATTCGAATCTGGTGTCTTGTGCACCTTCGAGAGTCTTGTTCATGGTCAAAGCGAAGATCGAGCGGAGAACGCTAAAGGCTGTGGGCAATCAGCTGACGAATGGGATCGCCCCCAATTTTCACGATAATCTATGTTAGATCCACGTCTAGATATTACCGGATGTTATTGCATAGGATCTACTGCTACGCGTGAAAGGTGGAATGCATAGACTTTCTTGTTATGGGTATGAGCACCTCCTGAGGCGCGGACATGGACTAAGTAAGAAATACAAAGTTTCGCATCAGAATCCAGCTGGTATCGACCCAGTATGATAGCCGTTCCTATCTAACTCCACGTAGTCCATAGATAAAACAGCATGAACCTAAACACCCAGAATGCAAAT
Organism: Aspergillus mulundensis; assembly: GCF_003369625.1. NCBI lineage: Eukaryota > Fungi > Ascomycota > Eurotiomycetes > Eurotiales > Aspergillaceae > Aspergillus > Aspergillus mulundensis. The sequence continues at coordinate 2,141,902 of NW_020797889.1, forward strand.
GCTAACCAGTGAATATAGACCAATCCTGACCCGCGGGTGGTGCGAGGTGGGAATCTCGTAGAAGCAACAAATCGAGGCAACAACGCTGAAGGTGCAAATTAAGAAGAAGCTAGATGGTCGTAATATTATGGCAGTCCACGGTTCATGGCGGTACATCCACCATTACCTGGTCACCATCACTTCTATGTGGAGGATCTGAAAGTACGAGGGGTCGTAGTGAGCGATTACTGCGTGCCGGTGTTGGTTCGGATATGCTCGACGAAACGCCAATCGTTGCCGCGTCGAACTCCTTGTCTTCTAGGGGCGGAGAAAAGCTCCAGACCTAATACACCTGTTAGAGACGTCAAAGCCTCACAGCGGATCTAACTCACCTCCATAACAGTGCGGCCCGATCTGCTTGACATGATGACCGCCTTTTCCTCCTCGAACGTGACCCGCCAAACCGTGTCTGAGGGAGTCGACAGCTCACGAAGGAGCTGCCCAGTCCGCAGACACCAAACCTTGACGCGACCGTCGCTACCGCCACTAACAATCCGGTTATTGTCAAACTGGAGACTGGTCACGCTGTTGTCATGGGCCGCCAATCGATGAATAGGAGCCATTCTAGTCAAAGACCACACGCGGACAGACCCATCGGAGCCGCCAGTAACCAGAGTATCACCGCTCATTTGCAACTGTCCAACCAATGATGTATGGCCCTGTAGGATAGCATGACACTGGCCAGTATTTGGATCCCAGACCCGAACGCTAGTGTCGAGGCTGCCAGTAGCGATGCGGCGGCCGTCAAAGGCAATCGCATAGATCTGACTGAAATGACCCGACAGTGCTCGCAGAAAACGCCCTTCCGAAATGCTCCAAACGCGTGCAGTGGTATCATAGCTACCGGAAACGACGATATCCCCGTGGACCGCAAGACACCTGACACTAGCCTGGTGGCCGACCAGAACCGAGCGGCAAGTGCCTGTCCTCAAATCCCATATACGTAGCGTGGTGTCCCTCGAGCCGGAAATGGCCGTGTTCTTATCTGACATTTTCAGGCAACGTACGGTCGACGTGTGGCCGCGGAGCAGGTATATCGACTCGCCAGTAGCCATGTTCCACACCCTCACCTCCCGGTCACAACCGCCGCTGACCAAAATGTCATCCCAGGGAACCATAGCCCAAACGCCCATCACATGCCCTTCGAGTGTTTTCTGGTTCTCTCCATTGGTGTCGTATACATGAATCTTAGCATTATCCAGCGAAGCCACGATGTACTTCGGGGTAAGATGTAGACTCGTTACTACGCCCTGGTCAGGCGAGATGTGTCGCTGGGTGCATCTGCCGCCCTTACTCCACGCCGATTCGATCATATACTTTTGCTTGAAGTGATACTTATAAGAAAGTGGCCGAACCCGAAGCCTCCTTGCTTGTACGGCTGAGGAGGCGCTCCAATCTCCAGATAATGACCGGTGGAAGTCCGCAAAGCCATCGCGAGACTGGATGGTAGCGCTATTTGGTCTCCTTTGCAGTCCGCTTAAGGAGTTCGTACGATGGTTGTGAATGGGCTCAATGAGATCTTGATTATCTTCTGCCGGTCGCCGATGAGTAAACGCATGTCGCTCGCAGAGATTCTTCCATGTGATGTCGTCATTCAACAGCTCATGCCATCGGCTTGACACTTGTGACGCTCGCGCGAGGGTTTTCGGGTCGTCGACAAAAGAGAGCACCTAGTTAGAAGAATACAAGATCAGTTTTTGCCGGGTCCGAAGATGCTCGACAGGGGCCCAACTCACCCTTAAAGAAATCTCAGTTGGAAAGACTAGAAACGGATCTTTCCGCAGACGCGGAGCGACGTAGCTTGAGACAAAGCTAAGCTGCTGGCTGCTGCATAGACTAAGAATAGCCTCCAAATATTGTTGTTTCCGAGGACCAGACAGCGACTCGAAGTACTTGGTGTTAAACAGCAGCGGATCCTCATCTTGTTCAGACGATCGCCAGGAGGGTACTCGTTGGTGCGGAGTAGGGCTAGGAGCCGGGGTCGGAGGAGACGCTGGCGCCGATGGGAGAAGGTTAGGGGGGATAGAGGTGCAAGGCTTATCGGATGGCGGTATCGTCTTCGAATGTGAGTCCATCCCGCTTATCACAGGGGGATTTGCTGCCCGCCGGAAGTCCATAGAAGATTGCGCGACTGAGAAATGACAAATCCAAAGGCATCCACCAGACTGGTTCCCGCAAGCTTCACGGTGAATGTCGTAATATCCAGCTCCCTCGGAGTTTGGTATGGCTCATGGATTTTAGAGTTAACGAACGTGTAATAATCAAATATAGTAGTAGCGAGAGTTTGTAGCGCTGGCGAGAGAGAAAATCGGGAGTAGAGAGACGGCGGCAGTTGGTTGGTGGTGGTGAGAAACACTGCTGGCGGAAGGTTCAGCTGGGCGGGAGCGGCAGTCGGAGAATAATAGGGGGCAGGAAAGACCGCAGGCTGGGTGAAGGGGAGAAAGATAGGGTGGTGAATAGACACAGAAATAACAGTAGGAAGCTGACTAGAACAAGGAAGACAGACAAGCAGGAAGGAAGAAGGAATATTGGAAGGTGCAGTGAAGCCCACGAGGGAGTCGACGCAGCGGAAACGCAGGCTTGATTTCAAAGAGTCTCGATCAAGCAACGTCCCAGTCCTAAGTCAGGTGCTGGCCGGCTCCAGCATGGTGGGCCTTGCAAATGGCCCCTGTGATTAGTCGAGGCTGCCGATCTACTGGGTCGAGACGCCTTACTTTAGCAGTCCTGATTCCAAGGCTATTTCTACACTGCATTAGCCATGAGACCGGTCACTATGTAGATACGTTCTCATACTCCCACTTTCAACCAAAGCCTTGCTTCTATACGGGACTTGGAAGCTTGTTCGTCACTGTCCAGATTCCAGGGCTTGGCATCCGCTTCCACCCCAACTGACCTGGAGCTGCCTTGATCTACTCCATCTGCGGTATGGTTACCACATGATTTCATCACTACCCTGGTCTTGGGACAAACGCTTTATCATTATCATATGTATTAAGTGTTGGGATAAGCTTACTCTGTGCAACGTATCCACATAATTATTAGAGCCATCAAATTACACAGTAGTGGATACAGAACAGCGCCATCGCCTCGACGCTTCTCTTATTCTTACACATCCGAAGAATGAGATTAACAACCCGCAAAAGGAAAATTCTAGTTGTCAGACAAATACAATCATATGAAATGCCCCAGGCTACTCCAATCTATGAGGTCGAGACAATGCGAAGACAGACCAAGATATAACTGTTGGGAAGATCAGTGAGCGTGTCCGATCTGCAGAAATAGCGGCAATATCATGCCAACGACAGAAGCAACCAGATCCCTGGTAGACCTTTCGGGCTTTGCCGCAATTTCTCGGGCTTCATAACCGTTGGTTGGCAAGTCCCGAGAAGATACCGAGTTGTTCTCCTGCATAGTGTGCATGGCGACGTATCTATAGGGGCTATGTCAGCTACCGAGAATCCCAGCAAAAAGTTGGTGACTTACAAGAATGTACCAGCGGAAAACAATAGAAGAACCCCTGTACGCCAACGTGCACTTGCCTCGTCCGTCGTTCCCGACCCCAATAGATGCACAAACAAGAATGTCGCCAGGGCGCCCACAGGGGCAGCCAGACTGAAGACGAACAAATGAGTCCTGGCAGCACGGCTCGACAAGCCTTGTCTTAGGAGGATAGATGTAAGCCCGAATGATGCGGGCGCTTTGTGAACCATAATGGCCAGGAATATAATGAAACTGAGTCCGGTATCGGAGGTAGATGCCCCGAGAGCAATTCCATCAGCCGCTGCGTGAATGACTAGACCAGTAGTCGTCGCAAAGCTATGGCTGCTTCGCTGGCTATTCGCTGCATTCAATAATCCCCCATCCCGCGAAGGCGACGAATTTCGGCGAAGCCCCGAGCCCAAGTTGTCCAATGAAATGTGATAAGGAGGCCTTTGAGATTTGGCCGGAGATGCAAATTCGGGAATTTTGTCGATGAGGTACATGAGAATAAAACCGCTGATGAGCGCAATGCCAATCCAGGCATGAGGAGAGCTCTCCCCGCTATGGTCGTGCTCGGACTCGGCATTTGAAGTGTCCTTCGCTTCCTCGCTATGCGAATCCCGCGCAACGTGGATGGCAGGAGTATCGGTAACGGAATGTCCTAGAGATTCATCCCATTGCTCTGGCTCTCCATTTACGGTATTAAATGTCGTTGCGACGGTAGGAATGGCTGATCGTTCATGCGCGAGCGGAAGGGCCACTGAGCGACCACTGAGGCTTTTGTGCTCAACGGGAACGGCATCGTACAGAGTCTCGACTCCTTCAGGTATAATGACAATAAGAGATGTTCCAACCAAAACTCCCATGCCAAGGGAGGATATCAGCCGCAATTGCGAAGGCGACAGCTTGAATGCTAACGGCAATGATCCCACGACGAAGGACCTATCGGAGACCGAAGAAACAGCTGTTAGCCGGTGCCTGCCAGGAGGACCGTGACACGTTCGAACTCACGTAATCGCCATCACAGTGCTCAACGTGAGCAGTGTGAAAAGTCCCTCCATGGTCGGCCGTTCGTCCCGAAACTTGTTTTCTCTTTAGAACACCCCGGACATGGTGCTAATCGCGAATGTCTGTACCGAGGGTTTAGTCTACTTGACCAGTATAAGAGTCAAGCAGCGCAATGAGTGTGGTCTAGGTATCCCAGGTAGACGGAGCCAGGAACAAGCTGGACTCGCCTTAGGACTGACAAAGCCGGAAACGTGGCGTGGGCGAACGGGATCCGCAGCGGGAAAAGGGCCGCCTGCAGGGTACGCGCAATGATGGTCCGTGGATCGCAAGCAGTCTACCAGCGCAATTGAAGAACGCGGTCTTTTCCCTGGTAGTGGTACTAAGAAGGACTGTTTCGTAGGACAGAGATTTCCCGGTCGATGGTTCCGCAATGCACGTCGTTTTTGCTTTTGGCCGATTCGATATTAATAGCACTGTCACCTCGGCCCTACCCCGGGTTGCCGCCGCTTTAACAATGTTCTCCTTCATTTCCGACTCTCAAGGCTGTCTAACGACTTTCTCGAGTCACCTCACCTTAGTTCAATGTTTACATTAAATTCTCTTGCAGGGCAAGGCATAACTAATCTCGCGGCCTGATTTGCAGCTGGCTGGCTTGTGCAGCTTGTGCACATCCATAACATGCCGTTCCGTAGCTCTTTTGCCATGCCGTCTCATTGCCGTAAGAGAGCTAGAAAACGCATTGCTCCTGTCCTTGAGACATTATGCGCACGCACACATAAGTGAGTTGAGTATGCGGGACTCGATGACCTCTATGACACAGCTATGGTCAGTCACATCTATATCTTCCATTTCGATTCGAGAAACGAATGCTTGGGCTGAAATCAACGACTATCAATTCGAGGCCAGTGAATCCTACACCATGAATATCACACAAATTATACCATGACTTGCGAGCTTAGCATGACTTTCTCACCTCGCCCCCTCAGCGAATCAATCGATATATCCCTGTCAGTATGTTGTCCTATATCAACCATTCGGCGCTTACGTGCTACCTAGCGCCTTCTGTCAAAGGCCCATACTATCCAGAATGTCATTTCCAGGACTTTGGGTCACGCTCCTATTACCTATCATTAAGAGGTCGTTCATGCTGGGCGAGGGGCGCTATATATCAGCCACAGCGCCTACTATTCGAGCCGTGCCGCAGGGAACCTGGCAATGGTGATCTTGCCCTGAGGTAAGGCACAATCAAGAACCCAGTTCTGGACATGGCCATGATTCATACTTGCTCTGTTAACTTGTCAATACGGTTGGAATAAATCCCAAACATCTCTCTCGGCGGCACCGCTCAACGACATCTGGGCAACCAACACAGATCAATTACTCGAGAAAGCGAATCGCCCTAACACAAAGCAAGAACAATACTATCTTATGCTGCTGATGTGCCTCCTTAATGTCGTGAAAGTGAGCAAGCCAATCAAGCTGCCCCTAGTATGCAAGGGGAACGTACACTGTCACCAATCAGTCATAACAGCGAATCGCCCATTTCAAGAATGCAGATATCTGTTGACACAGGGGCTTGTGTTTCTCTTCGCCAGCCGCCGACATATCTACGTAGCACGCTGCGCCAATGAAGTCCGCAAGCATACCATCTCAGCGGCAACTCAATGATCTATCTATAGCAGAGATACTGACGCTGTGTTATAAGAAGGCCGACGAAGATAGCCAGTGTCTGTAGTTCATCCCCTCAGCCCGTTGAAACTCTCATTAGAAAGAGACAACATCATACCCTCAATATAAAGCAGTCACATTTCGTTGACAATCCTTTGCATCTGCCTTCTCGAAGTCAAGAATGTTCAACCAGAAATCCTCAAAGTCTCCAACCTCTAGCCAGAGCTCGTCACGCTCGCAGTCGGGCAATCGTCAGCAAGAAACTCATTACCGGGTCTTCATACCACAAATCGACTCCGTCGCCTTTGACCCTCTTGACCCGCCCAAGCGATACCACGAAGGTATATTCGTCACAACCAATGACCGTGAACGCACTGGAACACTTTTCCACGTCACAGGCGACGTTATTGCAGCCGGCGGTATGAGATACGAAGCGAAAGACGGCTATGATCCCTTGAGCTCAAGGCATTTTCACGCCATGCCGTTTGTCGGATGGGTCCGTAAGGACGATTACCATTCAGGGAGAATTGACTCTGTCTTGAGAGCTCTGCCGAGACCAACCAAACAACAGGGGTTGAACTTCTGGCAGAAGAAGGAGGACCCTACTGAAGAGACTGAGATGATCTGGACGAAGCAGAACGGGGATCCTTACAAGCCTGGAGAGCCCCGACGACCCATTTTCAAATGCAACGAGTGGACGCATCAGTATGCAGTCCCAGCGCTACGAAATGCAGGCATTCTACGCTCGGGTTAACATAAGGTTCTGAGTCTTGGTGCTTTACGGAGGAGTTGATTAGCTACAAGGCGTTCGGTAGGGGGGTTCTCAGACTGTCAATCGCGCGAGATATAGTATTTGATTGCGGATTTATTTGCTTTTCTTAGGCATACTTGGAACTCAACGTGACGAGCTTCAAACAGGGACAATAATTGTGATCCTATTTTACAGTCCACCAAGATCTTTATCAAGCATACGCATTATACCAAGCTCAGCAGGAAAAACTTGAAGAAATTCCTGAACCCGCCAACACCAGTCTTCTTCCCAGTACTCAAAGATCAACGGCGCCGAAGCACAAAAGAAGTCCCAGTACTCCGGAAACCAACCAGAATTCACCCAGTCAACAAGCACAACATCGAATGACCGCTCTCCTTTGTCGTTCTTTCTGCTCGGAATCTCGTTGACCATGATGTTCTTCCGCTGAACATCTCCATGTGTCAACCTTGGCCGGTGACCTTTCAGTACCTGAGCCAAGTACTTCTCGTAATAGCGAACCTTGTAGTCCGGCCTTCTATTGCGCTTAGTGAACGCTCGAAAGTTATCCACGAGCCCCTTAATAAACGCCTCTTCACCGTGATATGGTCCCAAGAGGATTTTGTCTCCCTTTTGGCTGAAGAATAGGTAGTGAGGCGGAGCTCCCCCATCTAGTGAACCAAAGAAGTCCCCAGCCTCAGAACTGAATGGGCACTGGACCTCTCGCATAATATCGAAGTTCTGCTTGAGTTTGGAGACGATGTCGTCTTTCTCGGACTCCGTCAACGAGTCCCAAATTGTGTCAAGCTGAACTCCGGGAGCGCGCTGCATGATCATAAAGACTTGATCGCAATGATACTCCTCGTCCCATTCTTTGTACATTGCATAGAGTCGGGGTGCTGAGACTTCGGGAACGTGACGCTCAAGGTAGATCAGTGCTTGGCCTTCCCAGGTCTTAGTCCCACCGAATTTGACCACGATCTCATCGTTTATGGCGACGACTTTTGAGGATCTATCCCAGAGAACGTTGGGGCAGTTGAGGATCTCTTCCGTCGTTGGTAATGGGGGAAGAGGGAGGGTATCAGATTTGTAGGGAACAGAGACTGGTTCCCATTTAGACATTGTGCCAGCGGCAGTGTCTGTATAGAGCGCTGGGTGCAATTCAGGAAGTTAAAACAGACCTGTGAAGGGATGGGCGCTTTGGTAGGAAGTAGGTAGGAAGGAAGAGGGGCTAAGTACTCGACGCTGCAGATGGCTTGTCGGGTCACATGATTGTCCTTTATCCCAACTGCAGACTCATTCGAACGGCAAGTCGATTGAACTCATGGTAAGGATAATCAATTTGCATTACCGGTGTAACTTCTTTTATGGAGTATTTAGCAATTGTGGTGGAATTTCCTGCCATTTCAAAGTCCTATGATTCACTAAGTTGCAGGATGATTGATCCGAGTCAATATCTTTGTGTCTGCACCTTCAAAAACTCACGCAGTCGTTCTTCCTTCTTCCAACGAGTCTCTTCCGATATCGAAGTCCCATAGGCTTCGTCTGTTTGCTGAACCACTTTCTCTTTCACCTCTGCAACGCTCACTTGCCCCAAGCCATCCCATACTTCTTGCATTGTCCCACCCAGCTTATCCAGAAAAGCTCCAATGCCACCTTCACCTCCACCCTGCTGGTAGCTCTCAAAAACACCATTTCCTGCCCATCTCGGCCCTAGGCTGGCCATGAGGATGGTATCGAGGTCTTTGGCCGTCACAACGTCTTCTTGCACCAGATGACAAGCTTCTCTAAGCAACGCGAAGGCCAGTCTATTCCCCACGAACCCTGGGATTTCCTTTCGAATGACCACGGGGCGATGTCTAGACCCGGGAATGGAGAAATACTCGCGCGCAAACTCCACTCGCTCTGGGGACGTTTCGGGCGCTGGCACAATCTCAAGCAACGGCATGATATGTGGGGGGTTGAATGGATGCACCACAAGCAAACGGGTCTTGTCTTGCAATTGTTGCTGCTGCGCACTCGCTGCTATGCCTGATGTACTTGTCCAGAAATGTGCTGAGGCTGGTGCTAAAGACTCGACTCTTTTCCAGATCGACCGTTTGAAGTCGAGATTCTCTGGACCTTGTTCCTGGACTATGGTGGCGGATGCACATGCCGTCGCTAGCGATGAGTGGATGTTAAGGCGGCCAGACGAGACCAGGGAAGCCACTTCGCCTGGATGTGAACCGGTCTCAGAGTTAGGGCTAGCTAGGAAGCTCGGAAGCGTCTTCACAAGATAGTCTTCAAAATCAGGGCGTGTGTCAAATACGTCGACTATGGTATTGTCACGAGAGAGATGGAGAGCAGCCATGGACATGCCAATGGTGCCTAGTCCGATCAGAGTGATCCGGTGGGTGGTAGTCGACATGATCTTTGTATAGTATAGCATTCATAGAACGTCGGATCCAATATCGAGAGAATTGAGTAGCACTTTAAATAGCTCTTCTGGCACTCCGTAATATGTTAGGAGTTCTGATTATCTGAGCAGGTTCAACGGGAGATATACTAAGATCCCAGCAGAATCGGACATTGTCCAGACTAGTTGGAAGCCGAGGCAATACCAAAAAAAACAAATGTTCAAGATACCATTCCGCGCTGATACCTAAGTGAATTTAACACTAAACACCTTTTCGAATTGCTAATTGAGCGAATAGTCCTCCTGGGCCGCTGGGCGGCAAGATGAAGGTGCTTGACCTCCAAGCACTCTGTGACGAGGACAAGTGAAAATGGCGCTAACCCCGAAGGAGTTATACCGGTCCCGCCCCGCCCGGGCTCCAGCTCCAGCTCCGCGCAACGCGATGAGACGCGCAAAGAAAGAGAGCTTCGATGAAACGCATCTCTCCATCTTACCTCACTCCGCCATCTACACCATCATCCGGACCGAGAGATATCATAATGTCGACAGAAGACGAATGTACACTTTCCCAAATTTCCAACCCGTCAATGATTGCTCTCCAAGCTGACTCGAACACTACCCAGGGTCTTGCGACGCCAACGACGCCGTTCAAATCACCATTGTTCAACCCGATCAGCAAAAGCCCAAGACACTCTCGACCTTTCATCCCCAATTCACATATCCGATCTTCGGCGAAGATGAGCGCATCTTCGGCTACAAGGGATTAATTATCCGGCTGCGATTTGCCGCGCATAATCTTCGTCCTCATCTCCATGTTTCGCACGATGAGAAGTTCACGGCTGTGGAAGATGCCGAGCCTACTGATGTTACCGGGGCATTGAAGGATTTCCTCCCTGAAGGTGAGAACGCTCTTTATGTATATATGCGACTCCTACATTAGGCGATTCCTAACGCGCGCTTTAATATAGAGGCCTTATCTTCACTATCCGAGTTCGAAAGCGCCGTCCAGGAGGAAGACGAAAAGGATTTTGTGCCACCGGGCGAGCTCGCGCATAGCTATTCTGTTCGCGGACGAGACTACGAGATCTGGGCCGCGTCCCTTGCGGATCCTCAAGTGCAGCTGTTGCTGAACCGGTTTCAGATTATGGTATCATTTTTCATCGAGGCTGGAACACCTCTCACAACAGATGACCCTGAATGGACACTGGATCGGTGGACAGTTTACTTTGTGTAGGGTACCCGAATTGACAAACTAAAAAAGTGTGCGAGCTAACAAATACCAGATATGAGAAGGTCGAGCCTCCCACTCCGAAAGGGTCATCGTACTCCATAGTCGGTTACGCCACCACCTATCGATGGTGGTTTTACAAGAGAGATCGTTCCGAGCAGCCTACTACTAAAGACTGGCCGTTTCCTGCAGCCGAGCCAGTTCGACCACGGGAGTTGCCGTCAAGACTCCGAATTGCTCAATTTCTGATCCTTCCCCCACATCAAGGAACCGGACACGGCGTGAATCTTTACAATACCATTCACAAGGCATGCCTCGACGATTCAACAATCGCGGAACTGACCGTCGAGGACCCGAACGAATCCTTCGACGTGCTCCGGGATTCGGCCGACTACCAGATTCTGCGCCCTGAGTTGCTCAAAAATAACATCAACATCAACCCTGACCCATGGGGCGAGGCCTCTAAAAAGACAAAGCGTGTCCCTACATTATCCCTCCTTCCTCTCAAAACCCTCAGCGACATCCGCACAGCTTTCAAGATAGAACCAACCCAGTTCGCGCATATTCAGGAAATGTTTCTGCTCAGCCAGATTCCGCTCAAAAATCGTCGAAAGGGCGGGGCGAATATGGCACGACTTCTCGTCAAGAAACATAGAGATGACGACCCGAATAACCGGCGGTACTATTGGTGGCGCATGCTTACGAAACAACGCCTCTACAAGCGCTCTCGGGATGTGCTGATCCAGCTGAAGATGAGCGAGCGTCATACAGCCCTCGAAGATACCGTCACAAATGTGGAGGATGGATACGAGCAGCTTTTCGGGTTCTTCGACGAACGAGAGGAGCGCCTCAAAGCCCAACAAGAAGAAGCCGAAGCGTCAAACAACAGAGAGCAGCGAACAAAGCGAAAATTCACCGTGGAGGATGAAGATGATGAGGAAGACGAGTCTGCGGCTGCAAAACGACCAAAGGTATAGAAGCGCTTTGGGTCCATTCTCGACTGACACGACGATTTTTATTTGACCAACTCAAAGTCCTGAGTCTGATCGGACCTGTTGTGTAAAAATATCAATACTTGCGATAACCCTAAGTCGAACGTAAATTGAACTCTTGAATAGTACTTTCGAATAAACCTCATGAGACGCAAAAGCCAGCTGACAGTGTGGATTGAGAAGCTGATTATCACCAAAGCAACGAGTGTAATAACTAACTTTCTTAGACCACATTGATGAGACAAGAAGAGACTGTTCACATACCGGTATAGATCGGAGTGCGGGGTTTCTGATCTTCCGACAACCCGCCGATGTCACAGCTCCAAGGTTGCTGAATCTCGCTCTTATTCCGTGGAAGTATCTCACTTTGATTCGCTCAATAGCTATCTACACCTGACCGCCACTAGTATTATCGCTTGAACTGGTGATCTAACGACGGTAACTCCATTCCTCAGAAACCACGCCAATTCCTCTTCGCATCGCACACTCCGCACTCACCTACAGCCATAATGGTAACCACCCATCCTAGGCGCAGACTCAAAATATTCGGATTCTAGCTAACGTCCGTGGCTGTAGCTCCCTCTCGGTCTCTTGACGGCCGCCCAAGGTCACCCCATGCTCGTCGAGCTCAAGAACGGCGAGACCCTGAACGGACACCTTGCCAACTGCGATAACTGGATGAACTTAATACTGCGGGAGGTCGTTCAAACAAGCCCCGAGGGCGATCGCTTTTTCAAACTCCCCGAAGTTTACGTCCGCGGAAACAACGTACGTTATGCGCCCCCGTGTAGCAGCGTCCGACTAACCAGGATTCTCTCTAGATCAAATACCTACGGATCCCGGAAGAGATCATCGAGATGGTCAAGGAACAGCAGCAGAACCAACCTCAAAATCGCAACCGCGGGCCTCGTGAGGGTGGACGGGGAGACCGAGGAGGCCGTGGTGGTCGGGGCCGTGGACGCGGGCGCGGTCGGGGTGGAAACTAAGGTCACAAGTTGACATGGAACATGGACGATGAGCGGAGAGTGAGACAGTGCAATGATAGATACCCCGGAGATTATGCAGGTAGCAGCGGATGATGGAACCGTTGACCAGTTGGGTTCATGAGCATGGCCTGGCGTATCGGGTTGTTTTTTTGATGGGAGCTTGCCGCGTAACTTTATTGCTATCATCATCAATTTATGATCCACGTGAAATGAAGCAGATATCAGTTATGCAGTTCCGCATTCGTAGGTACTCCGTAGTCTTCTAAGTAGTAAATGCGCTGGAAGTAAGCCTCAATGTCACGTGAGACCGCGATCGTTTTTCGAGCCCTGGAGTCCCAACATTCTCTCTTGTAGCTGCTATGCAGTCATAATGTCTCGCAAGAGACTCAGTACGGCTCAATTACAACATTATCTCTGCCCAATACTCCGGACAAATACGTCGAAGCGCCTTTTCAACACCCTTCCATCGCGACGGCCCCGATGTCCTTCGCTGGTTCCGCTACATACGATAGCGCGATGTCTCCAGGAACGCAACAGCACCACTTCTGCCAGACACTCGGATGAGAGAATCGATCAAGATAAAGACGCCAGTGGGGGACTTGTTAACGAACCGGCAAAGTATCATGGGGAAAACAAGACGAAAAATGGTGGAAAACATGCATACCGGGGCGTACGAGTTGGAAGAAGACCGCCTCCAAATGCGCCAGACAGCATGAAAGTTCTTCCAACGAACGAGGTAGAGGACAAGCTTACCAAAATAGCCGAGGTTACCGCGAAACTGCAGAATGCGATGCAGCCATTATATGTCTTGTTACGGGATCGTGGAATCAAACCAGATGTTCGACATTATAAGGCGATTATACATTCAAATTCGGACCCTGAGCATGGATCATCAATTACGGTGCGGAGCTTACTTGCGGAGATGGAAGAGCACAATGTTCCGCTTGATGCTAGCCCACTACGCGCAGCGCTGCTGGTACGTCAATTCTTGGCCTTGTCCCGAGTGTAGGCTGACGCTTCATCCTCAAGGCACTCGCTGTTCATCCCGACTTCATCCTGCGGCAGGACGTGCTACGGATGCTGCGGAGCCGATGGATTACCCTTAGCGAGGATGATTGGCATCACGTTGTGGCGGGCTTGATTAGGGAGCACCAATTCGAGCTAGCCCTGGACCATCTCGCGCACATGGGGAGGAAACACATCGTCGTCAAAGACTGGCTACACAGTCTTTTGGTATACAATCTCCTTGAATTCAACGAGTTCGATCTGGTTCGTGAGCTGATGGAGGCTCGTCTGAACCAAGGGCACGGTATGAAGACAGAGTTTTGGAATAACGTCCTTCACGCAGCAAGCAGAGCTCGCCATCATGGCTTAACATCCTTTATCTGGTGGAAGATTGTGGAACTGAAGAATTCTCACCCGGAACGCATCGTTTGTGAGAGGGTTCTTGAGGTTGCAGCGCGCAATAAGGATACGCGGCTCCAGGCCGCTGTAGAGGCAATACTAAGGCACAATGGCGCGAAGCCTCGATATAAAGATTATCTGGGCTTGACGAGAGGGCACCTTGAAGACGGTGATCTGTTTGCCGCACTTGACGTATGCATCGGGATTGACCGACATGTGCGAATGAGGTGTTATCGTTACATCCGTGCCTATTGCTTGACGCATGAGGTACATCCATTGAAGATTTGGAATCGTCTCAAAGACTTGAAGGAGTTAGGACACACAATACCATCTGAATCTGCTATGCTCGTTGTTGATCTGTGTGAGAAGGCCGCGGCCAGGGACCCGTTCATTGTTGATGACGGAGTCAGGATTTACAAGGAGCTTTACGCACTTTGCGGCAAAAATCCCTCATTGGGAGTCTTCAACTCCTTGCTTGGCATGAGCCGAACCGGCCGCAATGCCCAGGCAGCCGCATTCTTTGTGAAGGAGATGGCAAAACTGGGTGTGGCCCCGACCGGAGAGACGTTTGAGCACCTGATCTTTCTCTGTGTGAAGACCGGCAACTTTCAATCCGCCTATCTCTACGCCAATGATCTATCCAAACGCGGGTTCAAGGTAAGAAACCAAACACGCAAGGATATGATCCGTCTATGTGAGGAATCAAAGAACCGCGATGAGTGGGCTGCTAAGATGTGTGAGGAGAACAAGCGTCAGTTCTATAGCCTAACAGATAAACAAAGGGAGAAGCACAAGAGGGACAGGGATAAATACAAGGCAAGAAGAAGGGAGAAGAGAAGAGCACAGAGCATTGCGGAGGCGAAAGAAGAGGAGGGCTGGGAAGACTACGAGCCCAGTCTCACTACCCCAGAGGATCTGGAGGCCAAGTCTGAGAAGCTCAATACGGCCACTGCGGAGGCCAAGGATGGCAGTGAGACTGAGAGGCAGTCATGATGTTTCGCACCGCTATTGTACATTATTCAGACACAAAGATTCAGGATATAGGATATTAGATGTCTCCAGCCTGAATCCCGGACCCCAATCCGGCGAGCTAAGGAAAACGGGCCGCACTAATGCTGATCGCAATGATACCCCGTGCTGTTTTGAATCTTCATTGTTCGACACAATCCTATTATATCCCATTGTTTGTCCATCAACATTGTTTTATCAAACTTTGAGTTGCCTGACTCGAGTAACTACCCGACTCCAGTTTCTGAGACCGTGGACGCACCAAGTCAAGACAAGTGCACAGCTGAAGCATTTAATCTCGGCCAGGGTCGCTGCAGGTCCCACTGGTGAACCGGCCAGGAACTGAGGAACCACCGAGGCAACAGTAGTGCAAACCGGTTTGGCAGTCCACATCCATGTCGCAGCGTCAGACAGCGGCCAGTTTCGCGTCACAACCATCTTATCGGGTGGGCTGGGAGCCGTTCGGCAGGGCATGCCATTCGACTGTTCTCCTGTTGTGTAAGCTTAGAAGTTAGAACCCCTGGGGATCTGCAGTTCAGACGCCGCCAAGCGATCTTCCATTTATAGTCGTTGCATCCCAATTGTCTCAACTTTTCGCTACCATACCACTCTATATCGCTCACTGCTTTCCTCTTATAATCCCCTTCCTTCCTACTTCTAGAGTAAAACTTTGTACAACATTCCCCCCAAAAACCATTCATCTCTCTATACCCATTCCATAAACAGAACAAACAAACAAACAACCACCAAAATGCATCTCACATCAACCCTCACAACCCTCTCCCTCGCCCTCCTCTCCCTCGCATCAACAACCACGGCCAAAATCCCGCAATCCGCCTACCGCATGCCCCAGCGCGAGCGCACCGCCGACCCCACAAACCCAGCATTGACATGGCACGTCTCGCACTTTGCCCTGGGCTGCTCGCCCGGCGGCTGCGTCTACAGCTTCAACATCCTCGGCCACGCCTCGCAAAACACACCGGGCTTTAACACGACGTGCAACGGCACCAGCACGCAGGACGACTATGCCCCCTGCAAGGACGCCGGCATCCTTGCGCAGATTGAACCCGCCACCTACCCTAACTGGACTGTCTCCGTGGAGCACCAGTGGCGCGAGGGCATGTTTGAGGAGTTCTATGCGTTCGGCGAGAAGAATGTCAGTGTTGCTAGCAACTCGACGGGGACGTTTACGATTCCCGTGGGGAGTGTTTACGGGGTTGCTTAGGTGGTTTTAACCTTTGGAGCTGAAGCTGGATGGGTGTATACGCTGAACCCCGTATGCGTATTCGGGCTCGGATCCTGGATGGATCTGATTATTGAATGATTGGGATATCGACGGTTTTTACTGCGGGCTGTCTTAGTATGTTTTTGCGCTAAGCATCTGCGATGCTATTGTTATTGTTTAATGTAATGTCTTCAATTATTGAATGTGGCATTTATTCCAAATCAACTCAGCTGTACTCTGCCCTAGATCTTATTCTTCAAGCAGGCAGTGTCTACAATGGATCCGATTCGGCAGGCAATGAGGCTATACAAGGGCAAACAAGACGCCTCGATGACATCAGCGTCTTGGCGCCCGTTGACCGTCGAACGCGTCTTTCGACGTATCACATAAAATAACTTGCTCCATCCATACACATTGCCTCTGAATATTTATCCTTCACTGCCAGTCAAGCCCTTTCCCTTGCAGTAAATCTGGTGTTTGTCCGGCACAAGTTGCAACTTACAACTCATGGTATGCGGCCCCATTCCACCTCAACCCAAACCCACCCCAGCCTCTGCTAGCAGCGCCCAGACTAACCTGCACACTTGGCTTTCGCCCAACGCAGGCCTCGATCCTGCGACAAATCGTCGCTGGGCCTCGTTTACAACACGCTGAAACAGGTCTCGACCTTTGCTATGTCGCCGATAACAGTGAGACCACCCACCCTGGGCAGTCCCATCCCCTTGCCCTATCCGACTTTTGGCTCGAGTTTATCACTGTTATCTAACCTTATTTTTACTTTGACATATAGTAATCGCAACTTCCGGCCCGTCAACAAACTACCCCAAAATTGCATACCGCACACCGCTGAAACAGCTCGTCAATTTCCTCGATAATAAACATGGTGCCGATTGGTGTATTTGGGAGTTTCGCGCCGAGGGCACAGGCTACCCCGATTCGGAGGTATATGGGCGAATCCACCACTTTCCATTCCCGGACCACCATCCGCCGCCTTTTGCGCTGATTCCGAAAGTTGTGGCTAGTATGCGGAACTGGTTGCAGCGGTTGGATGGGTCTGAGGCGGAGGGGCAGGAGAACAAGAAGAAAGATGAAAAGCAGAGGCAACGAATTGCAGTCGTGCATTGTAAGGCTGGTAAGGGACGTAGCGGGACAATGGCCTGCTCGTACCTAATTAGTCAGGAGGGGTGGAAGATGGAGGATGCGCTGCAGCGTTTCACGGAGCGCCGGATGAGGGTCGGCTTTGGGTCTGGCGTCAGTATACCCAGTCAGCTGCGGTGGGTGCGGTATGTGAATCGATGGACGAACGAGATGGGAAAGAGGTACGTGGAGCGGCCGGTTGAGATCCTCGAGATCCATGTCCGGGGGTTGCGGGATGGCGTCAAGGTTGCGGTCGAGGGATACGTGGAGAATGGGCAAAAGATCAAGCAGTTCCATATGTTCCACAAGGATGAGCGAACTTTCATGTCGAGTGATACTTCGCAGTCGCAGTCGCAGTTGCAGTTGTCCAATAATACCAGCGACGACGAAAACAATGGCAACAGCAGCAGCAGCAACGACAACCTCAAGAAGCCCGGTCCCATACAGAAACTCAAGGCAACCAAGACCTCTCACTCAAGCATCCAAGGACAAGGGCAAGAACCCATATCCGCCACCGAATCTGATTCCTCCCTCTTCCCATCTACCACGCCCGCCTCCACCTCAAGCCCTACAACACCCACAACAACAAATACCTCTCAACCGCCTCAGAAACACACTCACGCCGTCCTCCTCAGACCCTCGTCACCCTTACTTCTACCTTCTCCTGACATAAACATCGACTTCGAGCGCCGCAGCAAAGCTGCCTCCTACACAGGGCTGGCAATGGTCACCTCCATCGCCCACGTGTGGTTTAACCCGTACTTCGAAGGTGGCGATCAGTACGATTCTGGCGTCTTCGAGATTGAGTGGGACGCTATGGACGGTATAAAGGGCACGTCCAGAAAGGGAATCAAGGCGCTTGATCGGCTGAAGGTTGTTTGGCGGTATGCGGATGATAGTACAACAGAAGTTAAGGATGCGCACGCAAAGACGAGGCCCGTTTCCAGGGGTGTGGTGACGGAACCGAAGCCTGGTGAGCCGATTCCGGAAACGGTAGTCAAGGATTGGAGGTTGAAGGATAAGAACAAAGGGGACGGGAACGATACGGAAGAGGACAAGGTCGATAGTAGCGCAGATGAGGGAAGCGTTGGGAGCGTTGGAACTGCGCAGAAGAGGGAGAATGTCCCTTTGCGAGAGGGAGACGAGGAAGAGAAGGATGATGATGCGAAAGAAAAAGGCAAAAATGACAGTGGTGAGTCGAAGTAGTGTATAGTGCTACTTCTGTATAAATACCCAGCCTGAGTACCAATGTACTATATACCTATTCAGCAGTCTGGCCATAACAATGATTTATAGCATCTTTATGAGAGCAATTATGGTTATGCACTCAGTTTCTCTGAATATATATTCTAGTATGTGACATATTAAATAGGCAACAAATGCTTTCTATTCTATCATACATTGTACATCGTGTATCCCGTACAAATATATTCAAAACCGCTAATCATGCAGCAGAAACAAAAGAAAACAAGGCCAAAGTCCCGTTGGTTCGTCGGTTCGTTGACCAAGGGTATGACAAGTAGTAGCCCTAACCTAACTCTAACTCAGCCTCAGCCCCTCCTTATGCGGCTCAAGCTTCCTCTCCTCCCTCTCAAGCCGATCCTTCTTCTTACGCTCATAGACAGCCCTGACAACACGCTTAACCTGCTGCTCGCCCTGCGCAAAGTTCGCCTTTGCCAGACCCACAACGGCATCAATCTGCTCGGGCGTGTAGACGAAGTTCCAGGTTGACAGGAAGTCGTCGACGTCTGGGTTGATTGTAGCAGGGTGCGGGGAGAATGGTTGTTCGGGGTCAACTGTGTCGTGGGACTTTGAGGTGTTTTGTGAGCCGCTGGGTTTGTCGGATGGGGAGGGTTGTGTGAGGGAGGTTGAGGGGGGGAGGTCGGGGGCTGAGGGGTTGGGGAGGAGCGGGAAGTACACGACTGCGATGCCGGCGTCGGGCCGCATGAGGTGGAAGTCTGATTCGGAGTGGTTTGGGTCGGTGTGGGATTGGCGGGGGTCGAAGAGGCGTTTTGAGGGCGGGGGTTCCTGTTCCGAGAGGCGTTCTTGCTTCGTTCCGACCCAGACGTTGCAGTAGTCTAGGTCTGTGTCTGTGGGGGGCGGTTGAGAGTCTGGGGCTTGGTTGGTGGTGGTGGGAGATGAGTTGGAGGAGTCCTGGGCCGCTGTGATTTTCTTGTTGAGCGCTTCTTCAGACATGTTCTCTGGTTCCCGTAGGCTCTGTTCTGTTTCTCTGAGAGTGTCGGCTGCTCGGGGCCAGCCGGCTCCAACTGGCCAGCCTTTGATACCTCGTTGGCGGGCGTAGCCGTCCACGACAGATAGCCAGTTCTCTTGCTTGATGTCGGCTGAGTTGTCGAAGGCGATGATGATATCCACATCGCGGCCAGGTCGGAGTAATGGGTATATCGGAAGGTTGTTGCTCATTCCTGCATCCATAAGTCGCAGGTGCTGGCTTTGGAAGATGGACTCCGGACAGGATGGAGGTAGCTGGTCCTTCATTCCTAACACGTAGTTCGGTATCGTTGCCGGGTCGATGGGATGTACTCGGATGAGATCTTTCGACTTTCCTTGAATTAGAGAATCAATTCCTCCGAATCCGGTGATGCCTTTGACAAGTGGACGGATCTCTTTGTAATAATGCGAGAGTGTCGCGCAGAATGCGCTGCCCCATACGCCCATCAAGCTGCCAACATGGAGTTCAGGCATGGGTGTCGTTCCAGCAGGTACATCATTCTTTCCGTCCCTAAAATGTCTTCCAAGTGCCCAAGTAGGTATTCCCGCGTTGAGTTCCTCGCAAAAAAATTCATATGGGGTGAACTCAAACCACTGAAACCAGGATTCACTCTGCGACTCTCTGATAAGGTCTTCGGGCATTGGCTTCTCGTTCTTTTCTGCCTTCTCCTCCAAGACTGGAATTTCATGGCGAACGGCGGTATAAATTGGAAGCGGGTGAGCTCCATCAGCAATGTTGCGGTTCTGATTTGATAGCTTGAGGTCAAAGTCCGAGGATCCAAGCTCGCCTTTGGGTACGAGCAAGCGTGCCGCCAGCAGCATGCCGTAGATATCGACCAGACCAAAGTCCGCGCCAGGATCGCCCTTCAGCTTCTGGACCAGACCGCTAAGGAGGTACTTGTTGGTCGGCGCATGCGTAAGCAGTTTGAGTGCCGCCGGTGGAAATGCCATGTGCACTCCTAGTCGGTTCTTTAGATGGGCCACGAGTTTGGTAAAGTTGCATCCGGTAATAGAAGAATGATAGAGAACCTGTAACCAACAACTGCCGCTAACACCAGCAGTGTAAGTCACACAGTCCCAGAGACCAGCCTCTTGCGTAGCCAGGTACGAGCCAGTACCAGCGACAAGCGCACGTAGACCACCTCCTGAGCCACACATGGAGATGATCGGGACATCATCTGGATGTATATCTTCCTCGGGAATATTCAAGTAGGCAGACAGCGCTTTTACGGCATGTTTCTGGCGCTTCTGTCTGAACTCCAGCTCATCGTTGCACAGGCTATCGCTAACGCGCACCGTGGCCTTTCGGAGTATCTCTGGGTTCAAGTCTGGATCTTGAGCCTCCCTCCATATCTGGTCTGCTAGAGAGCCGGGGGCCATGGAAAGCTCGCGCTGCAGCTTCTGCACTGTGTCTGGGAGAAGCCTGGTCCAATCGGGGGTTATGTAATGCTTGATATGCTCGAGCTCTATCCACTCAGGCGAACCAACAGACTGCTTGACGCCTTCAAATCTCTGCATCATATGTGACCATATCGACGAGGAGTCTTCACTGCTACTGTGGAAGTGCCCCTCGACATGATTAGAGTCGTTCCGGTCGGCCTTGTCATTTCCAGTTGGGTGACGGGACTGTCCGCGGATGGATTGCGTCGAGGTGGTCGAGTACGGTGATGTGGGCTCGGGTAGTAGGAATAACTGCGACTTGTTGCGCGCAGCCTCGATTGACCAGAGAACACGGCCGCCCACATAGATCAGGGCGGCCGGAGGAGCAAAACGAAGACAGAATGCCCTCGCAGCGCCCATGTTGCGAAGGGCACTACGCCTGGCATGAGGATGGGGAGGAGACATGGAGGATGCATTGGGGCATTGGGGGGAATTTATGTCGGATTCATGTCACTTTTCCTTGGCACGGATCCCAGTCGGACTCGGCCAGGCCCTGTTCAATAATGTCGATCTCCAGGGACGCTGCGTCGCATGAGGATGACGTCATCCACGGTCGTTGACGATTCGGACATGGGCCACATGGCCCCTTGGATCATCGTCGGGCCGTGGCCATCAGTCGAGCTCTTGGCTGCTGCTCCGACCAGGGTCCAGCAGCTACCATCACTTTTACGGGGTGTTTCGCATGGCCCATCGATAATCTTACCCACTTTATTTCATGAGGAACTGAGTTACCGGCTAGGGCCCAGGGGCCTCGTTCCTTGCTTCATTGCTATTCCCCGCATTTACTGTTTCGGGCATGGTCTTTATCTCTACACGCATCGACTATGGTCGCGCCGAGGAATACGGCGTTTGCCGAGGACAGCGCTGAGGTGGAAGTGTTGTATGCAAACTTGGAGAAACTCAAGCTGCTCACAAAGAAGATTCAAGGATCACTTGTACGCCTCGAAACCGGCGGAAATGTCGTGAAGCATGCTATCGGCCCCATATATAGCAACACACAATCGCTTCAGATTACCAACAGCAATATCGACAGGGTAGTTGAAGCGATTGAGCGACTGCGACAGCCTCTAGATGCGAAGAACCGAGAAGAGGGCATCATTCGGGCCGGGTGAGTTCCCATGCGTCCCATAGTCTGTATACGCTTCTAACCCCTGGTCGGAATGAACAGTCCACAGATGGACGATCTTTCACAGTACCTGGCGGCAATGAGGCGCGTGGACAATGCGTTAGTAGACCTCACGTCAACAAATTTGAAATCGAACCAGAAGGCCATCAGCGAATTCACATCTCTCTTGGGCATTGGTAATTCAAAGTTGCAAGACCTGCTGCGGCTCAAACTAGGCGAGCATGTCAGCCCTATTGAGCCACTACACTACCTGACTAAGGGTAATACTCTGCATCTCGCTTACTAGGATGGCAACTTACTTCTCTGCCCCGAATAGACCTTCCGTTCCCTTCGATCCCGAAGGACAAGATAGCCGAAATCGCGCCTATCTGTGTTGCGATAAGCTCAGCAGCAATCCATACCCCGCATCGTGGTGAGGGTGGCAGCCCTGCCCTTAGGATCTACGCCGATGTTAGAGGACCATATATTACAACGAGCACACAAAA
The DNA here is from genome assembly GCF_003369625.1 of Aspergillus mulundensis. Classification (NCBI taxonomy): domain Eukaryota; kingdom Fungi; phylum Ascomycota; class Eurotiomycetes; order Eurotiales; family Aspergillaceae; genus Aspergillus; species Aspergillus mulundensis. The sequence continues at coordinate 2,164,500 of NW_020797889.1, forward strand.
CCTGGCCATTGCATCCCTCAACACGTTGAAGCGAAGAGCAGCAGATGAGTCGCCGTATAAGCAAGGCACTAATGGTATTGGGATCTATTCCAACGCTTTGGAGAATTTCATATACGCCGAATGGGACGCCATAAATCAAATCTTTACGGGAGACCACCGGGGCCTGGCTCTGCAAATGACCTGCCGCTCCGCGCTTGCCGAATACTCGAAGACTCTACGGGAGCTGAATGAGTACATTCGCTCGAACCTCCTCACGGACTGCTTCTTGGCGTTTGAAATCATTGACATCGTCACAGCCAAGTCTTACAATATAGAACTAAAGACGGGTGAACTTAAGAGTCTATTCCTAGAGGCTCTGAGGCCTGTCCGGGAAACGGCCAAATCTTCTCTTGCAGAAATTTTGGAGGAGACAAAGCGCAGTGCTTTGGCTATTCCTATGCTCCCGCCAAATGGCGCTCCCACGCCTCTTGTGGACAAGGTTATGCATTCCCTCATTGAGCTGACTGGTTACCAGAAGCCTCTGGCTTCTATTTTGACTTCTTTGGGAGACGGAAATTGGCGCTCAACATCCGCTTCAATGAACACTCCTTTGGATGTCAATCCAGACAGCGATGCTCTGTTCTCCCATTTCGTCCTTGATGTGATCGAGACTCTCCTGATCGCTCTGGAATCTCGGAGTCGGAACTTGCACCGAACAAAAGCTGTTCAGGGTGTTTTCCTCTCGAACGTTTTTTGTCTCGTGGACCGTGCTATTCGATCGAGCCCAGAGCTAGCGAAGCTTCTCGGTTCTCCAGACAGTATTTCCAGGATCGACACATTCCGCAAGCGTGCAACATCAACTTACCTAGATGCCTGGAAGGAGACGTCGCATTACCTGCTCGATGTTCAATACACGTCTGGCAGGGGCGGAAATCGGCCTCAGTCGAGCGGCGTCGTCGATTCTACCGCCATCGTCAAGTCCTTGTCGTCCCGCGACAAAGATGCTATTAAGGACAAGTTCAAGTCGTTCAATGCGAGCTTTGATGATCTCGTTGCACGTCATAAGTCCTTCCATATGGAGCGAGAAGTACGAAATGTGCTTGCTCGCGAAGTGCAGGCGGTGCTTGAGCCGCTATACTCTCGATTCTACGACCGTTATCATGAAATTGATAAAGGCCGCGGTAAATACACCAAGTATGACAAGGGCAGCCTGGCTGCACAGCTCGCAGCCCTGCAGTAATATTTGATTGCTGATACAGTAGACATGGGAATTCTGTGTCTTAATTTAATCTATTCTTAACATTTCTATGTAAATAACAGCCCATATCCCGTTTACCAGGGAAATTTGCGAGTTTTCCTTTTCTAGAGCCGAACTGCAATAGTGCTTGGTAAAATGACTACTTAGCAATGTCAAGTTAAGACACTACGTTAACTCCGAGAGTCTATACTCCGTAAGCTGGGGTGGTTTAGTTTCGGGCGGTTCTGACCCCGTACTTCGAGGGCCGATTTCGGCTGTTCCTGGCGGGAGTGGGGTCGAAAAGAAGGGTCATGTGATGATAAGCGGCTCCGATAACGTGATTAGCATTGATAAGCCTTCGACCCCGCTACAAAATTTCGTCCGGGGGCGTCGACCGCACAGCTCAGATTCCAGCAGCCATCTCAGCCCCTTTCTCATACCGCAGCCTCTCAGTTTCCTCGAGACCGTTCCAATTGCTGTCTGACACCATGTCCTCCAGCAATGATGTGTACCAGACGCCTCTCAACTCGCGCTATGCGAGTAAGTCCCTCATGACTCAATCATGCTTTCGCTTTATGGTCGGAGACTAACAGCTATCTCGGCATATAGGTGATGAGATGAAGTATCTTTTCTCTCCCAGGAACCGGTTCTCTACATGGAGACAGTTGTGGCTGTGGCTTGCGGAGGCCGAGAAAGGTGCCTCATCCTGCCTTACCCGCCAGCCCCACGGAGGACCGATGTACTGACAGGTGCAGAGCTTGGCTTGCCCATTACCGATGAGGCTATTGAGCAGATGCGGAAACACACCACTATCAAGGACGAAGAATTCAAGGTTGCTGCTGAGGAGGAGAAGCGCCGGAGACACGATGTTATGGCCCACGTCCACGCATACGGTCAGGTTGCCCCTGCAGCTGCTGGAATCATCCACTGGGGTGCCACCTCTTGCTACTGCACCGACAATGCCGACTTGATCTTCCTGCGTGACGGCCTCGACATCCTAATTCCCAAGTTGGCGGTTGTCATTGACAAGCTGTCTGCTTTTGCCAAGCAGTACAAGGACCTGCCCTGCCTGGGTTTCACCCACGGACAGCCTGCGCAGCTCGTCACGGTCGGAAAGAGGGCTTGTTTGTGGATTCAGGACTTGCTGATGGATTTGAGGAACCTCGAGCGGGCGCGTGATGATCTGCGTTTCCGAGGTGTCAAGGGTACAACTGGTACCCAGGCTTCGTTCCTCCAGATCTTCAACGGAGACCACGCCAAGGTCGAGCGGCTGGATGAGCTCGTCACCGAGAAGGCCGGATTTGAATCTGCTTTCATCATCTCCAGTCAAACATACTCTCGCAAGATTGATGTTGACGTAGCTAATGCACTGGGCTCCTTCGGGTCCACCTGCGAGCGCATCGGTATTGACATCCGCCACTTAGCTATGCTCAAGGAAGTTGAGGAGCCCTTTGAAAAGGACCAGATTGGCAGCAGTGCTATGGTGGGTTATCCGTGCGTCACGTAATGATGATTTGCTCTGACTAGGGTATGCAGGCTTACAAGCGCAACCCTATGCGGTCTGAGCGTCTGTGCTCTCTGGGCAGGCACCTCCAGAATCTCCCCAAGGACGCCCTGGACACCTACTCCGCTCAGTGGTTCGAACGTTCATTGGTAAGATATTCCGTCCCCATTTGTCTGGCCCGCTTCGGCAACTAATAATTGGACAGGATGACAGCGCTATCCGCCGCATCAGTATTCCTGAGCTTTACCTCTGCGCTGACGCGTGCCTTATCCTTCTCAGTAAGTCCAAATGGTCTAGATCTACGTATAATTCTGTCGGCTTACCGCCATTCAGACAACGTCACCTCTGGATTCGTCGTGTACCCTGAAGTCATCAAGCGTCGTGTTAACGATGAGCTTCCATTTATGGCAACGTACGTTTCCACCTTTCCCCAGTCTGTATCACCTTCAAGCTAACCCTGCATCTAGTGAGAACGTAGGCATCCTATCCTTCTATTCTAATCCGACCCCGAAACTAATAATACATATCTAGGTCATCATGGCCTGTGTCAAGAAGGGTCTTTCCCGCCAGGACGCCCACGAGGAGATCCGTACGTCCCCACTTTTCATACTTTCCAGACATTTCCTAACTTGAAATCAGGCGTTCTCTCCCACCAAGCCTCCGACAACGTGAAGAAGCACGGCAAGAACAACGACCTCCTTGACCGCATTCGCCGCACCGAGTTCTTCGCCCCTATCCTCGGCGAGCTCGACGCTCTTCTCGACCCCAGCACCTTTGTTGGCCGCGCTCCCCAGCAGGTTGAGAAGTTCACCTCGACCGAGGTCAAGAAGGCTCTACAGCCTTACGAGACTCATCTCGCTACTGCTGAGACCTCTGCTCTCCACGTTTAGATGGAGCGTATATCGAGTACTCGGCAGTCGAGCAGGTCTTGTCTGACGTGGTGTAAGGGACGATCGGCTAAGCTGCCTACGCCATCTTGCATGCATCCGACTGCCTCACGTCACCACGATCGTTTGAATAGATTTTGGACGATTTTGCTTTAGCGACGCAGAACATCAGAAGTCAAAAGTTAGAGGGGAAGCAAAGAGTCTGTTCCAGCGCGGCCACTCCTTGTCTGTCACTCCGTTAAAAGCTAGAAGGACATATTGATGTATATATAATAGTAACATAACGAATTCACGGTACAAAACGATTTCTATCCTGGGGGTATGAGCACCTTTCCAAGCCTGTACATAGTTATCTTCCTGTTCCACCCGATTATATATTAATCCCTCCAACCACCAAAAGTCGGTCAACAATATAAAACACAGGATCTGCAACGAAGTCTGCGTGTAGAGGCTGAACTTAAATGAAGCCAAGGACGAAGGATTCAAAGAATCGGCAGGCCGCAAAATAAGGAAAAGCAAAAGAAAACAAGGCAGTGAGGCACTGTCGGTAGGTACATGGTAAAGTCTAAGATGAAAAGAAAAGAAAATAGATTGCAGAGATAAAAAGGAAAAAACAATGAAAATGTCCGAAATACTATACCTTCATCATCATCGTCCATCATATAGCCCAGTGACCCAGCGATCATTATACCCATGTTAAACTGTTCTGTTTCCGTCATACACCATCAACACACCTCCCACACGCAAGGAGTATAGCCCAACTAAACTAAAGCGACGCTAACCAATTAAAGGTCTGTAAGGGGTCAGTGTCCGTCGGTCAGAAGAGATGCGGTGTAATATGCGGTGCAACGTGTCGAATAACGGATCTGGGTCGTACTCACCATCATCGCCTGGATAAGGGCCACCTCCTCGCCGTAGTGCAAGCCGTCCCAGCTCTCGGCCTGTAATGTCGCGTTATACATGGCCAGAACGTCGATGCCCTTGGCTTGCGCGACCTGCGCCGTATCTTGGGTGTATTGCCAACTGCTTGCGTGGACGTTGTCGCCGGGAGGCTTTTGGTGGCCTGGTGCTGTTGGGCCGACCCAGAGGAACGGTGTGCTGCGGGCGCTGGTTTTGGCGAGCGTGAGCCATTCGTCTATGCTGCTTTTGGCGGTGGGGAGGGAGTAGGAGGTTGAGAGGGAGAGGCTCTGGATTACGGCGATGGGCTTCTTTTGGTCCGAGTCTGAGTCGGAGGGGCGGGTGAGGAGGGTTTTAAAGGCGTTGTGGTCACGGCTTGAGGCGGGTGAGCCGGTGATTGGGAGGAACATGTGTGGTGTTTCTTGATCAGTTGGTCAGTCTGTTATCCTCGGATATGTGGTTCCCGGCAAACTTACTGGTTGGGCAGATGTATGGGGTCTGGGTTCTGCTCTCTCTGGAGTATAGTTCCTCGCTTGAGGTAATTCGCGCAGAAGAGCAGGCCGGGTTCGTGAATTGGGAGTCGCATCCACATATTGCTTGCAGGGTGGTACTCATTTCCCACCCTTTCAAAGATCCTTGTTGGAGATCCTGGCGAAGAAGGATGTTGAACCCGGCGTAGGCGTCGGCTAAGGAGTCATCACCGACAAAGAGCACACCATCAAAACGACCAAGAATTTCGCAAATCTCAGCGGCGGTATACCAGTGATAGAAGCAGCCTTTGGACCAAATCAGTAACCAAGGCCACCGTTTCATAAAACTTGAAGTCCACTCACCTTGGGATGTATACGGGGCCCCAAATCCATGACGCCCGCCATTGCTCATCGAGTTGAGCAACGATCCACGGGACTGGCAATACAACTCGTTCAACGCAGAATAGTCACCGGAAGGGGGTAGATATAAAGCGTGAGAGGAGATGCCGCACTCTTCACGGCCCACGTACTGAGCTAACAGACTGTAAGCAGAATTCAATAAGCATCGTCCATCATCCAGTGCGATGTACCCAGGCCAGAGTATAAAAACTTACTCATCCCCGGCATTCGCCATGACAGCCGGGTTTGAGGAATAGGAGAATGGGAGATAGAAGATATCCCGAATGAGCCAGACGATATAGAGCACCCCCAGCACCCAGAGGGATGCCATGAGCTTGTAGGTGGACGATCGCCAGGTGACCCTGCGAACGAGCCTCCGCCCACCAGGCCCTTCGATCGGCCCACGCCGTTGAGGAAACGAATGAATCTGTTGCATGCCGGAGAATGGATAGGCAACGGCTTCGTTGACAGATGGTGAAGCCAAAGAATCACTGTTGGAGGCACGGCGACGTGACATCTTATATTTTATACATCGGCTGTTTAAGCAGAAAGTACAGGCGAATGCTCATTTGCGAGTCGAAGGCGTGGAATCCTTGTCCATAGGCAGCCTGGCCCTTTTTAGCGCACGAGAGGTGACACCAGGAAAAAGAAAAACGTTAGGGAAAAAATAAACAAGAAAAATGGAATTAGGGCCGAGCAGAATAATAAATCGGTCCACCAACACTGCAGAAAAATAAACGGATCATCTCAAGCGTTGAAGCGGATGGGTCGCCATTAAGAGCTGCTGGCTGACGAGCGAGCGCAGAGGCCAAAGAGGGGCCCGGCCTTCTATCGTGCGTTCTGTTGTATTTCCTCTTTGGGAGCCTTTCGTACTTCTTCACCTCACCTCGTCTCAACATCTCCTTTCAGCCCTAACCATCTCAACTATCGATTTTTTGTGTTTGTTCTTCTTCCTGAACTTTTCTTGACCAGAGGCTCATCCTCTACCAGTCTAGGCGGTCCGCTGCCGCGCCCGCCAGAATCCACCGCCAGAACTGCCACCGAGGCCTCCAGGGGGCGAACTCATGGAAATGGAGTATGGAGTCAATTCGAGCCGCTCCTACCTGCTTTAGCCTCTGGAGTGACGGCACGAGGGCGAAACGGGCAATCTGGAATCTGCGGATCCTTCCTGTGAGCGTTAATTGACACTGCAGAAGTGAGTGTTGACCCCGGAGAATCTCGCTACAATGCGCGGCATAATAAGAATAGATTGGATCTTCAAGCCAAAAGTACTGATTGTGATGAAATGGCAGCGCCAAAGTACAAGAAACTGATTGACATCGCGGCGCCGCATGCTTGCATCATAATCTATTCCACTCGCTTACGGAGTATGCTGCAGGAGCATGGAGCACTTGACAACAATACGACCCGATCCACCTTGTTCGACCGAAGGCCCTGATTTCAACCATATGAATGACTTCACCTTGTTCTTCAGAGCGACTCTCTTCTGCGCCGTCGTCGAATTGCGCTCCCCGTTCCTCCCGAGATCCAAAAAACGGCGCGGCCTTGGGGAAAACTTAAACACAAGACGACCGAGAAGGAGATGAATAAATGGCAGCATGCATTCCTGATGGTCTAGACACTCCGCCACGGTGATTTGATAGCCAGTGAGATAGTGTACCGGAGTTTCGCAGTCGCAAACTCTTTTTTGGTTGGCTGGGTCGACAGATGTCAAACAATGAAGAGACTCCACTGCTTCTCCGTCTGGCGGCGCGTCGCGACTCGCAGCCTCGCAGCCTCGCACGAGGCGGATGAGGTGGGAAATTAACACACGGTTGCGACGGCGTCTTTAGAACTCCGCTCAATTGGCTTTTGGGAAGCACCTCAACCAGAAAGGAAATCGAGTTAAATTGCGATTGATGCCTACCTTCCCCAAGCGGCTTCCTCTCTTGCCCTCCACCTTTGCGCCTAACCTCTTCCTCTCGGTCTTTCAGAGAACTGGACGGTGGAGAGCCTCGAGAAAGCTGGCCATGTTGATGGCAAGATAACAGACAAGGGGCGACACGTGCGAGGAATGCGAAATACGGGAGTGCAGGGATGAGCCTTTGGTGCCGGTGACGAGCGAGCCGGAGCGACAAGTAAGACCCTCGTTCCTTGGGCCGTGCCTGCACTTCACAGTTGTGAGACTGTCCGCGCGTTATTATCGAGCCTAAATATATGGCCTTTCCTCAGAACGGGACCAACCGCAGGGGTTTGCGGCCCGCATTGTGCCTTGAACTGACCATTGGATACGCCATTTATTAATCTCTCTATTTGCAACGGCTTATCAACTTACGATCTAGTACTATCACCTTACGATCACCGTGGCTACTTCGAGTATGTCGTGCATGAGACTCCACAACGGTGGTATCTGCCCCCGGAGCTCCGTCATCTCCGTGAAATCATTGATGCTGTTCTAGAAAGACTTGCGCAAAGCAATATGCTGAGAGCCTAAGATGTCCTGAGGGCTTTAGGATATTATATTTGACACGCCAATACCCGAACTAAACGGAATCGCGGTCCTTGTGCAATGTGATCAGTACATATATCAAACTCGGCTGCCCGCTGGGGTTGTTTCGGCAACTAACTACTATAGGAAAACCAGGGTGTTCTCCATGCGGCCTTGTCTGAAGGATGCGGACGAACTGATCAGTTGGTCTAGTGAACTTATTTCTAAGGCCAGTCTCGTGATCAAGGGTTTGAGCGTCACATGAGGGCTGACTCAGACATGCTGCAAAAACAAGAATGGCATACATAAAACATGGGGTCGGATATTCACCGGCGAAGAATTGAACCATTTTTCGGGCGAAGGGGAGATCCGGAGGCAAGTTCACATTCCGCCGGCAATTCGACGTTCCCAAACCTGGACCGCCCGAAAGGTGGGGGGTAAGCCGCGGGTTGAAGATCCTCGGGACTACTATGTATATACTGAGCGCACAGGAGCAGTTGCCAGATGAGGCATCGTTGAGCTTGTGATGTTATGACTGTTTGTAGACTGTACCAACAGTAATCAGCAATAAAGTCAGCGAGTCTTCAGCAAGTCCTTGAGCGAGCGATCGTCTGATCCGCCAAGCAACGGGACCAACAGGATCACCCCCCACACGTGACCACCCCGGCCTGGCTCTCCGCAAGACCAAAAAGAGTCATTGCTGTCCAGCTTTACCAAATTCCATTAGCCTCGTCAATCCTCAGCCAGTGCCCAGGAGTGACTCTTCCCTCTGAAAGCCTGTCTCAACTTTGTTTTCATTCTCCCGGCGTTGACAGCATCCTTTTCTGCCATCATCGGCGCGCTGAGCTCCCACTCGTCTACTTCGGCGACAACCTCGGTAGTGGAAGGTCCAGAGCTCTCCGGGATCCGACCTTACGATCATCGACAGTCATCATCACCCACCGTCCTCTCCCCATATCTTCTCTCTTCGCATATTCTTTCAAAATCGTTATTTTTAACCAACATTTATCCATTCCAAGCCAGCTGGGATATTGAGTGTGACGGCGCTTTCGACATCATGTGGAAGCCGTCGGAGCGCCTGATGGACACCATCAGGCATTACGCCAGCTTCCCAGCAACTGGCGTTTCGCTCCGACAGATGGTTCAATTCGGAGACAGACCTTCAACTGGTGAGTCAGCTTCTTTCTCTTTCAAAAAATAATGCCCGTCTCCTTCTATTCCTTGCAATGGCTGATCTTGTGCCCTCCTTGTATCAATAGGGACCCTGTTTCGCGCTTCTCAATTTCTTTCAGAAGAACTCCCCATTCGTCTCGCGCACCGTGTCCAAGATCTTGGAGAACTCCCAGATGGGCTCAGTGAAATGCCCTCGATAAAAAAGGTTCAGGATTGGTACGCGCAGTCGTTCGAGGTATGACTCAACCAACCGTCCCCGCGCGATATCCATACTGACATATGCTCTAAAGGAAATCATCACTCTACCCCGACCAACCCTCACTCAAGAAGTCAAGGCCCGTCTGCTGCGCCCGAACAGAACGCTCACTGGTGGGTCGAAGATCCTCGCCGAAACCACCCAAAATCCCAGCATTCGCGAGGGGCAGTACCGTTCCGCCATGTCAAATGGTAACGGAAATGGCAAGGCCGCTGCTGCTCGGAGATATTTTGTCCCTTCGGATGACCAGGGAGACTGGCCTCCCGAGTTAAATGACTACAACGAACGGTTTGCGAAGACTCTACAACAAATCAAGCGGCGACACGATAGTGTTGTGACTACGGTGGCACAAGGCATTCTTGAATGGAAACGGAAGCGGCAGCGGCTACAAATCGACTCGACAATCCAGTCATTTCTCGATCGCTTCTACATGTCTCGGATAGGTATACGAATGCTTATTGGTCAACACATTGCTCTCACGGAACAAACGCACGTGCGCCATCCGCATTACGTTGGTATTATATGTACAAAAACAAATGTGCGCGAGGTGGCCCTCGAGGCAATCGAGAACGCGCGGTTTGTATGCGAGGATTACTACGGACTCTTTGACGCTCCCAAGGTGCAGCTTGTCTGCAAGGAGGATCTGAATTTTATGTATGTGCCGGGACACCTGTCTCACATGCTCTTTGAGACATTGAAGAACTCTCTTCGTGCTGTAGTCGAGAGGCATGGCGCGGACAAGGAAGCTTTCCCGGTCACCAAAGTTATTATCGCCGAAGGCAGAGAAGACATCACTATCAAAATCTCTGATGAAGGTGGTGGCATTCCGCGCTCCTCGATTCCTCTTGTCTGGACCTATATGTATACAACCGTGGAGCAAACCCCCAACCTCGACCCGGACTTTGACAAGAGCGACTTCAAAGCGCCCATGGCAGGATTTGGATATGGGCTGCCCATCAGTCGCTTGTATGCGCGGTACTTCGGTGGTGACTTGAAGCTGATCAGCATGGAAGGGTATGTATAGCTGAATCATGAAACATCGGCGTTGCGACTAATGTGATCCAGGTATGGCACTGACGTGTACCTCCACCTGAACCGCCTATCATCGAGTTCGGAACCCCTTCAATGACAATTACCAGTCATGAGGGATGGTCGCGTTCGGTTTTCTACTTCACACAGACTTCACCCCTTTTACTCGGAACCCGATCCAGCGCCATCCCAAGGATTGACGCCAATGAACATAGGAGCTATTCGCGCACGGATGCGCACCAGGGAAGTCTCTGAGCGTAAGCAGGTTGGAGATGCAGCCAGCTTGCTTAACGCGGAAAAATAAAAAAGGACTATTTTTGTCCGCCAAACCATACAAACAGCTGAGATTGCCCACCATGGCGCACTCGCTCGCTAAAATGCCCTGAAGGTCCAAGTTCCGCGACCTCCGGCACAGGACAGCAGAACCCTCGCCGCGACCGGCTGATGCAGGCCATCTCTTGAGTTCTCGGATTGGTATAGACGATACGTGAGAGTGTCGTTAGCCGTGATGGCTGCGCCGGGTCTCTTGACGTCATTCGGCAACGTCTTAGAACCGTTGGATACATTGGTTCTTTGCGCTCGCATTGTATATATGGCAGAGTGGCTTTATCGGCCCGAGGTCGTCTTTGCCTTTCTAATGACCCTCCCATCTTGATATCCTTCGTCCTTTATTCTAACTGTACATGTACGATAACTTCCTCCTGTTTGCTTTATCATGTGACGAGACGGCCGTGTACGAAGTATAAGAGCCTACATATGAGAAAGAGCAATATGAATGTCAAAACCACTGATCTTATATGCTCAGTTACTTATTAATACCATAATTAGAATGCTTCCATCATAAAGTCGTAAACTGCAGTCGTCACACATCATATAAACCAGACCCATAGCATCAGCAAGCTTGAAGCATCAGAACGAAGCCCCGGGGCCATAATCCTGCCTCTCCGCCCCGCTCCACCTCCGTCTTCTCTCCCTTGTTTGCTGCTGCTGCCGCCCGGACACCCTCCTATTCGCTCTACTTCTTTCCGGCGTGCCCCTCCCTTTCAGTTTCGCACTAGATACAGGCGACGATGACGCAGAAGGCGAAGACATTCCCATCGCGGACCCCGACGCTAGGTCCAGCTCCGGTTTATACCACCCCGAGTCATCACCCTCGCATACATCCACGATCCCGCGGGAGACAAGCATCGGCTCTGTGCTGAACGGTGACAGTGTAGACGAGGCCCGGCGCTGAACAGTAAATTGGTCGGCGCGGATAGAGGTTGCTGTTATTGGGTCTGAGGGGGAGATGAGCGTTGAGAGGAAGCGGCGGCGTGCTTGGGGGATGGTCTTGTTGAGGTCAGTAACATGAAACCAGCTAGGGGAGATGTAAAAAGGCTAACCTCCTGTGCGGCCAAGGCTTGGGTGGTGAGGAGCTCGCGGTCCGTCAGGACGCAGAGCGCGGCGTGTCGCTCCTCGCGTAGTCGGCTGCGCGTTCTCTTCTCCTGTTCGCTGGGGATTGTGTATGCGGATGCGGATGAGAAGGGGTTCGGTCGCGGTGTGGAGCTGGAGCTGACGCCGGGCCCGGGACCGGGGCCAGGGCCGGGGACTGGGACATGGGGTCTTCCTGTTAGGGCATTGACGTTATTATCAAGCGTCTCCAAATATGCGTCTTCCCACCTGAACGCATCAGGGGCAGACATACGGTTGTAGGCTGCCACTCCAGGGTGGGGTTCTTCCTCCTCTGATTCGGAGTCAATTATGATCGGATTCCGGCTCGGAGCCTGCGATTGGTTGTCGCGCCAGGGATTGGCAGTGGGGAGGTTGGAGAGATTGGGGTTGAACATGATGTTTGATGTATCGGGGCAGAGCTATCGAGCTAGATTAACTGCCATCCATGATGAAATTAAGATTGATTAAGATAAGAGCCTAAGGCAGGAAGGCCCACTTCCCCGCCTCACGTGACATTGAGGTATAGAACCGTCCCGCTACCGGACTTTTGGGTTCTATCTCCGACACCGCTTGGCGTTTGATTGCAACGACTGGGAGCATGACCATGGCAAAGGCTACACAAGGCCATTGTTCGATACTCAATCATTGGACGAAGAGAGGCGGAGAGCCTAGGGTACTCGGCCAGCCGGCTATACCTGGCGAACCCCTCAATGCTCTCCAGCCATAAGTACAAGTGGAGATGGACCGAGGTCAACAAAGAGATCACCACTCACCCAAGGATACAATCACACCAGCATGTCAAGCGAGCAAGCGAAACGTCCAGTGCGAGTTGCAAACTGCTCTGGTTATCATGGTATGGCTTTCACTCATTTCTGCATTGAATTTAGGGCTATGTTAATCTTGGCATGCAGGCGATCCGGCGTACGAGATGTATCGCCAGGCAACCCTGGGCGATGTCGACTTCATAACAGGTGATTACCTAGCTGGTAAGCGACTATAACCTTCTTATTTGATAGCATCTCATGGAGTAGAGGTCAATCTCGCCAACAATGCCGATGCCTGGCGCGCCGGAAAGCACCCCGGCTACGAGGAAACAGCATGGGAGGGCATCCAGCAGACCATCGATGTCATTGCAGAGAAAGGCATCAAAGTAGTCATCAACGGCGGCGCACTCGACCCCAAAGCACTCGCACTGAAAGTCCAGGGCCTGGTCCGAGAAAAGAACCTCAATCTTCGTGTCGCATACCTATCCGGAGATGACTTATACGACAGGGTCGGCCCCAACATGCCCACAACCAAAGAGGAACTTCAGCATCTCGACTCAGACAACTCCTCCGCGTCTCCAAACTCTTTGACGTTTGCTTTCCTCCGAGGCACGGCAGAAGGCGAAGCCATACCTATGGTATCAGCGCATGCATACCTTGGAGCGCGTGGGATCGTCCACGGTCTTCGGCGCGGTGCGGACATTATTCTCTGTGGCCGCGTTGCTGACGCCAGTCCTGTCATTGCAGCAGCTTGGTATTGGCATGACTGGGCGCAGACAGACTACGATGAGCTTGCCGGTGCGCTGATTGCAGGCCATCTGATTGAATGCTCTGCGTATGTGACCGGCGGCAACTTCTCCGGTTTTGACAAATATGACCTTGACGACTTTGTTGCGCCAGGATTTCCCATTGCTGAGATTGACGCGCACGGGACTTGTGTGATTACCAAGCACCAGGGTACCAAAGGCATGGTCACGGTTGACACAGTGCGGTGTCAGTTCCTGTACGAGTTGCAGGGGACGGTGTACTTGAACAGCGATGTCAATGCCTACATCGGGAACGTGGCCGTTGAGGAAGTAGGAAAGGACCGGTATGTTCCTCCATCTTCAAGCTTTTTCACCCAATCTAACGCTGTTTTCAACAGCATCCGTGTCTCAGGAATCAACGGGTCCGCACCGCCGCCAACAACCAAACTCGCCGTCTTCTACCATGGCGGCTACGAGGCCGAGATCCTTCTCAATGCGACGGGCTACGCTACGTCTAAGAAATGGGACCTACTTGAGAAGCAGATCCGTCGTTTTCTTCCAGACTCAGCGTTGAAGGAGCTTGAGACGCTGGAATTTCAACGGTAACCTTATCATCTCATATATCCAATTCCAACTGCGTGGGACGCAATGAAGACTGACAAGTCCGAAATGTAGAATCGGCACCCCCTCCCCAAACCCAACATCTCAAGCCTCCAGCACAACATACCTCCGCATCTTCATTGCCGCACGCTCACCCCAGGCCGTGGACGCAGTAGGGCTAGCGCTGAGAAGCGTCTCACTGAAGCATTTCTCCGGTAGCCCTTCCAATCATCCCACTCCCTTCAACAGACCAACTAACCATATTCGCAGGCTTCCACAGCACCCTCGACATGCGCACCGCAATCCCCCGCCCCTTCCTAGCATACTATCCCGCCCTAATCGCGCAATCAGATCTCGACGAGAAAATCAACATCCTCAACGCCGACAACACAATCACAGCCCTTGACACCGGCCACCCACCAACCTATGCACCCCTCCAGCCGCGCGAGAACTACGACCCGCCTTCATCTTCGTCTTCTATCTATGAGACTCTCCTGGACCTCAACGGTCCAAGCAAGCAAGTAAAGCTAGGCGATATCGCCCTCGCGCGCTCAGGCGATAAAGGCGGGAACCTGAATATAGGCTTCTTCGTCCCGTCTTCTCTCCCGGGTTTAACACGGGGTAAACAGAGGCAGGAACAGCTTACCCTCTGGCTCCGGCACTACCTTACGACCGCTCGAATGCGCGCCCTGCTTGGTGAGGACTGGCGCGATGAGTACTTCATTGAGCGGGTTGAGTTCCCGGTTATTGGGGCGGTGCATTTTGTTGTCTATGGGATTTTGGGACGCGGGGTTTCGAGTTCGAGTCGGTTGGATGGGTTTGGGAAGGGGGTTGCGGATTGGATACGGGATGTGCTGGTTGATGTGCCTGTTTCTTTGCTGGGATGATTGGGTGGATATGTCTATGTTTGTTGTTGATATGTACATTTCATTCAGTGCCAGCTATTCACCTAGCAAGGGCAGACAAGCAAGCATGTTCTGCACGGCGGTCGAGGCTAAATCTGCTGGTCCAGACATGGCTGCAGCTTCACGACACGTACGCCCAATTTCTTCGTGGTTCTCTTTCCCCTTCGAGGTTGCCTCGGGAGAATCAGATACTCTGGCTGTTCCTGAAGTTTGAGACTGAGGACTCCCTGCAAGTTTGCTTCCAGTTCTATGATCAACTCCGAGTCCAAGCCTACTACTCCCACATCCGAAATTACTGCTACTACTAGGCGTGCCAGTATCAGCATCAGCGGTGGTAGTAGTCTGTGGAGAATCCCCCTCCAACTCTGTCTCTCCAAAGTAAACCCAGAAGTAGTCTTCTGTCCATTTAGGGCTCGTCGGGTCCTCGGTTGCATTGTCGCCAGTGTAAACCATGTTCGTGTCTCGGGGTGTGTTGGCGGCAGCGATATCGGTATACGTGACCGGCACAGCTTGTGGTGGCGGTAGCGACGACATAGAACAGATCGAAGTTTGCGAGTATGTTCGCGCATGTCTTTGTTGCGACTGAGACTGGATGGCCGGGGTAGGATAAATCGCATTCTCCCCCGGGGAGCTTCGCAACGACATGAATTCATCCACGTACCGCAACAAGCGGATGTATTCCGTGAGTTTGAGCTGGAAGAGATCGGGATAGTAGCTTAAAGCGTTGCTTGGGCTTTCGATAAGGGATGCGTTCAGGATGAGGCCGTTGCTTTCTCCGCCATTTTTATCGCTAGTGGTGGCAATATCACCGGCACTGGCAATTGATGAAGATGATGACTGCAAAAGTGGTGTCTTAATTGCAGGCCGACATAACTCCAGCGCTTTCCAGGACACGGCTAGAATCAGTCTCGTGTAATATTGGCTGCGGAAGAAGCGGAAGGCCTCGGTGAAGAACACGAGCATGAGTTCGTGGAGCTCTTTGTCTTCGGGCGATGGGGTGAGCTGTGTTTGGATACTGAGCAGGATTTGGGGGAAGAGGGTGTATGCCACGCTGTGGAATTAGGGTTATCAGTTTGTATAGATCAAGTGCTTGGACTTCGAGGACATACGCGCTTATGGGCAGTTTATCAGCAACTCCGTTCAGAATGAGCTGCTTTACATTGTGAGCTGTTGATCGTATGGCTGTTGCGAGGTCGACGCGGCAGGATTCAATGCGGGACATGTCCGTTTCGTCTGTTAGGTAGGCGTTGTGGCCGATAAGGAGGCATATACGGTTGCAGAGGGCGATGCGAGCGGATCTGTACGGTTTAGTTTGTAACCTTGATTTGGTAAGAAGTAGGCAGGCATACTGGAAGTATATGGCGCAAAGGTTGGTATAAAGTGTTAGCGAAGGATGGATATAGTACTCCTTCCCATCTGGATTCGCCACCCAGCTGATCTCCCACTCTAACAAGCCAAACTTGGTTTCTTCGAGTCTGTTCAGTTGCGCTCGCCGATCCGCTAGGCTAAGCGGCATGTTCTGGGTTGTTGGATAAACGAGCATGATCAGGTCCGTGACCGCAACGACAAGATGACATAGGCTGGCGAGAACGCGGCAGAGTGCGATCTTTGCGTCAGGGTTATACACCTCGGAGCTCAGGCACTCCTCTTCTAGATCTTGAAATGACAACCCCTCTTGCAGTTGAAGGTCGAACTCGTCCGGAGTGATTTGAATCGGACGACGCATGCCGAGCGAGATGATTCGGTCTCGAATCATGCAGCACCACCAAAGGCGCTTAAGGTCAGATACCTTGCGTCCTGAGCCCAGTTGTGGCATCTGGTGGTATAGATGTGCTTGTTCCCTCTTCGCGTAGCGGATTGCTATGCGTAGCCATTTGGAGTTGGTAGAACGTTCGGCATCGGTAGAGTACCAGGTCAGGAGGAGACATGCTTGAGAAATGACCAGACGGTCTTTTTCAACGCCGCTTTCATAGAGGCGCTGTCAAGTCAGCTTACATCTGTTTAATGGGGTTGTGGATGTACCTTTGCCCGTCGGTAGAGGTCGTCCCGTGCAGATATCAGAGAGTCATACCCGCACTCTTTAGCGGCTTCGATGGGAACGAACTGCGTCATGAGCAACGTTCAAACTTCGGGGGACTTAGGGCTTACCGGGCTGGCCGCGAAGAGCATTGTCTGGAATAGCAAAGTCGAAATTTTGCCAGCACTTGCATCCAGACTCCGGTACTTCCTCCAGAATACGGCCTCGTCTACGACGGGAAGGAAAGGGTGCACATATAGAAAGTAATGGTTCACGAAGACGTCTAGAACCTCTTGAATGGGCACTTTAAGCGCCGTCTGTGCTTTAACAAAAGTCAAGTTATCTTGGTCTGGGGCAGGTGTTGGGTAGGCATGTTCGCGTTCCTTCGCAATAGCCCTGAACAGCTGCTTCTCCTTATCCCGCTTTCCCGAGTGCAACGTACATGGTCGAGCATCGAGACGGCAATTTGTACAGGGAAAGCCAGTGATGGAGCCGTCGCAGCGGACCTTGCGGGAGTGACAGCGAGTACAGGCACGAGCAGCGCGCCTAGAGCGAGGATTGTCTTTCCTGGGTTGCGACGACATGTTGATGTGGGTTGAAGTGAAAAAGCGAGTGGGAAAGTCAAGTCAAGTAAAGACCAGGATTGCGGGGAAACAAGCTAAAGAAAAGGAATCTGGGGACTCCGCAAAGGATCAGCCACAATCGACCATGCTCCGTAAGCCGGATTTATGGAGATAACGCTCTTGTTGCCAGAGCTGAAGCCTGGAAAGCTTACCTGGCATCTCCGGTCCATGATTTCACTTGTCGCCTGATAAATTGGGGATCTGCTGGGTGTAGATCGTCAGTTGTTGGGAGTGGGAGTGGGAGTGGGACGCTGCGCCGTTACGTCGAGGCCTGAGGGAGACTCGCTGACTCTCCAGATGGAAACTGGGGCGCCACCGTCCCACTTGGAGTCTGGACCGTGCATGGGATTGGGATTGGGGATTCAAGTTATGCAGACCTTAGACCGGCTTTGGGATTCCGGTCATCCGGTCGATGTAGATAAATTGTCCAGTCAAATGAAAGAGGAAGCGAGGGATCCGAGATCTGTGCAGGCATTGGAATTCGGACTGAAGCCAAGTCAGAGTGCTTGGTTGCAACTTGTCTATGTAACTGGCTGGTCATTTCTATTTGGTTGGAGCCTGATCGTCAACCCCGAGAATAATCGACATGATCTACCTCCTCCTCCACCAAGGGAGATCTTCCCTCTCTTCCACACAGACGGACTAGCATATCCTCAATCTCGTCAGACCAACGCATATCGCCACCATCGTCTCGAAGCTACAAGATGTCCAGATTGCAAATACCGCTGTCAATGCCATACCGACCCCAAGGGCCTTTACAGTGCTCAGCAAGACATCTGACATTCCACAGGTCGTTCCTTCCCTTCTCGGCCCAGGACCATTTTTCTACCTCGAGCTGTATTTCCCAAGCGATAGGCGGGCCGGTACCTGGTTAGGTTTAAAAGCTCCGAGTCTTCGACCAAAGGTAAGAACAGGTGAGTATGGGAGCAGGATGGGAGCGGCATCTTGGAACACTTTCCGAGACAAAGAAAGAGAAAGTTGCACTAGTCGCCGGGCTTTCCTCCACCTGCTGCTTCTTATTAAGAATAATAAGAAACCCCCCTGCCGCGCAGGGGCTTTGTGTCACTTATCTATCCTCGAGTGAAAGAACAATTCGATCCGCAGGGCAGGTCAATCCGATCCCCGAGTATCTGGCCGAGTCGCGGGTGGCGGCGTCGAACCTTTTATGAGCATTCCAATTCCCTTAGTGCCTATCTCGACAGGACCACAGCTATGGGCTGAACTACGCCTGCATCGGAACGGATTGGCCGTGGATGACATTCTGATGATTTGGGCTGGCACGGAACCCCAGCGCGGCTTGGAAGTTGTTATGCTGAGAGGCGAACATATTGCGGGTATTGGTATTCGGGACTGGCCTTTGTGGCCGTATGGGGAGTGACTATTATCATGGCATGGGGCTTGTCCTGTCTGCCGATCCAGTGGTACTGGGACCCGTCTACACCGGGATGCCAGGACCACCCTGCACGCACCTGGTACGATTCTTTTAAAAACCTTGCTTTGGAGGCATGGATCTTGGTGCTCGGGCTCCTCTAATTATGCGAATGCGGATACCCATGAGGAGGAAGATCGAACTTGGCTGCCTATTCATGGTCGGCTCAGGGTATGTTTGCTGGCGCTTCTTCTTCCTCTCCCCTTCTCTTTCTCCCCGTCTTACTCTAAATGGCAGCTGAAGCTCGCTCGCTCGTGCCATAGGACCTGCGCCATCAGTGCGGCCCGTACCGCTCTTGTTAGAGCTGCAACCTCTCCAGACATCATCTGTAAGCATACCGTGGTCCCGGGCGGATAACGTTCTGTATTGCCCTGGCATTCTCCCTCTACATCCATCCTTCCATCCCAGCCCTAGTCCCCTTCTTCCTGA
Source organism: Aspergillus mulundensis (assembly GCF_003369625.1). Taxonomy (NCBI): domain Eukaryota; kingdom Fungi; phylum Ascomycota; class Eurotiomycetes; order Eurotiales; family Aspergillaceae; genus Aspergillus; species Aspergillus mulundensis. The sequence continues at coordinate 2,183,742 of NW_020797889.1, forward strand.
TCCTCGGCACATCCATCACGACACCACTCGGTTTCTTCTTGGACACCTCTCCCTCCGTGCCTTTGTGGTATGACCTCTTCGATTGTCACAAAGCATCAAGAGTCCGTCCATCCAGCATGAATTCGGCATCAGAGTGAATCGAACAATGGTCAAGCCGGCTCGAGCTTCAGCAGTACGTAGCTATGCAATCACGAGCTCCAAAACAACCAGGCTCAATTAAGCACTGCATTGTCCAGTCCGAACACCAAATTGAATAGAAAGGCGGCTACTGTAGGTAAGTAAGTAAGGAATACGTCGTGATGCCCGCAACTAAATGGATGGAAGAAAGGCATTCAATCAAAGCAATCCGAACTAAACAATAATAAATAAATCAACATAATAATAACAACATCGAAACGAGGTATGGCCCTTTGAACCACCAGCTCGAAGGATACTGAAGAACGTACAAAATCAAGTGAAGTTAAGTACACGACAGCCTCAACGCCAGATTAGATGCCGCTAAACGACTTGTAAGTATAAGTGAATGTAACGGACATGCCGCTGTAGATAGAAGGTAAATAGAGAATCAGAGAGGCGAGACCAGACTAGCATTTGTGCATCAACGTGTTCGTCGGCCAGTCATATCCAGCGTCGGTCCTGGAGGAAATAAATCCAATTAGCTAGTGATCAAGGGTAACTATCCGCATGGGACAGTGAGAATAAACATACCATGTCGTCTTATTATAATTCGTATACGCTCTCGGATGCTCCTCGATATACCCCGTCGTCTCCCAACCTGGTGGATCACAAGTAACACTAACCTCATCCGGATCCTGATAGATGCGAATATAATCAAAGCGCATATACGCCGGAATCTGCTTCTTGATATCATCATCGATGGGCGCAAAGTTCCACGCCATGCCCAGATTCATGACGACGGCCAGCGGCTCCAGCGGAATAACGCGCTGGCCCACGTTCCCGTTGGGGCCAATGGCGCGCCCGTCAAGCGTCCATGTTTTTTCGGGACCGACGAACCAGGTTACACTGCCTTGGATGCCCGGAGTGTATTCGAAGGCGTAGGTTTGGTATGCTTTGCCGTTGTACCAGTCGTTGTTGAGGTTTGTGAGGCCCGACATGGCTTGTTGGTAGGGGCCGCCGCGGTACGAGTTTATTTGGGTTACGTTTTGGTCGTAGACGGCGGTGTAGTCTGTACAGTTGATTAGCCTAGTTTTGTGTTTGGGTTGATTGCTTGGGAGCGTGGTATAGAGGGTAAGATATACTCACCATAATCAGGCATATACCAGATATCAAACGGAGCCATCTGCAAACTCTGAGACACGGAGCCAACCATCGTGGCACCATCACCATTTAATGGCGAAACACTAGCCTCGATCACATCTATTTCAGGCGCAGAGCGAGACCGTCCAGGGCTGGGATGGTCCGAGTCAGGACAAGTACACGCCGGCAACCGCATGCCCGGAAGCCAATTGATCCCATCCGGGGAACTCTGGTTCGGCGTGATCCCGGCATCGCACTCATCATAATAGCTGTACGGCCACATGCCCTCCGTGGTTGCGGCATAGCCCGGTCGTCCCAAGTTCCCCATTGCCCAGAACCCCGGCCAGAAACCAGACGTCTCGCCGTCGCCGGGGAGCGAGATACTTGCTTCTAGTCGACCGCCGGAGAAGCAGAGCTTGTTCCAGCTTTGGACCATGCCGGAGCGGTATTTCATTTCGTGGTTGGGGAAGGCGTCGAAGCGGATTTCGAGGACGCCATCGCGGGTTGTTACGGAGTCGGGGTCGTACCACTGGTTTACTCTGTTAGGGCCTGACGGTAGGGTGCACGTTTGACCAACCTCCAAATCTTCCGTTACGCCGTACCAGATGTCTACGGCTTGGTAGTAGGGGTCGTCGCCATCGTAAAATGTACGTCCTGGAGTGTTGAACTCGTCCGAGAACTAGACATGTCAGGGCGGGTTATATAAACCATAGCCCTAAATTGACTTACCACAAGCTTCCATTCCTTCCCGTCCGCCGACATTTTCGAATGCGCCGACTCCGGGGTATCAGGGTCTATCAAGCCCCTGCGTATATTAGACAGTAGAGGCCGATCCCCAACATCAAGACATAATGTGTCTCCCGGAGTGCAACCCGACTTCGTCTTTTCAAACCCTTTCAACGCCATACTAACCCTTCAGTCAGTCCACAAACTTGAAAGACGATGGAGACCGAACACCTACACAACAGGATACCCGACAAACAGCACCAAGAATCCAATCGTCAGCAGCACCAACCCTCCCACATTGATCATACCCCGCTTATTCCAGATGTCGCACTCTCGCTCCCCATCGCCCGGATCAGGATTATGCAGGTAATCATCCTTCTCCACATCCTCCGGAAACAGCAGCAGCCCGTCCGTCGGCGTGACATTATACTTCTCCGTCACTGTTTGCGTATTTAGATCATCGCCCTCACTCTCTGCACGCGAACGTGAACGTGAGCGCGAGGTGTTGATTCCCCCCTTTGTAGAAAAGGTGCCTACCGAGCTCCAGCTTGCGCGTCGCAATGAGAGAAGAGACAAATGAGGCGACCTCACATCTTCACCAGCTGATCGCTGTCTCTGCATCTGCGGCCGCGGCGGTATCAAGAATTCTGTTGAGCCTTGGTGATTGAATGATGAGTATACTGTTAGGAGCGTGCCTGTTGAGTGGAGCGAGTCCGTTCGTGGTGTTAGAGGGCGTGCATTGGCTCCGGCTCCGATTACGCCGTGCCTTAAAATAACTGGAGGGAGGGAGCTGGCGTCCTCATCAGCGAGGACGTCGTGTTGCTCCGAGTTGAGGCGGATATGGGGTGTTTCCCGGGAGGGGAGTTCTGGGGAGGGTTCGGACATGGTGTCTGTGCTGTGTCTTTGGATGTGCCGCGCGTATTCCGTTTCAATGCCACCTCTTCTTCGATCCAGCAGTTATTCCATGTGTCGATTCTGTATTAACCCGTGTCTGGTAGCGACAATGACGGCCGTTCTCGTCAAACTCGAGGTATGATCCCAATGAACTCTGTCGACGTAACTGTCAACGAACAACTAAATAATGGCGTGACTCATTCAATGCTGCAGAACCAAAGCAGTACAATGCTAGGTAGTACTATGACTGGCAGCAGCGCGCTTGTTGTTGCAATTGCAGCGAAAGAACGGCGTAATCACTCGAGAACCGGACAATGCTAGTCCAAGAGCGAAAGGAGAGTCCCATACTAGGGAAAACAAGAACAAACAGAATGGAGGGACAAGAATGGAGCGGCGACGGAGGGCGAGAATGAACGAGCGAGGAAGCCTGGCTGGCTTTGGATGGGGTCAGTGAGGGAAGGGATGGAAGATTGGGAGCCCCTCCAAAAGTGGCAGGAATGGACGCCTCTTGACATTTTTGGCTTTGTTATTTTGGGAGTCAGTGCGCATTGTGAAAGTAGTATTATTTTGGTAGAATCCAGGCAGTCCAGGCATTGCTAGGAGTAGCCTACGGATACTCCTGTATGCGCAACCCTCCAGGTCAAGGCAGGCCTGGGCCAACTGGAGGAATGCTTGGGGCGAAACGAACCCTTGAGTCCTTGATTGCGCATTTGCAAAGAATCTAGTGATTTACTTGCAGGATAGAGGTAAAGCCTTCCAAATTACCATGGGGAACTGATGGCGCTGCAGGTGCGGATCAGATTGAGGCTCCTACTTCATGCAACAATTAGCCAGCCTCGCGATATCCCTACCGTGGTGCACTGTACCATTATCCAGATGCGATCAGTCTTCTACAGAGTAGACAGACATACAGTGATACAAGATGAAGAATGGACGCGAAATCTCGTTGCTACAAGAAACCCGACAAGAATGCGATGGCCTATATCCATGGCGTCTGTCTGGCATGTCATTTCCAAACAACTAGAACAAAAAGAAAAAATGCATCACAGCCATGGAAAAGAGATAATAATCAAATATTAGAGATTAGAGAAAAAAAGAGCCACCTACATCACAATCTAGCTCTCAATCGCCTTCGCCCTCAACCCAACAAGCAACCCCGCCTCACTATCCAACGCCGTTATATAGTACTCAATCCTGGATGTTCCAACCTCCGCGCGATAGATCTTCACCTCAACCGCCGAGTCATCGCCCTGCGTGCTCTCAACGGCGGCAGCACGCACAGCCTTAAGCACAGAAGCATACTGGTTCCTCGGGTCGAACGAGGAAGGCGATAACGTCTCAATGGAGTCGGAGAGGTCTGTGTTGATGGAGATGAGTTTCGAGAAGGTTGCTGGATAAAACGGAGCGGAATAAGTTAGCATCGGGGGGTCATCATTGTAATTGGACATTGTAGAAAGATGCATGGTGGGCAACTTACAGGCATCAGGCCACACGCCCCTCTGCGCGCCCTCCCATCTCAGCGCAACAGGCTCAAACGGCTCGTCGGTGTCCGAGATGTAGTATGCGTCGACGGAGGTAAGCGGGGTAGGGACCTTGACGTCGACGTCGACGGTCTCTGTGCGGGCTTGCTGGGTGGTAGTTGCTGGTTGTGAGCGGCCGCTGTCGAGGTCTGCGTTTGCCTTGTTCAGGAAGGCCATGTAGTCGTTGTCGGAGGACATGGTGCGGGTTGTTGATAGTGGTGATGTGGGTTGATGAATGTAAGTTGTTGTTCTGGATACAGCGTGGGCACTTGTAATTCGGAATTGTGTTCCTAACTGAGTAGATGTGAGGTTTGAGTAATGTTGAGTTGATGAGGAGACCTGGCGCAGGATTGTGGCTGGCTTTAAATGTGATGAAGCGAAAGAGGGACGGAGGTGATCAATGACGCAATGGGCCTTGCGGGAGCACTGCCACCTGCGCATGTTGACAAACGACGGAAAGCGTGAGTAATATGTAGGCGAGATGTTATAGAAAAAGTGGACTAGTAAGTAAATCAAGAAGAATTACTGGTCTGCCTTGTTGATTGTTCAAGGATGCTTGAGATCGCCAGGCGGGAACTGCAGGATTTTCAACCAGCTCCGCCGTGACTACGAGATCTACGATATACATTTCAGGTTACAGCGGAGAGTACGATTCTAGAACATACTCGCGGTCGTTCGCAAAGTAGCTATTCTACGGAGAGAATGGTTTACAGGAAAAAAAGGTTGAAGTATTCGCTTTTTTATTGAGACGCATAATAAATTGTACTACACCAAGCCATAATCTCCGTAAACACCTTAAGCAGAAGTAACGAGGTCCTTCTTGAGGGTACCCATGAAAGCGCGCTTCTCCTCGGGGGTCTGGAAAGCACCGTGACCGAACTTGGAGGAAGTGTCGATCCACTTGAGATCGATCTTCTCGGTGGCCCTTCGGCTGGTCTGGGGGTAGAGGGTCTTGCGGAGGGTCATGACACGCTTCTTAACACCAGGGATGGAACCCTTGACCATGACGAAGTCGTTCTTGACCTCACCGTAGCGAACGAAGCCACCAAGACTGTGATATCACTGTTAGTAACTGTCCATAAATGTAGGAAAACTTGGATTGTGAGACATACGGAGTGATCTGCTTCTTGGAGACATCGAACTCGGTGGAGGCGTTGGCCTCGTCGGAGCCCTTGCCAATGCGGAAGACCTTGTGGTTGCAAGAGGTACGGTGGTGGTAACCCATCTGACCGGCACGGGCAACGGTCCACTGGACGTGGCTAGGGTGCCAGGCACCGATACAGGCAACCTTGCGGAGACCCTTGTGAGTCTTGCGAGGAAGCTTCTTGGTGCCCCAACGGCTGGTGACACCCTGGAAACCGTGACCCTTGGTGACGGCAATGACATCAATCATCTCGTCCTGCTCGAAGATGGAGTCGATCTCGATGGGCTTCTCGAAGAGGTTGCGGGCGAAGTCAACCTTGTCGGCAACGGAGCCACCGTTGACCTGGATCTCCATAAGGTGGGCCTTCTTCTGCTTGAGGGGAGTCTTGCGGATTTGGGTGTGGGCGAGGACACGGACGACAGTGCAGTACTTCTTGATGCGCTCGAGGTCGCGGGTGATGGAGGCACCGTTCTCCTCGGAGTGCTTCTTGGCGTACTTGGTGAAAGCCTTCTTCTTGCTCTTGTACCAGTTCTTGTAGAAGCGACGCTTGACCTCGTCGCTCAGGTGCTCAGCCCAGACGGTGGCGAGAGAGCGGAGACCACGGGGAGTCTCGATGTAACCGACAACACCGACAGCGATGAGCTAGTAATGGTCAGCACACACAAAAGCTTAACCACTCCACGGAAAATTTTCGAACGTACAGGAGGAGTCTCAATGACGGTGGCAGCCTCGACAACCTCCTTCTTGTGCATCTTGGCACCGGGACGGTCAAGGTCACGGACAACAGTGGTCATACCGGCCTTGTAGCCCATGGAGGCCGTCAGGTGGACGGGCTTCTTGGGGTCATCCTTGGGGAAGCTGTCGCAAAAAAATTCAGTATTCGTCCCTTCAATTTCCGATAACAAAATTGTTCGCTCCAAAACTAACCTCTTGACCCTTCCACGGTGTCTGGCAGCGCGCTTGCGGGGCAGGTAGGCAAGGGAGCCTGAACAATTGTCAGTCAGTACAAATCCCACACACGAAAACCCGTATCTCGAAGGTCGAGGGCGAAAAAGGTGGACGAACCGTGCCGAGGCGCTTCGTACTTCCGGTGACTCCTATTTAGACGAAAATAAATCAGCAATTGTCCATTGAAAAGATCGTCGCTTCATCGAGCAGCGATATACTCACATCTTGACCCTGTTGTCGTTAGTTGTCGAGGAGGTGAGTGAGAGTGTCTATCTCCAGGTTTGGCCGCAAGTCCGATTTTGCAACGCTTAACGAATGTGGGCGCCGTCTAAGCGAGAAGTCTTGGCACTTAGCCCCGTTGGGGCTAGCGCACACCTACGCAGCCTCAGGCATCACGCACGTGCCCACTTGGATCGCTCAATTTTCAAGTATACTGGAATTCCACCTCGAGTCCATGGACTTTTATACTCCGTATCCACAATTCTATTGCCGTATTTGATTTAAGGACTACTAGAATAAACGGATCCAAAAATACAATAGATGATTGTTGCTTGTATTGGACACAATCAGTTCCGACTGTACAATACAACCTCTGGCTAACCTAAGAGTAAACTAACCTAAGGGCTAAAACAGCAAGTGTAGATGCCACCAAAGTAAAAAATGCTAAAACACAGGGAGATTGAAGACAGCTGAAAGAAAGAAATTGTGGGTGGAAACGAAGGTAGGGGGTTTTCTCATAACAAGGGCATCATTCAAATCTTAAATTGTGACATGGAGATAATGCTTTGGCGTGCTCAGACATAATGTTGTGAAGGCCAAAGTCTTAGGCGGCGGCTTCCGACTTGCCAACGCCGTTACTGTTACCATTGGCGCTGCCTGTCCCGCTACCATGAGGGCTACCCTTCACAGCAGCCTTTTTCTCATCATCACCATCGTCATCGTAATCCTCATCGACCTCCATCTTGCGGGCCGCGGGCTCGTGAATTGGAGCTTGTTCGGCCCGAGCATGCTCTTCCTTGACAGGAACTTGGACCTGGACTTGCGTAGTAGGAGGAACAGTGGCGGATCCATTGGCCGGTGTGGGGGCGGTCTCGGCCATTGGCGGAAGGCTGCCACCGGAAGCATGTTGCGGCATGTGCTGAATTGAAGGCAGCGTTTGCGGGTGATGAGCTGCTTCGGAGGGATGGTAGCCTTCATTTGCCCGGCGCTGGTCCTCACGACGAATTTCAGAAGAGCTGCGGCGCTGCATCTCGCCAGGCGAGGGCAAGCGAGTAGGGGATGGAACGCGGCGCCCGATCTGCTCCTCGAGTCTCGACCGATTTTCCTCACTTGCAATCTTCTTGACAGGACCGGAATCAGCTTCCCATTCCCGTCCACGCTTCATGGCCGAGCCAGGACGGTCTTCACGGTCACGCGCAGCCGCCTCAGCAGCAGAGATAGCAGAGGCTGGCGCAGGTGCGCCGCCCGCGATGCCCGCGATGCCCGCGCTATTAGAGCTCTGAACTGCCACACTGGGTCCGTGGTGGTAGTTCTGGTGAGGGTATGTAGATCCAGGAGAAGAGGGCCGCTCGTCACGAATTGGTCTGATTTCTGTGGGTGGTGTGAAAGGACGGTGGTATGGAGGCATAGGGCCGGCAGAGCCAGGCGCACCATTAGGAGCCGGACCAGCTGGAGCAGCACCGGGAGGCAAGGCACCACGGGGAGCGGAAGCGAAGCCAGCACCGCTAGGGGCACGATCAGCAGCCGGTGGAGGAGCATTGGCGAGCTGGGGGAGAGCATGACCAGGAGGATAGACAGCAAGACCAGGTTTGGGCGACCGCACACCGAGCGGACGCGCGCCATCGGGCAAGCCTCGGCCTGGTTCTTGACGAGGACTAGGTTGCTGGATAGCACCGGGGCGGGGTCCGTCGCGAGGATCGAAGCCGTTTGCGACGGGCGCTTGGGCCTGGGATCGAAGGTCGTTGATGTTGCGGTTCCAGGCATCAATTTGCTGAGGAGGAGCAGGGGCCTGAGCAGGCGGTCCTCCTGTCGGAGCAGGAGCTCCCCACTGAGGTGCAGGCGGGGCACCAACACCGGGAGCCTGGTAAGCCTGAGGGTGGACGTCCTGGGGCTGTGGGGCGGGACCGTTGGTTTGGCCGGAGCCTGAGAGCTGGCTTTGCAGAAGTTGCAGGCGAGCCTTGATGTGGACGTTGGTGGGATCCAAGTCAGCGGCACGGCCGTATGCATCAAGCGCATCAGCGATCTGGTTGTTGCAGGACTCGTAAAGAGTTCCCAGGTCATACCACACCTCCGAGATGTAGGGATTCAGGCGGATAGCACGCGAGTATGCATCCAACGCATCGCGGTACTGGTTGATCTGGTAGTACAGGACACCGATCGAGCACCAGAAGGTGGGGTTACGGCCATCACGGTAGACTGCCTGCTGGTAGGCCTCGTAAGCCTTGGGATATTTGGCTTGCGACATGTAGCAGCGACCCAGGAGGTACCAACTCTGGGCATCCGAGTTGTCTGCGCTGACTGATTTCTCGAGATACTCGATGGCTTTCTGCTGGCTCTCGAAGCTACCGCTTTGTTGATGGTACAACCAACCCAGCTGCTGCAACACTTTCGCGTGGTTGGGATCACGGTCCAGAACGCGTCTATAAGCTTGCTGCGCAGCGTCGAACTATAATACTGTCAGAACTCAAGTAACCTTTGTTCAGGATATGCCACTTACGTCTTTTTGCTGCTCGTGCACGTGACCGATCTGAAACCAGATGTCTTCCTCAGTTAGAGGACGTGGGGGATCATTGACAATGTATTTGAAGCACTAAACTAGTCAGGATCCGCTCGTCAAGCAGTAATTGTGCACTTACATCCAAACTCTGGTTGAACTTCTGCTGCTGCTTGTAAATTATGCCCAGGCGGAAATAGATCTCATTGGCCTTCTCGAAGTCGGGGGCCATCCGCATTACTTGGGAGAAGGCTTCTTCCGCGTGGTCGAGAGAACCATAGCGGTCGTAAAGAATACCGATTCCATACCACAGTTTGGGCTCCTATGCCTACGTTAGGAATTGATGAAGAGCCGAACGGTGACAATACTAACCTTAGGGTCGCGCAAGTGGTAAAGCGCTTGTTGGTAGGACGTGTATGCTTCCTGCAAATTATCCATCATGAGATAGCAGTGACCTGAGATGGCACGTTAGTCGTTTGGCGCGCCATTGCTGTTTGCCTACATACCCAAGCTTCCCCATGTTTCTCCGCTGCCAGGATCGAGTTTCAAAATATTCTGAAGGTATTCGATGGCCTTAGGAAACTGCTCTCTCGTTCGAAGGATGCAGGAGATCGCGTTCATAGCAGGAATAGACCACTGGTTGTGCCGTAATGCTTGTTCATACGCATTCATAGCACCATCCAGATCGCCCATCAGTTCAGTCAAGTTGCCTATAGAAAAACAGTCAGTATCTCGATGTTTGCGCCGAGCGCGTCATCGCAGGGCAATCCATACCAATCTGTAGCCAGACCTGCTCATTCAAAGCCGCGATCTTCTGGGCAGTGCTGGGCGGGGGCTTCTGCGCCGGCGACTGCAAAGGCAGATGGCCATTCACTGGGTGAGCAGCTAGGTGCCCATGGTGAGGAGTGACGCCGCCAGTGGGCGACGGCTGGGTGTGAGCCATGGCGTGAGAGGCGGGTTAGAATAAAATCGCAAAGCAGCCAGCCGGTTTCGGATGATAGCGATTAACTTCGCGACACAATGATGCAACCAATCCCCGTGTTACCTGGGTGTCGCACAGCCCCGGTATAGATGGTCGCGCAAGATGGTAACCCAATGACCTTGTGAGCGAGTCGCAACGTTCGTTCCGGAACCAAAACCCCCAAACGTCGGCCTGGCAGCACGTAAGGAGGCAGGTCAGTCGAGCGGTAGAAGGCGTGTCCGATCACCTCGTTCTTGGCAAAAAGGTGGGTAAAATGAATATAAAAACACAAGACAGTGAAGAAGAGAATGAAGAACAGCGAAACTTATAAATGATGAGGCGAAAGATGAAGCGACCAGACAGTGAGGAGATACAGCAGTGGGAGAGCAAGCGAAGTAGAGGCCAAATTGCAATGAAGGGGTTGATGTAGAAGGGGAGGGAGACACAAGAATTGAAGTACGGAGAAGACAAGGTGGGTGAGGGGGGATATAGGACTGAGAAGGGCACAAGACAAAGCAGTCCAAAAGGAGCAGAAAAGAGGCGCCAAAAGGAGGAGAGGAAGAAGAGAGAAGAAGAGCGGGAAGGGATGGGAGAAAGAAAGGTCGAGGGGCTGGCGGCGTCCAAACTCCAAAACCACACCAAAGGACAAACCGCAACCACTACGGTCGATGTCTGATCTTTCAGGCACCTAAAATTAATCAAGAGCAGAAAAGGCAGCTTGACATCCAGGAAGAGTCTAGCTGGTGGGGCCGTCATATCCGCGGTTAAGTGAAGCCTGGCTGGCAATTCTCCGGTGCGGCGCTGACGCCCCAGGTCCGAGGACAGACTCCTTAAAGGCTGCAACCAGTCTCTTCGTCATTACTTTGGGTATACAGACAACTGGGATAGACTACAGCCAAGTATACCTACTATGAGTATGGAGCACCGTATGCACCCCAGCTGGAGCCAAAGATTCGAGCGGCGGCCGCCGCTCGCGTGGACATCCCCATTCCTCTCCATTCCCTTTCCGGAAGGACAAGTTTTCAGTCTGAGATGTGACTGTGTTAAGGAGCTAGCCGACAAAGCGTGTCATGCTGGCAAGCGGGGCACAAATTAATATACGTACTTATGTACTCCGTAGGAGCATGTGGCCCACATTATACGAGGCTTGCCGCCGACGAGCTAGCAAGTACTCCTTGAGTCCTTGGGCTTAGGGGACAAAGGGCCAAAGAAAAAAATGCAAAAATAAAAACATTCCGAGGGCCAGTATCAAGGACCAGCAGTGCGGCGCTAGTGATCCCCAAGATAGCAGTGATACAGTCGCAAAGCCCTCGTCCAGGAAGAGAATCCTCGGGAAATATTATGGACTATTGAGCAGACTCGGCAAAGACAAAGGAGACCTGTTCAGAAAGAAAAAAGAAAGCGCATGGATGGAGTCGAAAACAGGGCAATGTCTGACGACTCGAAGCGCCGGAGCAACAGTGTCAGCCATCCGCCATCCAGGGATGAGGGAATCTGCCCAGCACGAACCCCCAGAGACGAGCTGTGACTCGCCGAGTGGCTTCATGTGGGCTAGACCCACTAGGCTCCACCTTTCCCCGTGCCATTTTTATGATTTAGGCAATTTAATAAAATTAACTAGCGCAAATAATTCATGACGGTCACGGTGGGCCCGCACATCCCTGACTGGGTGTGCGACTCCGGAGTATGCCATAAGCTCAGCCTGCTAAGGGACAGGGCCGGTAAGCTCCCGGCATCCTCCTATAATAAGTGGCCTGCCTAAGAGCAGGGAAGCTGGCATGAGGCGTTTTTCTCACCTCTTATCCGCCCATACATGCCGTAACCGCTGCCCCGCCGAGAGGGCTAGTCTGCTGGCATATTTCCACACATGCTGCAAGCCGCGGAATCGTCCTGGAGCTGGAGCCCGAGGATTTTCGACCCGAGGAGATTGGCACGCTTGCGTGAGTCGTGACTCCACCACTCCAATCTCCACGCTTGGATGGGGCCGGCCCTTCTGCAATCTGCAGTCACAGGCGCCTTGTGCGAAAAAGGCTAAAGCGCCCCCCCAAAAGCAATTTGTCGGATCTATCACCCAGCACCAAAATCCCAGCTGAGCACTGACGGCCGGGATCGTCAGGCTGTTTTCCCCTTCAGCAGGGAAGCGCCGAAGCAGGGACAACGGTGTCTGTCCGTCAAACAACGCTGCATACTCCCGGCAGCTGGAGTGTCCAGCCGACTACCTTATGCGTTGTTTCGCAGATGCATTGTCACCATGATTGATTTTTATTTTTCCGTAGCTTTACGCCTTCGATCGAACTGTTTACAGGAGTAACAATTCGGGCTGTGTGGACTGTGGCCGTGGCCGTGGCCGTGGCTAGAGTCAACTCAGGAGAAACAAGATGAACGGGCCAGAGTGGCACTGTGGCAGACAAAGTTTGGTTGGGGGAGATTGTTCCGTCATGGCGGCATCATGAATCAGATTCATCTTTCAAGCCGCTGGTCGGTGCGGGCGCGGCGCGGCAGCTTAGCTAACCCTACGCTAGACCCGATGCAGCGCCCAGCCACCAGCTCCCATCCAGCTCCAGAGCTCCAGGCCGGCTTAGCTGCCTCAGGCCTGCAGCCACAATCCAACGGACTCTGGCCGGTGGGCCGTTCCCGAGCGCTCCAGGCTGATCTTGATACATCGCCTCAAGTGGAGCGCCCGATCGCTGACTTGCTTTTTCTGTCCAACGCCCTTGCTGCCGGTCGGCACACAACCCATGACCCCTATCGACATGGATGGAGAATTTTGGCAAGACCGACCGAGCCTGCGACAACTTTTACACACTGCCCGTTACCGAGTAATAAGTGCTTATGTTCAGGAACTCGAGTCTCGACAAAGACCTTGTCAGCCTGAATGATGCATGCAGGGCTGATGTGGATGTGGCGCCCGATGACGGAGCAAACCCAATCCACAACCACACAAAGAAATCCCTTCGTCTCGGGTCCGAGGAACGGCCGCCTGGAAGGTTTGAGAGTGAGACTCGTCATCTCATTAATATTATTATTCAGCTGGGCTTGCTCACCACGTTAATGAAGACCCTGAAGATTGAATGACATCTGAAGGAATCCTCCGCATATACTTTGCAGTGAGGTGTGTGTTTCACGTATGCTTTTTTCTGAGTGATAGGTGCAACAGCTGGCAATGGGCACCCGTTCGTTATTACACTCCGGATCATGGGCATGAAGCGACCCATCAGTCAAGATATATATCTGCTGCTTCGCCAACAACACTTCGACGAGATATTTCAGCGAAATATTTCCCTACTCGATCAACTTATCAAGACTATCCAAAGTAAGACGCAGAAGTCCCGTCTTCTTGGGGGATCGGAGATCTGGGCCACGAAAGCCCACCACTTGTCTAAGAGGCGCACGGCAAGCGAAGCCATTCAAGCCACATCACATCATGCGCATTTGCTCTGACACAGAGTACTCCCATTGCCCAAGTATCTCCGTATCCATCTCTTGGCCTATCCCGCGTCGTCTTATCCGAGTACCGGGCCAATGATCTCAATCGAACAGTAAGCAGCGTCAGTGGCTATCAATTGGAGACCTCTCACTGCCCAGTCGTATCTAGGCTCCGCGGTAGTTGAGGGCGGGAACTGAACCCTGCCTCAAAGACATCATGCCATGTTTCCCTCCCTGGCTTCAGAGTTTCTCCGCATGACCGTCTATAGTGCTGGCTACAGCGATTGCGATAATCGGTTATGAAGTATATCTTGCAAAGTCAAATCTCATCGACAGATCATCCACGTCTTCAAGCTGCCTGACGGAGCAGAAAACAGTTGAACCTATTTGTCCTCCCGGGGAGCGTATCCAGGGTTAGCATGAGTCTGGCTAGCCCACCTCTGAACCAAGGATCGATGAAACATATCATAGTTATGATATGACCATAGATGGATGCAGCACGCGATCCCGCCCATGACAAGCTATTGACCTCGGCCAAGGTATCCGGCATATTCCGCTGCAGCACTTCGATCCGATCCGAGAACGGCCGTCATGAACCCAACCATGCCTTGCATCATGTGACCTACCTCTATTTTCACCTCATATAATCTCTATGAAACAGAGGAGACAGATCAATTTGTAAACAGATGTACGTGCTGTCAGGCCGGACTGTGATACCGCAGCACAGCACAGCGCAGCGCAGAACCCCGAAGGCCCAGGTCAAATGCAGTCGGAATCACAATGGATAAGCACAATGACATGGATTCTGATATATACCCTGGGCAGTCAGAATTGGAATCGAACCTACCTCGACCTGGTCCCGAAGTACTTACTTAGCCATTGCAGCGTCACTCGGGGTTTTGCTGCTGCTAGAACCCGTATACAGAACTTATGGATCCGTGCCCTGCTACAGGGCTTGGGACTATAAGGTCAAATGCAGGCGCATTCTGCATCCCGCTGCTTCTGCATGCTTGGAATCTGGAATCAAAATCCTTAATATAGCTTTTATGCTCGCTGTTCCTAGAAATCCTTCTTCTCCGTCGTGACGTTCTGTCAATGACACCCAGACACCAGGTCATTCCGCTAATATATATCGGCGCATATATCCAAACCCAACAAGTCTTCCCAAGTCGAAAACAAGCAAAAGACAGAAAAGCAATCCACAAAGGAAGCAAAGAAGCACCTACCAAGCAAAAGCAAAGCACACGACCCACCCACCGATCTACCCCAGCAAGCAAGCACTGCAAATCTGCAGACTGCACCGAGTCCCACGGACGTCCCAATCCCAATCCCAACGCCAACGCCAACCTTACGCCAACGCCAATGCCCCATGTCATACAGCATGCTGCAGATCGGTCGCGCATCAAATCCATTTCCACCTCCTTGATTCTTCAGACTCAGAAAGTAAGCTCCGGAGCATCCCATCTTCCGGCCCCGGGCCAGCGTTCCCTGTCTTCTGCAGCGTCAGCCAGAAATGCGGGGGGCCTAAAATACCTAATGTGTACCTTTGCTGCTCGCGGTGCGAGAGGGGATCGCCAAACCCAGGAATGTACCCAGGTGGTCTTACTCTTGTTGCAAGTGAGGTTGTAGTCGCACAGCATACGAGGGATGCGCTGCGCTGCGCCGTGCTGTGTCGTGTCAATGTCGTGTCATTGTAATCTGGCCTTGCTTACGTAGAGGATTAGCTGGGTGTGCTGCTGCTGCACTCTGCTGGTGCTGCCTTTCTTCACCGGGGGCTGGAAACTGAAAGAGAGGGAGGGAGGGAGTTGAAATGGGAACCAGTTTTGGTTGTTGATGTAGATGGGCCTGGTGCAGGACTTTGATGAGGGCTTGTAAGGCGATTGCACTGTGTTGTTTCAAGGAATGTTAGTGCGCTTGCTGGGTAGATTGTGGTGGTTATGAGAGGGCAGTACTGTCCTCCGAATGCTAGGTTGTTGTGGGCGGGTGTAGTGACGGACTGAAATCCAGTCGACGCGGATAGAGGCTCTGATAAATTATATAGATGCTTGTTTCATGGATCTTAGGCCAGGCGCCTTGCCAGTGGCGGTGGGGTGAGATCACTGCTTACAAGCTCACTCTGCTACGCTTACCTACGCAGTAGCGCAGTGCTTATGACTACGGAGTACCTAAGTGTGTGACTCGATTGGAATAGTAGCGTTAGGTCAGAAATGATTTCATCTGATCGAATAACCTGGTAGTTTAGTGTGTCTTTATTTGAGGAACTTTGACTTGCCGTCCTATCCAGAAGATCCGTCCTTCAACTCGTTCATTGCCAACAGTAGGAAGACTGGCGATGATATATCGTTAACAACCCGGAAAACGCAGGCATGATTGTGATATTGGAGACATGGGCCCGCTAAAGCTGAAGCGTGTCAAGGTGAGCCTTCATATCCTCATCATGGTTGCTTAGGAGCAGGCAGATGCTATGGTAGTGTAACTCTGCACTTGGTTTCCCTGATACACTTGTACGCTTGGTAGCCCTACGCTGTTAAACGGACCTGGCCTTGCAGCGAAGCCTAAGAGAAGTATCACGACTCTTGTATCTTCTACAACAGACGAGCCTCAAAGACGCGTAGCTCAGACAGCGATAAGCTGGTCAGAGCACATGCTCCGCGAGAAACATTGCTGTCATTGAAGGTTCAGTTGAAGGCTGGCATGCTCAAATTTCATCGCCTGGAATTGATGCTCTCAAAGGGTCGTTGTACTAATATGCTCACAAATAGGTAGCAGCAGCGGTCTTGAGCCCAGACTAGTGAAGCCTAGCCCTTGGACCAACGCCAAATTTTGTAGGCGATGGCCTCGGGCTCACAAGGGACATATTATCCTCATTGAGGACACCTAACCAGCAGGATAATTTATCCTGAATGTATCCTGAATCTGTCACGCAACTGAACTTGAGGTTGTGCTGGCCCATGAGTAAGGAACAATGGATTTCCACGTCGGGCATGCACAAAGAAGCCAAAGAAGGGCCTTCCGTGATCATCGCTGATCTTCATCAAGCCAAGATCAGCTACTCGGAAGACCGGCAGAGCACAAGGGCGGTCTGCCGACGCCGTAAGTCATGGCAAAGATGGGTCGAGTTCACGGCTAATCGGTGATTATCCCGTGTATGGAGAAGACGTGGCACAAGACAGTTGATCACGCCGCACAAGTTCAAGAGCGCCGCCCATGCCGAGCTCGCGGGAGAAGCCTGATCTCCAAAGGCACTGACCATGTATCTATCCAGGAGACCGACTGCCATCCGTATGCCCGGTGCTCAATGAATCCACATCGGAGAGAATGCCGTGCTCGTTATTGCGCAGCAAGAAGCTTTGTGATGGAGTGGTTGTGAAATCTCGAGAGTCTCATGCATGATCTGGATTGTGAGCTGTCTCGGAGGATTTAAAGTCAGCCCTAGGAACCTGTTGTACTTGTAACTTCGAGCACAAGGTGGTTATTGGCCGAGGCTGATCTGTCATATCGAGGTCCTTCGAGTCTCAAGTTGCTCGACTACTCAGAACCTATCTCAGTGGCAGCTCAGTGTCCAACCATTACACTCCGATGGAGAGATCATATGCCTCCAGCCGCACATTCAAAGCACAAGACCAAAGACAATGGACCGGACCAGGCCAAGGCAATATAATTCTTACCCGATTCCTCGGCACGCGGCCAAGGGCGAGACAAATGGACAAGAGCAGGAGGACCCATGATCGGGATACCCTGGGGGCGGGTAAATGGGGTAGGCTAAATCGCGCCACACGATAGCAATCCCGCAAAGCCATGGGTTACGGCTTTCTAGATCTCCACGAATTTGCGACAGCTAAGGGCTTGGGAGAGGGTCAGTGTCTCAAGCCGCGACGACGCTCAGTAGTGACTTTATTGAGTCTTCTGTCGCGCAGATTGCGATATCTTAATGTCGGCTGCATCCAGCAAGCCGTAACCAGGATGTTACTTGTCAACTGGGTATATGCGCCCCAAAATTGGAAGAACACAAAGAAGGCCCTCCTGATCGCGTAAGACGGTGTTGGCAACAACTTCTGGGCACTGGGCGAGGCTCGGCGCTGAGTCGTTTATTTCCGCGGACCCGACTTGACTCGCCGATACCGTGAGAAAAGGTTTCATACTGAGGTCCGCAGATACAACGGGTGGGAAGAGGCAAGCCACTGAGCATGGGTGGGAGTACGCGGCCAGGTGTCTGGGGAGGTTGCAGAGAGAATCGAGATGAAGGCGTACAACACCCACGAAAACATGGTGGAGCCTGGCCCGGGGGATTTGCACGCTGCGGCCAATCACCGGGGCCTGATTTGGGTAGGTTGAGATCTACGCCGTACCGTGTAGCAAGATCACTTGTCTCTACAACCCAGGAAATGAGGATAAGAACATCGGCTCTTCTTGACTGCAGTCAGGTCAATGCAGTCCATTACTGAGCTATAATAGCAGACGGGATAAGCCAGATCTGATCGGAAAGAAAGGCTTCCCAGGTCACGGGGACGCCAAGAGCCCAGTCGCGCAAGCGGCCAATCTGTATGGAGGGCCATGTCCACAGGGGCTTGGCACTGGCTGCAACTCGCACTGCCGCAGCAAAACAGACGCTGGCCGCGAGTTTCTTCGGCCAGTATGCCTGCAGCCTGGGTCTGCATGCTCCGATCTATACGGAGTATCACCATGCAAGAACTGGCCAGCTCCGCTTTGGTCGCAGTGACTTCTTTCTCTGCTGGCGGCCCCCGACCGAGGACGGTCGAACGCTCAGCCAAGGCTCGGCGCATCTTGGCAGAGTCCCATATTGCTCTCGACAAACGACGCTCTCGTCTGGGTCTCCTCTTGGTTTTCTCGTCCTTCTCTTGGATTTTCTGTAACCTTCCTGGCTGACCCTCATGGCCTTATAAACCTTGCTCTTTCTCCTCTCCTCTCCTACCTCCTCCGCTCCCTCATCCCCCCTCTGTTCCTCCTCCTCCCCTAGCTCCCTAGCTCCCTGGTCGAACGCCCCCCTCCTTCGCCTCCCGCCCGCCAGCCGTCTGGTTATCGATTATCAGGCAAAGGAAAATTAATCTCCCTTGCGCCCAGAGCCATGCAGTGAACTGCTTCCGGGTGCTCTCGCTGTGCACTGCTTGTACCACCTAGGCGTGCCGTCGCATTTTTTAAAGGGCAGATCTCCGTTGCGCCCTTGTTTGCTCCACGGACTCTCGACTGTCGTTATCTCTTCCTCCTTGACCTCGACTGCCCGCTATGAGGCAACCGGACATGTCCCAATCGCACGCCTACTACCAGGACCAACCCCAGATTGTGACCGCATACCTCTCCGATGCTGAGGGCCGTCCAGCCGTTCCTCCCACGGCTTATCTACCTGCGGAGACGCAGCCCTCATCACAGCAACACAGCGGCGCCAACCACGACGGGATCGTTGACTTTCCCTCGTCGGAAAGAGCCTCCGTCCACACTTCCACGTCGAGACCGTATCCCTCCGATTCGTGGGACTCCGCTTACCCTCAATCCAATCGTCATTCCCTCCAGCCGTCTGTGAAACGTCTACCCCATACCGATCTTGAACCCACGGCGGCTCCAGTGACGTCCGTACCCTCGGCCTATCTCGAAGGCAATCCCATACTCTCTTCCTACGGCAGCGGAGCCGCGCGCAAAGAAGACCGCGTCCGAGGGAGTTGGACCGACCATTCATCATACATGTCGGGGGAGGATCGTAACCCTGGTGTCGCTCGCGTCCCGAAAAGAGAAAGCCCAGATGTTGATTTCTATTCAGATAACAGCGAGGATGCCGTGCTCATGCTGGTGAGTAGATCAATCAGTTCTTTGTCATTGGGCGCTCTAGCGTGCGGGACTAACCGCCGAACCGCAGTTTCGGATGTCGCTGCCCATACCCATTTTCTCACTCGTCGCCTCCATCTACACTGTATTCGGGCTACTCTTCACTCTTTTCATATCTCCTCTTCGGCTCTGCTCCTGTGTGCCGTATCTGCGAAAGACCTCAATCCGCACACAGTTGTGCGATCTCCTGGTCCCGCAATTGCATATCCATGAACGGTTAATCGGGCTGCGGCCGCAGTCGGTGAATAATGAGGGCGAACAATCGTCTGACAATGATTACGGCGAAGACTACTCTATTGGTGGCTTGATCATGGTGCTTCTTCTGTCGTCACTCACGTCTTTCGGCCTGCTCCTTCTCGCATGGATTGCCGCATTCTTCTGGATCTTTGCCATGATCCTCGGTAACCCCGACGGCACGGAACGAAAAGACGACGGCCGAGCAGCTGTCTTAGGCGTTTCCCGATGGTGGCGGCTATGGTTAGGCAAAGCCCGTTCGTCTGGGTAACCCTAACCAACTGCTCCCATTTCACGACATCTGCCTTTCATTCCAGCGCGAGCCTTCTTTCCGATTTAAACCGTTTAATGCAGCATGATACCAATGTTGGGATACGTGGAACGACTACTGGGTGCTTTCTATATTTTTTTCTTTCTTCTCAATACCTTGAAGCGGCACATTTGACTTGGAGTTGGAGTTCTGGTTGCAACGGCGCGTGGGCTTCTCTGATTTCCTATTTCAAATCATTGTCATCGTTGTCCCTCGAACGGGCACTGGGCCACGACATTAGAAGGCCCTTGATCTTCTGTTCATGTCTATCCCTGTACTTTACCAACCTACACCTCTCAAGAATTGATACCCGGGTTGGTCTTGCGTCGTCGGTTTGTCCTATCAGTCTGTCCAATCATTCATAACTCAACCCCACCCCATTTTGTAGCTGTATCCTGTAGTGTCGTTGGGATAGATAACCATCCCATTCACCCATTCTACCCAGCCACCTTGACGAGGGCAATGAAACTTACCCACACTGAGTGCTGGTTCCAAGCAAGCGACAACGCCAGCGCCACTCCGCCAAGAAATAACCCATACCGACGAGCAAAGACAGCCCTGCAGTCTGCAGAGCCAGAACACCTCCACTCCTCCTCCCTCACCTGACCTCCCAATACCAAGTACCCATTACGTAAAAAAAAGCAGCAAGGCTGAACCCAGCAGTCGATCAGTGTGATGATTCGGATTCATCATGCGGATGGGCTGACTGGATGGGCAGCAGCCAGCCTGTCTTATGGGTGCTTGGCATGGGGTTGGCATTAGGCATCGCTCAAGGTTATTGCTGAGCTGGTCTGGTCTGGAAGATGCGAGGCAGGGCAGGGGGTTGGGTCTGGACTTCATATTATTGTCATGATAACTGTTAGGCCGTAAGGGAGGTAGGGCTCGGCGGTGCTACGCTACGTATAATTTGATTGTACGACATTGTAGGGTCACTGGTTCGTAATTGGAGGGCATTTGCACCTGTATCTACTTACTCACTTAGTTCACATACTCTGTGACTGCATACATGCGAGGGCCCAAAATATGGATGAGTGGGAAAATCGAGGAGTGAATAGAGGGTATAGACATACCAACCTAGACTAACCTAGCCTAACGACAAACACGAAGAGAGTATTCATAACAAGGAAAGATAGGAAACAGAAAAAAGTCGCATGTTCATAATTTTCTAAACGTTGGATTGAAGATTTTTGTTCGGGTCATATCAAATGGCCGTAATGGATTGGATTACCTCCGCCCTCGTCCCCTACCAACTCGGATCCCGCCTCGCCCGCTCTGTCCACCACGGGGGTTCCGTCGCTTCTGGATCCCGCTGGGACCATGTGTCTTGGGCATACCGAGACCGCGACGGCCAGGGGGGTTGCTGCCTCCGCGACCATTGCCACGGCCTGGTCCTCCCCGTCCAGACTGGGAAGAGGAGTGGCGGTTGCCGGAAGCAGCTTTGTCACCATCATCGTCGACGTCCATCTCATCGCCACGCTGGGACTTCTTCTTTTGCGCCTGCGCCATCTTGATCTTTCCGCGCTGGCCGCGGCGGATGGCGTCTGGTCCAGCAACGGCTTGGACATACGCGTTGATGCCACTCTCGCCGTTGTCACCCTCCGCACCGGCCATATCAACATCTTCAGCATTGTCGTCACCACCTAGGAGCAGACGGCCATCAGGACCGACCTTGGCGGAGCGCTTGCGACGCGATCCAGGGCCTGTGTTGAGGAAGCGCACGCTAGGCTTTGTGGTGGAGATGTTGGCGAGGGCATCCGGGGCGAGCAGATCGAGAGGGTTATCTTCAGGTGAGAGTTCGCGGATGTACTGCTCGCTCTGTTTACCCTTGCGACCTTGGGCCTTGCGACCGCCCTTCTGGACGTGTGTTGTACCTTCGTCGTCGACGCTGATTTCGCTGGCGTCGTCATCAGAGTCGGAGAAGTCTGAGTCGTAGACGGCCTTGTCAAAGGCGTTGCCGAAGGATTTGGTGGACTTTTCAGCCGCCACGCCGCCTTGCCCTTCGTCCTCATCCTCGTCTTCACCAGCTTCGCCTTCCTTCTTCTTCTTCTTGCGGCGCTCGCGGAGCTTGCGGATGTTGACTACAAGCTTGCGGTCTGCTTCTCCGACTAACTCCTCAAGCGGGGCGGCTCCAAAGCGGCGGATTAGTCGGTCGAGGATACCCTTTACCTTGCTCTTAAGACGGCCCTTGTGCTCTTTGCTCCATACCATTAGGTTAGGCACCAGGGTGTTCAGGCGTGGGCGCAGCTCCTCGTCAGAGAGTACAACAACGGCCACTTTGACGAAACCAAGCACGGATCGGACAATCTCTCGGTTGTTGCTGGTGAGGAAAAGCTCCACGGTCTGAACAAGGTCCATCCGCATGGAGGACTGGAGTTCCTTGTGGTAGTCGAAAAAGAGTCGCGACAGCGCGGTCACCGAAGCGGCAACCATGTGAGGTGAGCTACCGGCGAGACCAGCAGATACCATTGTGAAGAATTCCTCGAGCGTAGCAGGTGCATCGGGGGCGTTGTCAGGCATATGGGGGACAAGAGAGTTGCGGATCGTGGTGCCTGGTGGGTTCAGCTCAGAATCGATGGTGCGTTTTGCAAGGTGAATGAGCATGTCGAACGAGGCGGTACGGGCCTTCTCGTTACTCTCTTTGCAGCCTAGTACAACCTCGGATAGAATTGAAGGAATAAAGTGGAGGTCGGATGTTGGGAGATGTGAGACGAGTTCGTGAATAGCGAGCATGCGATCACGGCGCGCAGAAGCGGGTGTCTTATCAGCCGTGGCAAGCATGAGACTCTGGAGCTCTGCGTTCCGTTCCCTTAATGCGGCAGCTCCTGTTTCCGTTGACGCTAGGCGGGGGATCAACTTGTAGGCCTTTTTGATGAGCTGTTGATCAGTAGTGCCGCCGTTCAAAACCGCAGCCGCAAGAGAGAAGAGGGTAGCAAAACTCGAGCGAGGCAGGTAGATTGACATTGCGATGACAAGGTCAATGAGTGTGTGAGAAGTTGGCGGCATCTTGTCTTTGGACTTTCCAGCCTGGTTGTCCTGCTTAGCTGCTTCCTGCTCCGAGGTCACCGAGGCCTCGAGCATTTGGGTTACACGTTCGAATGTTTCGTTTAGTTCCTGGACAGAGTTAGTCTGGAACAATGATGGGGTATTAGCAGGATACTAACATTTTCGGGCGCAATGCTCAAATAAGCATTGATACACTGCAGGATGTAACCACGGTAATGCGGCAGAGTCTGGCTGTACACGTTGAAAAGAACCGCCAGGAGGTTGCTAGCAAAGCCGGCCAAGTGAGCAATGTTGTTCTTGGCCGCCTCCTTCGTAATCCTGCGTTGCAGGATCAAATCATCGCCTTCGGTCTCGATAGACAGGATGGCCTGGTTGGACTCGACGAGGTTCTGGAGCGCCCTGCAAATATCTACTCGCAATTCGGTCTGCTTGTACAGAATGTTAGACAGCAGCTCCGCAAAGCTCTGGTCAAACGATTCAGCCAGGTCAAGCGGAAGCTCGCAGTACCCAGGGAGGATTGCCCAGGTTTGCTGGACAAGGGTTTCGAATATCTTCACTTCCACAGTCTTCTCCGCGGAGGCGTACTCCATGACCCTCTGGTAGAGAGCCTCGCTAAGAGGGACGAATTCGGAACGGAAATGGCGCAAATTTGTGTTAGTGACACTGTCGCGGAGGATCGGGAGGAACCAAACTCGGCCTGGTTGGCCGGCTTTCTGCTCAATCAGGTTGAGGGGCAGTATCTCCAAAACAGCTTCGGGGCCCATGGCTTCAATCGCGGCACCAAGAACGTTGTCTGCCTCTTTCTTTCCTTGGAAGGCTTCGTTGCTGCGCAATTCTCCAACGGTGCGGACGACATCATCGAGGAACGGGCTCGATTGCCACTTGAAACTCTCAAACATGGCAGCACAAACATTAAAAACTTCCATCCACGCAGCCTGATACTTCACGGAAAGCAGATCTTTCGCTGCCTTCGCGAGCTTCTCCAAAGTCTTCTCGTCGTAGACGGAAGGCTCAATAATGACGTTAGCCGGAATGCAGTTGGCGACAAACGAAACCAAGCACTCAGATGCGGAAACTCGGATATTGCTCGACGGGGATGCAAGATAGCTGGAGATCATGTTGAATAGATCGGGTAATTTCTCAAACGTATCTTCAGGGGCGATCTGTGCAGAGACGTCGTAACCGCGGGACAGCACAGCGATCCACGGAGGGAGAAGTTGTGAATCGTTCTGGGCAGGCTTCAACTCGGAAATCGCCTCAAGGAGACGGGGAAGTTTCGATGATGTGAACTCGTTTGCCATGCTGGAGAAGATAACCTCAAAAACCTCGAAAGCGCCCATGGTAATGTACTCGTTGGTCGACCGGGACGCGTTCATCAGCAGCTCACACAGCGGCTCGATCTTCTTGCTCGGCCAACCGCCCGAGGCAACCGCAACCGTTTTTACCAACTGCAGAGAATGAATCACAAGGGGGTCATGGTTCTCTCGGTTGTGAGGATCGTTGCGCCCGCGCTTCTGTTTCGATGCGGCGGCGATGCTGTCGCTAAGGGTTTTCAACGCTGATTCCGCGCACATGTCTGCAGCAGGGTGGTCGAGAGAGGGGCTAGGCGGGGGGTTCTTCAGAACCTTGATCAAGGCATCCTGTGCCCCCTTGCGCACCTTCGGACGGTGGTCCACGGACAAGCTGAGTAGTCCCGCAATGGCTCGCCGGGGTCCAACCTGGGTATGGGGAAGATTCCACGCCGCTGCATCCTGTGCAATGAGCAGCGACTCGAGACAGCCAATAGATGGTCGGAGAAGAGGAGCGTCGACTTCTGGGAGGGAGAGCGCGGGCGCAAGGCTGGTAAGGATCTGGGAGAACTTGGCTTGGAGGATCGGGGCGGGAACATAGTTTGTAGTGATATCGAGAAGGTAGACAACAGAGGTCGCTAGATCTTTATTAACGATGCCTTGCGCGGCAGACAGCGACTGTGAGAGTAGGGCCAAAAGCGCGGCGAAATAGGCAGTGGGTGAGAAATCCGCTTTCTGGTCCCGTAGCGTGTCTTCTACAGCGTTCAGCACCACAGCGGTCTAAAAAGTATTGTTAGCAGTGTCAGATAGGCTTCGGCGGGCAGGCACTGACATGGTGCTGGTTCTGCAGTTTGGGGGACTTGATCCTCTCGAGCTTCTCGGCCAGGGTCGCCATGATGAGCGGATCGACCGGCAGGCAATTTGAGAAGCCGGTTTCAAAAATACCTGGGGTTGACAGGGCAAAGAAGCGGCGAGCGAGGAAGAAGTTTGCAAGGATTGCGGAGACTTTTTCGTGGTCGAAAAAAAAAGGTACAGACTCTTGGCGGCGGTATCGATAGCGGGCGATAAGTCACTACGGAGGAATGCGAGATACAACAGTGACAGAACAAGCAGTTTTCCTCATCAAAAATACTGGTTTGCTGCTTGTAGCATTTAGTACATTATAAGATGTTGGGC
The DNA here is from genome assembly GCF_003369625.1 of Aspergillus mulundensis. Lineage (NCBI taxonomy): Eukaryota > Fungi > Ascomycota > Eurotiomycetes > Eurotiales > Aspergillaceae > Aspergillus > Aspergillus mulundensis. The sequence continues at coordinate 2,209,181 of NW_020797889.1, forward strand.
ACAATTGGTCGCCAGTCATCGTTGTCTCACTTGGAGTCGTCCAGGCATCAAGGCTTCATCGCATCACCGCCAGTTCATACATTGAGCCAAACACCAAAACCGAGTCGTGTATTGGCATCGTATCATCGCGCATTCATCTAATCTCTATTCACGGGTTATACCCGTAGACTGCACTCTTACCATATTTCTCAAGGGACCATAACCCATCTCGTCATAATACATTTCGTCCTTGAGTTCGCAGTCTCGTGATGCGATTCGGAATGCCCTGGTTGAAGTTTCCGGCGATGGCACCACATCAAGAATGAACCGCCTAGTCCGGCCATCGCAAAAGCCCAGCAGTCTGTGGCTCGGCCCAACGGGTTCTAACAGATGCTTGAGAACCATATCCGTTCATAGGCACCATTCGAGGCGAGCCGCATGAATAAACATCAACCGTTCGGCGGAGGTAAAAGGCAACAATTCGGACGTCGGTGTCGATCTTCGATCTAGAAGAGTATCTCCCCGCTATGTTCGGCCTCAAAGCCGAGCCCTTGTAGCTTGTTGTTCCGCTTCTTATCGTTGGTTTTCCGTTCGTTGTCTTCCTTCTTCTTCAGGTCAAAGACTTCCTTGAAAGGCGCTTTTACGAGGTTCGGCGGGATATCGTCTTCCTTGTCGAGGTCCTGTCGATAGGGAAGCAGATTGGTTAGCATGCTAAGCCGTACTGCCAGCATATGGGGGCACTGGTGGCCATACAATTTCTCCCAGCAGCAGCACGTTCTCTCCTCGAACGAGGAACACTCCCCGGTCAATATCCGTGTACAGGTTCCCCGCATACATCCGCTCTATCGTGTCTTGGAGAACAAGGTTCGCTGTGAACGACAAGGTCAATTGTTAACGTATGCCGACGCTGAGGGACGGCGCTTCCGTCGAGGTTCCCATACCGAACTGGTCCCATGTCCTCAATACTCCGATCAACTTTCTCCCATCTCGCAAGACCAGAACTAGCTTCTCTGGATAATGTCAGTCTTGGAAGCGCAGCGTCGAAAAGGTCACACGCACTATCTGTCAAGTCTAACAATTGCGCCGCGGTTGTGAACATCTGTGGTGGTAGTTGAGGCGGTCCATGTGTCATTTGTCCGAGGTTGCCCTGTGGAGGGAACCTCTGGGGCGGGTTCGCAGGCGGCGTAGCATTCGGAGGGTCATTGATCGATAATCGCTCCATTGTTTCGACGGAGCTGTCGTTCAGATTCGAGGCGCGGGGAGAAACGAGGGGAATAGGCCGTTTGTTAGAGCAGGTAAGTATGCTCGGATGGTAGTCCCTGAAGTGCAGTAGAACCAGCGACTACTAGGAAACCGCAGACTGCAATGAGTATTTCACCGTCGAATGTTTGTACGTCGGATGGTAACAATAACGCTGGCTTTCAAGCTGCTGGACTGGGCGCCTTTTGCAACATGCATCGGATGTGGAGCGAGCATGTTTGTCCTGTTTGTTTCGCTGTCATGCCCCTTGAATGAAGCACAGAGGCATCCAAGCTGATATGCTCTTTTGGATCCCTTGTCTTGTGGAGCATTTGATCTACGGGATATCAAGCGCTTAGGTCTTCGTTTTATATTTACTCTACCGAGGCGCTGTGTGGCAGTGAGCGCCGCATACACTAGATGCTAGCAGAACTATATATTTTGCTTCACTTTCTTCCCAGCTAGAGACGTCAAACTACAGCAACAGAGAATAGCCAAAAACGAAACCACTCACTGAGCTACTCCTAGAAGCCATTCAGGTGACTTTAATTGAATTACCCTAAGATGCCTGACAATAGCATCAGATTTGATGTCTCACATCTGTCCTCGACGCTCAGACGCAGAGCAATGCAAGGTCGAGTGCAGCCCAGCCACAAGAGATATGTATGTTCACCACATCGAGTGGATTGATGATCTGATCCAGAAACTGGTCAACAGTGGACGAATACGAGTACTGCGGGGTAATGGGATACATCCATACTCCGTATTGCGCTCTACTGAGTTTTGGCTGACGTTTCAACTCTCAAGGGATGATTCGGACTTGATAAACGCATGATCCCTTCCCCTTCCCTTGCTATCCGAATCCAATGTTTCGTCATAGTACAGGCACAAGTCGTGATCATGGAAGAAGAGAATTCGCTAAATCATACATAAAAGCTAAACCACATCAAATAGGGCTGTCGATCCTCCCGAAACGTCGAGAGTTGATCTCTCCGTCTGCGTCGCTTACAGAACGGGCAAATAATGGATACAATATGTTGAGAATAACGACCATGGACGCAAAGCAGTAGCGTCGACAATGGGCCCACATCGGCTACGAGACATTGAAACCTCGTCGCTGTCCTCGCAGCCGGTCCTCTCGTCGTCGGCTGTATGGGACGCAGTATGGCTCATCCGATGAACCGACACTCGCACGGACCGTGTCCTGCCGCCGATGATATGCTGGGCTAGATGGCTGGGGTGCAAGCTGCATCGCCTTGAACTGATCAACACTGATCACTCTTTGGTTATAAAGATACCGCATGAGTTCGAAATCGGGCCGACTTCCTGCGAGACTCTGGCCCTGTTGATAGTGGGCTACATCCACATGCTTGAGCATAAGATCCCAGGCTCTTTGATGAGGAGTGCTAGTGAACCGCTCTGCGGGACACAAAGGGCAACGGGCCGTGTCCGGTGGTTCATGCGTACGAAAGTGGCTTAAAACATGTGTCTTCCATTGCTCACAATCGTCGAATGTATCATGACAGTCGAGGATGTGGAAAAGGCAGATATATATCTGCTGTTGGTGGGAAAGAGGTGAAGACGGTGGAGAAGGAGAACGGACATGCCGTTGGATGGCATGGTCAGGGGGTAAGACAAGGGCCCCCGTATCGTCTTCTTCCAAAATACCACTACCGATGATTCCCGATGCCCACATAGTACGCAACGACAAGCACGATGGTGTTGAGCGCGAGGAAGCGCTATCATTCGACAAGGACGGGACCGCTGCTGTGGAATTCGGTCTTGAATTGACCCTCGGGGCAACACCTGGCGCATTGGCGCAAAGTATTCTCGCGCTTTCGTCTTGCGCCATTCTATCTGATGCCAAACAACTATTATTTAATCGCGGGATTCTGGATTGATCCTAGAAGCACTCAAGAGTGGGCACTGAGACGCGATATGGATTTGGGAAAGTGGTCAAGCGATCCTGCTTTCACATTCTTAGTCTGTGGACGGCGAGCATAGAGGCTGCTCCGACATGGTTGCGATGCCATTATCCAATGCCTAACCATGCGGGGCAACATCTTTGGATATGGAAGCACTTTGACGGAGAGCAGTGCGAAGGAAGGGCCAACTCATTACCTCTTGACACTGATGTTGTTGACGCAAAACAAGCAGATACACGCGGCCTTTCTGGACCGTTTTTGCTTTTTCTTCGTCCGAGACCAAAATAGACGAGGCTCGCTAGCAGACATGCCTAATCGAAGCGGGCGGCTGCATCAACTACAAGGGCCGAGATGAGAACGGGCGAGTCAGTGGCCATGGTTGGATTTCAAACAGCATCCAGAGCAAACAGCCTTTGGGCGGGGGAGAAGGTGGTTAAGAAGCGAGCGGATCAAGGATGGGAGGCTCGGAGTCAATCAGACTGGATGAAGTCCGACTGCGAAATGCGATGAGATGAGCAAATGAGGGGAAGGCATGACTTAGGGCTGATTATCAAATTAACGACAATTAATATCGAACCCAGCTGCTATAGCCCCCAGCGTCCCGATTGCTTAATTGCAGCTATAGTATAAATTAGACCATAATAGCCTCCGCTATACTGCGACTGCTGATAGCCATACTATAGCGATGGTGATACCCAACGCCATGAAGGCGGTGGCTTGCTGCCGGATGTACGTCACGTGATCTGCCACCGCTCGGTCTGAGGGGCTCTCCGCGGCGTTTGCTGGTGCTTTGGTCCCAACCCCCAGCTGCATCTCATGTCCTTTCTACGTCTTGATGACCCTTTGTGCTGTTGATTATGAACACTGCTGGCCTAGTTGTTCTACCGTGAGTACGCGCGGCCTCCGCTGCCTTAAACATCGACCTACTTTATATCCGACCCCCCAACTTTCGCGAACACAACAACAATGAGCCAAATATTGACAGCTCCGCAAGCGGAGGCGCTGTAAGCATCTCACATCCTACGTTGTACCAGGAATCTTGCTGATGATGCGCAACCAGGCATAAGGCCATGCTCGCCTACCTTTCCGTGATAAATGCGCCCCAGACTGCCGAAACGCTACGCAAAGAGCTTCAATTCGACGATGGTTACAATGAGGCCACATGCAAGAAATTCGAAGGAGTACTAGAGAAGAAATGGACGGGAATTGCCCGACTGCAAAGAAGAGTACGGACCGGATGCACGGGACCACGTTGCTGAGACGAGACTGTTGACCGGCAGTGCAGATAAATGATTTAGAGGCCGAAGTCCGCAACCTCCAAGCCGAACTTGAAGCCTCACCGTCAGTGGCCCGTGCGAAGAATCAAGACCCAACTAATTGGCTTCCTAAACCCTCATCAACGCATACATTGAACTCGCATCGAGACGCGGTCACATGTGTTGCTTTCCACCCGGTGTTCACATCGCTCGCTTCCGGCTCCGAAGATTGCACGATAAAGATATGGGATTGGGAACTAGGGGAAATAGAGCGGACCCTAAAGGGGCATACAAGAGGTGTCTCTGGTCTTGATTACGGCGGGCAAAAAGGAAACACTATGCTAGCATCTTGTTCTAGCGACCTCACAATCAAGCTATGGGATCCAAGCAAGGATTACGCGAACATTCGAACGCTATCCGGTCATGACCACTCGGTCTCAACTGTGCGCTTTTTGACCTCCAACGAGAACCACCTTATCTCCGCCAGTCGAGACGGAACGTTGCGGATGTGGGATGTCTCAACAGGATTCTGTGTGAAGGTGATCAAATCAGCGACAGAGTCATGGATCCGAGATGTGTCGCCTTCATTTGACGGCAAATGGCTTGTATCCGGTGGTAGAGATCAATCAGTCACGGTGTGGGAGGTTTCGTCAGCAGAACCAAAGGCCGCATTACTAGGCCACGAAAACTTTATCGAGTGCTGTGTATTTGCGCCTCCAGCAAGTTACGGGCATCTAGCTACCTTAGCTGGACTCAAAAAACCACCTCCTGCAACAAGCTCCTGTGAGTTTGTTGCCACAGGGGCCAGAGATAAAACGATCAAGCTTTGGGAGGCGCGAGGGAAACTGATAAAGACCCTACACGGGCACGACAACTGGGTCCGGGGTTTGCTATTTCATCCCGGTGGGAAATATCTCTTCAGTGTTGCCGATGATAAAACAATACGATGCTGGGATCTGTCCCAGGAAGGGAGGCTGGTTAAGACGATCACCGGCGCCCACGAGCACTTTGTCAGCTGCATCAGATGGGCGCCCAGCCCTAACAGCGACAACCCTGAAGAGAGCGCGGGTAAGAAGGACGCCTCTAAGCCTTCATTCCGGTGTGTCATTGCAACAGGGTGCGCGGATAACTCCGTACGGGTGTTCAGTTAAGTCGCGGTCATAATCACAGTCACGATTCGGCACGGTGTCTAGGTTCGGGCTCGGAGGTGTATTTCTCTTCCTATCTTCGTCTGTCCGTCTTGAACGGACCTCCATCCTTCCCAGCAAACTATCCTTTTTCTATATCCCCCTTTGCTTTTCACCCTTTTTGAGTTGAATTGCAAGCAAGCTTACGTATTTACCTTACTTCTCTGTCTACATTTCCAACATTCAACCCTCTTCCAGCTGTACGCTGTTTTTATTCCCCTTCTTGAAGAAGACCGTTCTGTCTTTCGCTTTCTTCCTCCCGTTTTGTCTTCCAGTTCAATTTCTTTCAGCATTTACCGATGGAACAGATCGCATGGGATCGGATGGATACTACTTACTTATAAGGTTGGTTGGTCGTTGGCTCGGTTGGTTGGCATCGAATTAACTACATTATACACTGTACATAAAAATATTTCTTCTTCATCCCATTCTCCTGCCTGCAGGTTCCTGCTAGCAGTAATAGTAGTTATTGAAACCGACAAATATCACTGGGCTCTGCCTTTTCACCAGACTGGGTTCAAAACCTACCAACTAAACTAACCCTAATATACTTACATCTGCACTGCACGATTTGAGTAGTACATGGGTAGGCACCCCCTCCGTAAAGCCAGTCAGCCCTAAAGCCAGCCTCCCTAGATAGAGGCGAGCATAACAGTAGTAGTTACCAAGGAGTTACTGTCAAATCTGGGACATGAAATCGTGGACAGGTACTGGCTGAACTCTTGGTATCGGATTCCACAAACGTAATGTGACGGGCACATACATACTAATAGGTACATAGCAGGTACTAAGGAACTTCCAGTTCCTATTAATGTGGAACAGGTCATTGAGTGCCTATTTCGTAGCGGCAGCCTGGCGGGAGACTATCCCACAAGCGCAAGACGTTCATACATGTGAGGGGAAAAGAGGTTCCCAGTTGTATGTATTGAAACACGTGTCGGACAGGATATAGTCTATGACAACCAAAGAGAAGTATCAGGAGTAGGTAGCCAGGAAAATGTGACTGATTAACAAATCAAGTATGATTTGAGATTGTCAACTGTGACTGCGACTTTCCTTGAGACGCCGAGATGCAGACCAAGCCAGGATGCACCAACTGGGAAGAAAATGAGTGAAACGAAAGAGACAAAAGAAGTCGACGAGCACCGGAACCATGAATGGGTATCTTAATAACTCAATAAGAAATAGCAATAGGGGTATGCGGCCAGAACCAGAGAATCACCCAAGCGAGCCCCCACAACTATTGTAGGGCCTTCTTATGTTTTGTACAGGTGGACATCACAAACACCAGAGCAAGCTGAAGAATCTCGCAAAATCCAGAAAGTATGTGAGCAGACTTCGTCAAGGTTGGAATTTCAGTCGAAAGTGTCGTCCTCGACCTTCTTCGCGAACTTTGTAAAGGAATCGTGCGATGGCCTCCTGTTCCACCAGACCGGCGCTATTGAAATGTTTGCGGACGGCCGTGGCGAGCTGAGTTTTAGACACACGATCCTGACCGACGATATGGTTCAATGAACCCTTTCCGCTGTGAGTGTTGGCCTTTTTCGAAGAGAAATTGTGGGAACCTCCGCTAATGCCATTGAGGCGGCTTCGGCTATGGTGTTGTCGTGACGAACCGTTCGTCTGTTGGGAACCGTGACGTTGAGCTCGCTGTGCAGCAATGGCCGTTGGTGATAGGAGACCGATCCCTCGTGAAAGAAGATTATGCGAGTATTCGCTGGAGTGTGCGCTAGGACAGTTCAACTTGTAGGCGTGTCGGTAGGAGTGGAGGAAGTCGAGAGGCATCTCGGACCAAGGGATCTAAATGCGGAGAGCCAGTTAGTATTGACAAACAAAGAGCAAAAGTGCATTAATATTAGATATGAAGAGAAAAACATGATGAGCATGTAAAAACAAGGCTTTTCAGCCCGACTAACAACGTACTCTTGGGAGGTTGTCCGGTTGCTCGCCTTGTGTAGCGGGGGCGCTGGTAACATTTGTAGTGACCTTGACCTCTCGAGAGATAGTGGTCGTTGTGACACCGTTTGTACCTTTTCTGCCTTTGGTTGCCGCGGCCTTCAGTTCCTTTGTTGTTGTACTGGACGCTTCAGATCGCGAGTCGTCCTGAACGGCTGTGGTCCGCTGGCGCGGGGGCGCCATAACGAATGAGGAATTTTCGGAGGCTCAGCGGGAAGATGAAGGTGGAAACCAAGCCCGTTGCAGGTACTATAGAGAAACGATTGTTCAACCAAAAGCAGCAATTACAATTGAAGCCAAGGGCAGGCGAGGGTGAGTCTCTAGGGCGCTGAAAGCATGAAGAGGAACTTTTTTGGCTTCTGTCTCGGGCATTTCTAGGCGGCAAGACGCGGCAGAATTCCGTGGCGCGACATCATCAGCGTCGCCCAATCCGGTAATATGACGAAAGACCTTTGTACCGACCTGAAAGAACAGCCATCCATCTTTCTTTCACCCACCATATCTCTTCTGCTTTGCGGAACCTTACCTTGCTGAAGTGATCCTGAGATCATGTTTGTACCTAATATCTAGGATGCGATTCGAGAGAGGACCGTCCGACTGACAACAGGGGATTGATAGATAAGATCGAAGGTGTGGTTCAGGAACCGCGAGATGGCTTATCCTAAAAAGTGTGGAGTAACAGTTGTTGACACTTTGACTTGACAGGCTGACAGCTGCTAGCCTGCTTTAAGCCCAATACCTCGCGCTTGAAATACTGTGTTCGAAGCGAAAGGAAGAATGTGCCTTCAGGTTCTGCTAGGACACGTGATGGTGGCTGTTTTCCTTTTGACTTCAGAGACGACCTCTTGTCTGCGCCCTAGATGCCCCAAGAACCGGAGTCCTTTGCGAGCGAAGCCAAGAGCTGCACGCCATGATTTTGACTTTGAGATCTGGCTGGAGGCTGGAGCCAACTGATTTTTCTGCTCACCGCTATCTCAGATGCGATATCCACACAAAGTCACAGACCCATATCAACCTTGGAATGCAGGTCTCAGCCTGACCCGGGGAGAAAATTCTTCACCAGAAGAAGAGACCAGCCGCCGCGCTCAACCCCAGGACTTCCAAGGAACTTTCGAAAAGCTGAAACGGCTTTTTATGATGGATCCCGCCCACATGCGCCATATTTCGAGCACCCCGTAGAAGAGGTGATATGGTAAAAAAGCAGCAGCCGAGGTATAGCCGGGTCGTAAGATATCGCAGAGCGGATAGTTACACGACTTCCCGAAAGAGTAAACCCGTTGTGAGCCTTGGAAGGACCCCAGGATGACAATTTATCACGGGCAAACAACCGGGGTTGTCAACTCTAGCGGCTAGCCTCGTTCCCTGGTCGAAAGGGTGAAGATAACGCCGGCTGAGTTTCCTTCTGCGGCGAGCTCAGGCCACCACGGGATTCGGGACAGGGTCGGCACACTGGCAAAAGGGCGAGGTTTCGGGATGGCGATACCGAGGGAAATTCTGGCCGGGCCCGCGGGACTTCCACCCCTCCAGGAAAGTCTTGCAGACTGGAGGAGCAGTGGAGAGGGACCTCCAGGGCCAGGGCGGACAATGTCCGGGAAAACTTCACCGAGACACTTTTTGGGGAGAAGTTAGGTAAGCAAAGCGTTCTCTCCGCAATCACACCACTGAGTCGCACCCCTGCCAGCCCCGACATTGTCCCGGTTCCTTCCGATCCGATTGCCTGTCGATTCGGCACCGCAGCGGTCGAGATGCCCATCGATCCAAGCCCTCCTTGTTGACTTTGCATTTGACTCTTGTGCTGTGCCTCGGACAACGGGCAAATGACGGAACTCCTGGAGTTTCGACCCCGTTCTGCGTGCCATGCTTGTCGCCTTGCAAAATATCTCATGAAATCGATATTCAAGTCTCCAGCGGTTCTCCCGGAGTGCTGTGATCCAGGCCGCAGCTGCGGGAGATGGGCGTCTCAAACACGGCCGCGTATGCCGCTAAGGCAGGACCATGTCTTGACTTCTTGGTTCGCTAACGTAGTAACGTTAGCTGCACATCCTAGCATGACGCCATCATCAAACCTTTCCCTTTTCAGCCGTTGCCCTCTTGAGGCTACACTCATCCGGTCAATCATCGTTGCCCCACAACTGCATTCCATGTTTCCCAAAACGCTGAAAGTCGTTGTATCAAGCAGTGCATCATTCAATACTCTGGTCGTCAGGGATATACCTGCAGACAACGTTTCATTTACACAAACGGAAGCTAAAGCTGCGGACTGACGGGACGGTTGTGACCTGGCAACCATGTGCGGAGTACCTGGGAAGGGATGCTACCCCGTACCGGGATCATGCCATCGATATGAGACAGGGCATGTGAAGGGGGAAGACGCTCTTACATCACGAGTCCACGACCATCACAAGCTCGATTCTCGGCCTGACTCGATCAAAGCCCAATTTTTAGAATATGGCACGCAGATTCAATTGTCCAGATAATTGCTCGTTCGAGCTGATCAAAGGGACATCGAGATTGGTCGACAATCCGTATCAGTGCATCGCCGGAATCTCGGGGTATCTCTCCAAGCTCTTCATCACCCCGGTCGTGTAGCGCATGGTAATGCAGACTAGTACCTCACTAACAGTAGCTAGTTAGGAGCTTCAACAGGGGCTGCTCAAGGCCACAGGCATCTTCAAAACGATAGTCTCCCTGGGGAAGTAGATCAGCTTGTCAATCCTCATAAGTGCGGGGATAATTTCTCCAAAGGATGAAGATAGGGGTAGAATTCTGGAGAATGTTTTCCCGCCTGACAATCAGACCTATTATTATCTTCTCTCGGATGCTCTCCGGGGTATCTCCGGGGAGAACCAACGCCGGCCACAGACCCGGGGTCATGGTGATATGGTTCGCTTACTCGGGCCAACTACCCGCGATGAAGTAGACAGCGTGTCACCGAATGGCATACACAAGACGCAAGCGCGGGTTCAGTAGTGCTGAGGCGCCAAGTCTGTGTGTACAGAGTACTCTCTATTATTGACCCGCTCCTCCTATCTCTGATGCGGACTTTGTCCGGGGGCAAATATCCGGGGCAATTCCCTTCCCCAGTCTGGAATCCAAGACCCCGGATTGCGCAAGTCTGCGCACATCATAAGGTCGTCTCCAAAGCCTCCACGGCCGGAGGACAACCCTCGGAACGTCATAACATGATGGACCTTCGCTGCCGAGGATCAGCCTATTCAGACAGCCATTATTAACCGGGATTAGTTGGAAATTTTGCAACAACCCTGCTGATTCAGGTCCAGAACACGTTCTCCTCCTTCTAGATTATTCCTTGACACCGGGGTTCTGGAAAGGCCGTCAGAGGCTGATGCTAGCTCTAATGTTTCGCCGGCGAGTTACATCCCCGGGGGCAGTCGACAATGGGAAATATCTAATTCCGCCAATCACCTTTACCCCACAGTGTCAGCAAGACAAAAAAGGACCGATACCACGCAAAAGAACACAGGGAAAAATTAACCGGTACCATAAGACGCCGTACGCTGTCTCCGGAATCTGGATAGAGTCAACAGATGCTCAATCCGGAACTGTCCACGGCCCCGCATAACTCCAGGCTGATAAGACAGCTGGGGAACGGGTTTCCCTATGCGACAATGATATCATCGGCATGATACAGAGCTGCCATTTAATTGGACCGAAGCTTCCACCGTCGGACCGTCCTGTTCCAGAAGATTGTGGATCCCCCGATCGCTGGTCTTGGTGTTGGTCTTGGTGCCTTGTGGGGAGAGAATTTCACCAAGGGCTTTTCTCGATTCTCTTTTTTCGGAGGTGCGTGGCATTAGGCGAGGGCCGTGGATGTTGGTGTGCCAAGGGTAAAATACGCCATTGGAACAAGTATTGAAACAATACTGATTACCTTATCTTCTAAGATAACGGCAGACGCCGTTCCCCTCCTTCTATCGAGGATGGCGTTTCAGTGCCCTGACTGGGTGGACATTTGTTCATCCATTATTGCACCATAGTGTCAGATAAGGCGCCCGGACACAGTTCCTGTATCCCGGCCAGCAGGAGGTTTCGGAAAGCGATAGGTCGGCCTGTGCATCGAACTATTGGTTCGTGCAAAGCAAAGTCGAAACACCTCGCTATCTCACCTTCTTCCCCGGATTCTGCCCCCACCATTAATTAGCCGCCGCAGGGATTGGGGACCTACGCCTACGGTCATCACAGCTCGCCGATGGCGAATTGAAGGGGCTTGATAACGAGGTAGCAGTGCTACTGGTATCGCTCACTGCTCGGGTGACTTGCTTTCCTCCTATCACCCGCTTGGTTGGATGGGTTGGTAGACGAGTCAGATCGGATCAGGTCATCCTGAGGTCACCAGAGTTGGACCAAGATGATCTCAGATACCAGGCGGGAGGACAGTAATACTCCGTCCGCGGCCCCCGGAATAACACACGGCATTTCTCATCCAATGTGATCATCATGGAGGAGCTAGCGTCATCCCATGGAGTCATGAGTTTGGATCTCTCTCCCAGCCAGTGCCGCAGGTGTATTCTGTAGGGTTGGCGATTCTCGTGTCAATATTGGATACACAACAAGGGACGGACAATTGAGGTGCTGACGCTTTGACAAACTGGCATCCCAGCCTAACTTTGGACCCCAGCTGTCAACTCCCAACTAGGAGTCAATGCAGTCCCATTAAAGTAGCACAGAAGTACGTCAACGCGTACATTGCGCATAAATATAGATACTCCGCGCAACCTTGGCGAACCTGCATCACCTCACCCCGGTCCCCCGCTAGGGCTGCAATACCTGTCGATTGGTACATGAGAGAGAACGGACCTCTTTGTGTGACGACGCCGATATCGACGTTGGAGCTGTTTGGTTCGGTGTTTGACTGCTGTTTGAATGGCGTTTGAAATGATGGATGGGGGCAGGCTAGGTGATGTTTGTGTCAAGGGTTATATATAGACCCTTCTCCGAGGTATAGCTTCACTCATTGGTCGTCAACTTGCGGTGTATGTCTCGTGTAGCCTATTCGAAGCTGTACCCAGGACACACATACGCCCAGGATAGCCAGCCCCCAGGCGATCTGTGGGTATGGATAGCGATAGGATCTCCCTTGTGCAGATTGTCAATACAAGCTTCATGACACCACACCCCAGACCCCCGAGATCGGGGCCTTTCGCTCACCCATGGGGTCCTCAAGAAAGTAGACGCAGCGACCTCGGACAGCGGGGGAAGTTCGGATCTACCACGCCGGCGCTTAAGCAAGGCAGTTGGCGATGATCTCCAGGCTGAGACGATCACAATCGCATCACACGCATCGGTGTGCAGGCGACAGAAAATTCTTCAATCGATTTGGTAATTCAATCGATTTGGTAATTGGGGGTTGGGGTTATCCGGATTCGAGGGATTTGCGTTCCCCGCAATTATAGATGATTTGCGATCTACCTGTGAACTTACGTGTACTCCGTACTGTACTCAAGTTAGACGCTCTGCTGCAGCCCGGAGTCATGGGCCGATTCCCTAATCTCTGGAGGCATGAGCGTCCTTACAGAGTCAAAGCCCATGATCTAGATCGCTATCGCTTGCGGCATCTGTAGGCTGCTAAGAGGTTCGCCCTGGTCTATTGTTGATGTATTTGGTGGGGATTCTATTCTCCACGGAATAAACGGGCGAACCACTCGATCCTGGCCGGTGATCATCGTCGAGTGCGGAGAAAGGTCATAGAACATGACTATGACCATGAACATGAGAATTGATCATGCTATTGCTCTTTGACCTTTGTTTGTCGGCTAAGCGGCTATTACTCCGTATGTTCAAGGTTCCATTGCCTAGTTTCCCAGTTCCATACTGATGTAGCTTGTCTCAGTTCATGTTGCAGAGAAAACGTACCTATCCAGGGACTTTGTCACTTCGTAGTACGGTGCCTGATGTACCTAGCTGCAGTGCATTGCTGTCTAGGACTGGATGACGACCCAAGCGTCCACTGTGCTACCGGCATGCACCGACCAGGTACTGCATGACCGGGCATTTTGAGTACAGTAGCAGCAGTGACGACTACTACTGTCCCATCATGGTGACAACCAGACGCCGCGGTGAGGTGTCGTCACATCAACTAAAGCGATCGAGATCCGAATCAAGACACTGACAAATCGGGGCGTACGGTACAGTAGATCTCTGCGGAGAAATTCCTACACCGTCCGGACGCCGGAGTAATGTAGTGCGATTCGACTTGGATCGGATCGAGGCGGGGGGTTCATGATTATTGCGTGCTTCCGCGACTCGATTATTTGCATCATCTTCGTACACGATGTGAATTTTGTACATAATGTCAGCTTTTAGATTAGTCTCTGACCGGGCCCGGTTGAAGATAAAGACGATCGTTGATAAGAAGTAATAAGTTGATCATGAGCATGCTGAGAAATCCATCGACTGGCGCAATTGACCATTGACTTGTCGTTATCAGAGCCCGTGACAGCTCAGTTCCCTGGGTTTTCAGTGTCAGGCCGTGTCCACTCCACTCAATTTCGAGTCAAAGACTCAAAAGCGCCTCTCCAGCCATCTCCGCAATCCTTAAAACTTCGGTAAAATGCGGGAAAAATAACCGCCTGAACCAGGTCCAAGTGCCCTTGCCCAAGGGCCAAGTGCCGTGCTTCCCGCGATAATTCTTCGGATCTCACGAACCCCAGGTTCGTTCGCTCGCTCGCCGGCGCTAAGTTAAATTGAAAATAAATTGGCTGTGCTATCTGTGCCGTTATCCGACACCTGGCAGTGCACTGGGCACGCTGGTACCTGCGTGAGTCGTGACTCCATAGCTGCGGTCCCACGATATCGGATTGAGGCTGGCTGGCTGACTACTACTGTACTGGTTGTGCTCCTACATAGTGTGGGGTGATAACAGCAGGCATGATTCGCACTTCTGCCTATCTGTCTTTCAAGTTTCGGCAGTCGGGCCGGCATCTGCATGGATGTGAGAGTCACCTGAGGCAGAGACCCCATTGGAAGTGAAGTTCAAATGACTATCGCCCATTGCGTGCTGGCTACAAATGGTACGAGCACATGCTTCCGGTGCCCGCGCAGTGCCAGATAGGCAGACGTAGAATGATAAGGAAGCTCCGTGCTGTACGGGGTATGGCTATGCGAAAGCGAATAATGCGGAGGCGCAGGCCGTAGAACTTGGGGGCCTGGGGCTGGGCTGGAAGCCTGGGCGCGACTCGCGACCTGCAAGCCAGCATCTGGACAGCTGTCCATTTCTTGCGACCGCCGACCAGCGCCTGTGAGAGGCATAGTACCTTTGCTCCGCCTCGGGGCTGTTTGGGGCTGCTTTGGCGTCCTGCGCTCCCCTGTAGCTTCCTGCGGCGCTGGCCGCGGCAGCCGGAAGGCCGCAAATGAGATCCGTGATATTGTGACGCGGCCAAGGAGGGCATCCCTGAGGGCAGATTCAGATACGAGCCGAGCAGATTCGAGACCCTATCAAGGCTATAATGCGACATCTGCTGATCATCCGAGGGTGTCCTATCAAAACAAGGGGTGAAGCCACCTGCCAAGTCGGTGGGGTATCTCCTTGGGGTCTCCAGGTCCAGGATACCTAACTGCCCAGAGCGGGGACGAGGATGACAAACACTGTAAGCAACTCGATTTTGAGATAGGGCCTGCTTGTTCTGTGTGTGTTAGGCAGGCTATACTATCTTACCGCCAATTCGCAATCGTGGTCTGTGTCAAGAACTTAAGATCGGGCTATGTATGATCGACCACTAGGAAGACTCGCTGAGACGGCCTGCTGCATGCTGCCCAAGACTTTGGATCTTGCTTCAGACCCAAAATCCAGGTTAATTAGCAGACCGCTCTCCCTTGCATCGTCCGTGGATTCCTTTTACCTAAAGGAATATTGAAGGAACTTAGGAAATCTTCAAACTGACTGACCTCATTTCCCCGGATGCGGCGTCATTTTCTGGAGTATACATACGAGTACGGAGCACCGACGGATTCTCAACGGAGAATATGGCATCCAGTAATCGCTTGAATGACGGGAATCATCGCCCCAATGGAAACGCTTCATGAGCCCATGCCCGCTTGCATACCGGTTCTCCCTGATTCCTGAAGAATTCCAGCTGCCAGCATTCCATTGTCCACAGCGGGAGGTGGATCGCGCCGAGTGCGGAGGCCAATTTCCGACAGCCCCTTGCTAGCCACAAGGTCCTTCTTTGTTCTTTCATGATGGATAGCACGACGAGTCGAGGAGTTAAGGATTCGACAGGAAAGACGCAACTTCGCAAGACCGGGGCGTGATGAGATGAACAGTGCACACCCCTGTCCGTGGCCTAGACCAGTCGCAACGACCATTATATACCTCCAGATACCCCGGTAGCTTTGAGGAGAAGATACTGAGTTGCCAGCTGAGCCTGAACTTTAAAGCCGATAATTATGCGGCTATAACTTCCTCGACCTACCTAAATTGGTGAACTACAGTATATCTTGTTTTCCGAGCGAGCACCGAGTTATCAGCGCCCTGAGCCATCCATGGTTACCCGGTGAGTCAAGAGGCTGATGCAATTCTTTTAAGTCTTCCCCGCAATCCGCATGATCCCGGGATATTTTCGTGGCTCAGTAATGAGTTCACCTCTGCTGCAGACCTGGAGTTGGATCTCGGATCTCATCATCATCATCATCATCATCGTATGACTCTACGCCGTCTACGGGCCACGGCTACCACCATCGGCGCGTCGCCCTGCCTCGTCAACGTCGCGGCAGGGATCCTATTGGGCTGCGACGTCCGCCCTGCTGGTAAATCTGTCGGTTTATCAGCCAACCACCAGAGGTGGATCGACAGGTCTCGACTAGGCTATCTCCGAATCCTATCAATCGACGCTCCCCGTGGCGCCCCAGCCTGCCAGATAAGCTGGGGAAGGAATTTGGGAAAGTAAGGCGGATTTCCAATTCCAGCTGGACCCTCTTCTTTAGGAATGATAACGTAAGAACCCGGGTGACGATCTACCGAGCATCACAGGCTGGCCCCGTCCTTGGGTTGGTGTGGAAGTTTAGCATACTCCGTAGTATCATTCGTGCAGAGTGACCAAGATTGCATAATCTTCTTGTTTATGAGGGGTGACCACCTGAAGCCTCAGATGATGAAGGAGATACCATCACATGGATGCGACCAGTACCGTGTAAGAGCGTCCTCCGCAGCAGTGAGTCAAGCTTGGCTACCGCCTTTGTCGGTGATGCCATTCGCAGCATTGTGTGATCTTCCGCGATAGCCGGGTCGGAACCTTGTACGAGACACGCGTATTGGCCTGTATCCTGACAATACGCACACGCACCTGCCAGCCCACTCAGCCGCCTCCGTACTCTACGCAGCACTCCCCGTCCGTACTTCTGCTCATACCGACGAACAGGACAAGCTGGCCTCTTTCGTACTGTAGCCTGTGCAGACTGCAGAGTCGGCAAGCTAAAGAGACAAACATTATACAATTAAGCCATCGAATTGAGTCTCTTGATTCCATATAATAGTCCATCCTCTGCCCAAAGAGAAGATTGTACCAACCCCACACCGGGCCGGGCGAATCTCCAAGCAAAGCAGCCGATCTGGATTGAGCACGTTCTTTTTTTATTTCTTTTCTTTTCTTTTTGCCCTTTTAGCCCTCCGCCCCCCTCTTTCCTTTTATTATTTGGTAATTTTTATCTTTTTTTTTTTTTCTTTTTGCCCCCCCAATATCTTCATCCCCACACAAAGTCCTCACTTTATCTTTTTCTTTTCCTTTTTCTCGCTCCTTGCTCCGATTCCGATAACCACTGTCACTCCCCTCCCCCGAGCTCCCTCCGTCTCATTCTTCTTCCCCCTCCATTCCGCCTCTCATTCTTATATCCTGCCTCCCCCAGACTCTTCTCCAGATTCTCTCCCTCTCTCTTCCTTCTTCCGATCTTTCCCTCGACAGCGTACCCTTCGACCTTAACACACCCAACCATCCCAACACACCGTCCTTCGACTCGGGCTACCTACCTACCTTGGCAGCTCGTCACTCTTTAACACAGGAAAGCCGTCTATCTCGCGATTGCCTAGCCTGAGCACGCAAACAACAGTCATCATCACCCTGCCAAAATTCGATATCATCCGAAGACCGACCTAGGACATTTTAGCGTGGTGATCGTCTGTCGCCGAGCTACCCCCTGGTCGCGGAAACATCCCTTTTCTCGGCTTATCGCAACTCTTCAGAGCTCCGTCCCGCCTTGGTCTCCTCGGAGCTGCAGAAGGACGAGCTTCACATGCCGCAATCAGTTTCGTCAGTGGATTTCTCCAATCTGCTGAATCCTCAGAACACAGCTATCCCCGCCGAAGTCTCCAACACTACTGCTAGTGCTACAATGGCGACCGGAGCCAGTTTATTACCCCCTATGATGAAGGGTGCTCGCCCTGCAGCGGAGGAAGCTCGCCAGGACCTTCCTCGGCCTTACAAATGCCCTCTCTGCGAGCGCGCCTTTCACCGTTTGGAGCATCAGACCAGGCACATTCGCACTCACACTGGTGAAAAGCCCCACGCCTGCCAGTTCCCCGGCTGCTCAAAGCGCTTCAGCCGCTCAGATGAGCTTACTCGCCACTCGCGAATTCACAACAACCCCAACTCAAGGAGAGGCAACAAGGCTCAGCACCTGGCAGCTGCCGCGGCGGCCGCTGCTGCGAGCCAGGATGGTAGCCCGTTGGCCAACAATGCTGGGTCGATGATGCCTCCTCCTAGCAAGCCGATTACTCGATCTGCTCCTGTTTCTCAGGTTGGATCTCCGGATATTTCGCCCCCGCACTCGTTCTCCAACTTCGCCAACCACATGCGCCCCAATCTGAGCCCCTATTCCCGTACCAGCGAGAGGGCATCATCAGGTATGGATATCAATCTTCTTGCCACCGCCGCGTCCCAGGTTGAGCGTGATGAGAGTTTCGGATTCCGCTCCGGCCAGCGCAGCCATCCTATGTACGGACCCCGTCATAGCACGAGGGGACTGCCTTCTCTCTCAGCCTACGCTATCTCGCACAGCATGAGCCGCTCTCATTCGCACGAGGACGAGGACTCTTATGCTTCACACCGCGTTAAGCGCTCAAGGCCCAACTCTCCCAACTCGACCGCTCCTTCTTCTCCTACCTTCTCCCACGACTCCCTATCGCCTACGCCTGACCACACGCCATTGGCCACTCCCGCCCATTCGCCACGACTGAAGCCCATGTCACCGAATGAGCTGCACTTGCCTTCCATCCGTCACCTATCGCTTCACCACACCCCGGCCCTTGCGCCAATGGAGCCCCAGGCTGAGGGTCCTAATTACTACAACCCAAACCAGGCTCACGTTGGGCCGAGTATTAGCGATATCATGTCTCGCCCTGAGGGTGCGCAGCGAAAACTTCCGATACCCCAGGTGCCCAAAGTGGCTGTCCAGGACATGTTAAATCCCAGCGGTTTCACATCGGTCTCTTCGTCCACCGCCAATTCTGTTGCGGGTGGTGATTTGGCTGAGCGATTCTAGTTCGGATCGCGAACAGTCTCGTCCAAAAAAACCTTGTTTCTTGTTAGGCGTACGAAAGATATAGACACTGCATTTCTGGTTGAGTCATGGGCATCATTGGTGTCACGGAATTAGGTTGCTTTGATTCTTCACTGTTTGATTACACTATTTTGCGAGGCGTTGCCTATAGACGGATTATCTCTCTTCTTCACACACACAAGTCGTGTTTTTCTTTCGAGTCACTTCACTTCTCTTCTCTACATATACCTATTTTACCACACTTTTTTCTTTCGAGGCCCTCTCCAATCGGGCAAAGCTCCTCAGCTATTTGCTATGTTTCTTGAGGTTAGCCCTCACAATACAAACACAATTACGACAGTCTCTTTGAAAATTGTACCATTAAATATTCTGTAGATTCCTCAATGAGTAGGACCCATGAAGGACTTTTATATTTTTCGAGCTTCCCATCTCCAGGTCGCTTTTCTTACCTGGCGAGTACCCCGCGTCTACGTAGGGAGGGTGCCCCACCTACAGCCTGCTCTTCTTCAACCTCACGCGCTTTATTATTACCTCAGGGCTTTCTAGCTTCAACGTGCATGTCAAGGACAAGGAAATTTTGAACTACTATCCCAGGTCTGCCCTCTAAAGACCAACCCATACATTATTGCAAATGGGAAGAACTTCTTTTCCATGTATAACAATGCTCAGATTGCCGGAGCTCATCTGTTCTTCTACTCTCGCATAAACTCAATCCCCGCTCCGACCTCTGCCAGCTTTGGCTCCCAGGGCATAGCTCAAGCGTGCACCTACTACCTCGCGATGAAGATGTACATCGGTATCCAACGCTTTGCGTCCGACGAAGAGAGGGCGAGAGCGCTGGCCGAGCCATCGCCGTGAGGCGGCCAGTAGGAGTCCTTGGAAGCCTCGACTACCTAGCCCTATGGTTTGAGGATGTCGTGGGTGCTCTGGATATAAGCCATCATCACTGACCATATCCTTGAGCTCCATGGGTACGTAGGTAGGTCTACGACGGGACGGACATCCTCGACAACTTGATTCATTGCTCATGAAGCTTGCTAAACTTTTGGCAGGGCAATCAAGCAAATACCACGGAACAAGTGAAGATGAAGAGATACGCTACCAAAGACGTCGAGAAGCAGGCCCACACAAAGTGACAAGGGCTATTCCAAATACGGGGAGGAGCGCATTGAGTGATAACGCCGTGATGCAAGGATAGGAAAGAGATGAACATCAACGTATCATAAAAATAAGATACTGGGTACATTCATACGTAAAAAGCTATCGTAACTCTTCATGATCTGAGTCGGGCAAGATATCGATATCCGCAAAAGGAACAAGACAACGCCTCCTACTTCCAGGCGTTTAGACCGGCCCAAGGGTCGGGGGTGTTTGAGGAGGAAGGGGGAAGCCCCGTTTGCGGCGACGACTGCGAATGAGCCTTGTGGTGCTGGCTGCTCCCGTATGGTCTGGCCTGAGCGTACCCGCCAGGTCCTGAGGGGAATGGGCCGGTGGATGGTTGGTAGGTGGTCTGCTGGGGTCGGGGAGGTGGCGGAGGGGGTACGTAGCCTTGCGGCATGTATTGGCTTGAAGGCACGGGGGGAGTAGGGCTGGTGTAGAACGGGGTAGGTGTTGGGGAGTAGAATGATTGACTCGGAGGAGGTGACATGGATGAGGCGGGGATCGGGTATGCCATCGGGTTATAGCCCTCAGAAAGTGGTGCGGCAGCACCTTGCTGGAAGGACTGGGAAGGAAGGTAGGACACACCGGTCCCTGGAGGCATGTACTGGCCGTAAGGGGCCGGAGAATGAGATATAGGCGTCCCGTGCTGTTGTGGAACAGCCGGAGGGAAATGTGGTGACGCCTTTGGAGGAGCGATATTCGTCGGGTAAGCCGGTGCTTTGATAGGCGGCGGCGGAGATTTGGCTTTGGCTGGACCGGCGACTGACGAGGGTGGGGGAACGGAAGGAGGCTTGGGCTCTGTAGACAGACGTTCCATCAGCTGCCTTAACTTTTCTCGCTCGCGTTCCTCGTGGTCGGACGTCCCGGCCGCCTTTTCACGTTCGATCTGGCCCAGAAGCTGGGCGCCTTCAGCCCTGCGGTTGTTGATGAATGTCTCGACGTTCTTTTTGAGACTGTCGACAGTCTCAGCCATCTCAGTGTAGAAGGTTTGAGCCTGCTTTATGCCTGAACCTAAGCTGTTGAAGGAATCGTATATCTTCTTATATCTCGCCATCACGGTATTGCGTTGTCGGGTTATTGTCTCATACTTGGACTGCTCAGCTCTCACCCGTTTATCCTGCAATAGATCTCCATAAGTCTTCGTCAGCTCCTTCATCAGCGCTCCCTGTTTATGAATGGTCTGGACCAATCGCAACTGATGTTGGTGGAACTTCTCCAACTCGGCTTCGAAGAGTTGACTTTCCTGGCCTGTAATTGACTTCTTGTTAAGAATCAAGACATTGGAGATGTCATCGTTATGCACCTATAACGCCCGTTGTCAGCTTTGACACAGTATCCACACGTACTGACGGTAGGTACCTTGTCCTTCAAATCCTTCAAGACCTGTCCTCGCTCTCGTTTTACCAAGTTCAGTTTCTTCAGTATGGACTCTACCCGAGCAATTTGTTCGGCCACAGAAGGAACCCCATCGTCATAGACATCATCTAATAGACTGCCCTCTGCAGCTGAGTAAGGGCTTGTCACACCGTTCTTAGCTTTGCCCTGTTTGGAGCCAGCCTTTATCATTGCTCGCTGGAAAAGCACATCCGCCTCGTCCGTTTCTCCCGCAGACCGCATCTCGTCAAAGTCAGACTCGTACTGCCGAAGGGTTGCCGAAAGCTGCGAGTCACTAGCGCTGGCTTCATGCACCGTATCCCGGTATGTCCGGATATCATTGCGAAGAGTTGTATTCAATCGACTACTGGGCTGCTGGCTCCAATCGGCCCCATATTTCGAGCGCATTTTCTCGCATACGCTTTCTTCCAAGTCCAGCTGTTTTGCGCATTGGTCAAGTGTGGCTAGCACTTCCGACTTGCGGTCTTGGAGGCCATCGAAAGCCTTGGCGAAAGAATCATGGCCCGCCAGCTCTTGACACCACCGTTGGAATTCTTCATCAACCGTCATTTCCTGATCCATCCCTCCTTTCAAGATGTTCAAGCTACCAGGAAGCTTAAAATAGTCCAGGCTCGCTGCCATCTCGCCATTAGCCGTCTCAACCTTTTCCGTTTCTGCCCGTATCAGTTTCGCCTTCTCCTCATCGTAGAGGCTTGCCGTCTCCGTGACTGACATAGGGACAAGTTTCTGGAAGATATCTGGGCCAATAATCCGCTGGATATCTTGACCCTGATATAGTTCGCTAACGGGGATTGCCTTCGCTGCAGGGAGCTTGGATACTGCAGACAGTCCCGCCTCGCTTGGTATAGGTTGATGGTAGATGAAATCGTTGTCCTTGACGAGAGTAGTAAGTTGAGATTGCACGTTCGCAAGATGGAATTTCACGATGTCCACAAGATTGGGGCCAGCCTCTGATGTTAGGTTTGTGTTCGGTGAGACTGATGAGGGAAACGATTTAGCCCAGCCTAGTGCAGCTGTCGAATGTTTTTCCGCCAGCTGGAGCCTAGCGACAGCTACTCCGTGCGAACCGGCTTCACCGTCAGCTAAGGCCTGGTAGTACGACGCCACGGAACCCATGTGTGCCGACTTAGCCTGGAGGAGCGTAGCCCATGACTTATCAAAAATGCCTTTAGCATGCTCCTGCGTCCCCTCAATGGCCTGCGCGTAGAGATATGAGGCCTGGCTAGCGAGTTTCGCGAGGAATCCAGCCTTCTTGTGGTCCATTATTTGCTTCTCGAGGAACACCTCTTGACCTTGGGCGAGTGTAATGTTGATGAGTGTCTTTACGGTTTCGCGGTTCAGATCAGTGGAAGGGGCATGGAGGAAGTTCTCGTTGATGTAGGTAAACATGCCGGCGGATGCTTGGAAGTTGTGATATGCAGTCTTCAAGCCAGTATCGTCGGCGCGATTCTGATTTGCTGCATGGCAGGAAAGGACGGCGGAGATATTAAAGATGATCGAGGCTTTCTCGAAGGCGAGAGAATACTGCGAGGTTGGCTTGTGCGTGAATGCATCATACCTATAGGCAGCATTGGATGGTTAGCGAGGTTGGAAGTGAGCACAATTCGTAGGTCCAATACCAGGTGAACGATATCTTGATGTGGCTCTCATCCACGGGAAACCTGAGATCCAAGAGCTCGAGCTGTCCATAGTATCGGTAGAGGAGGTCTCGTCCTGTCGCGCTGTCCTTGCCAGCGCCCCTCATATCCTGGCGCAACCGGTTGAGCGTAGCACATTCCTGACCATAACGCTCGGGGTCTTCACCATAGCTCTGACGGATATAATCCTTGAGAGGCTGGATCCAATCGATTTCGTTGGTTTGTTTGAGAGGACATGATATCATAGGCGACTGAACCATCTTGCCGTCGTGGAGCGGGGAGCTCCCATTTACCTAAACGGAGAGCGGGGGGTGAAATAGGAGCGAGGAGCGATACGGATTATACGCTGTGAGAGATGGAATGAAAAATGAAAGTTCAGAGAACGAGAAGGAAAAGAAAGCAGGACCGAAAAGGAGAGCGATGGCTGTGGGGTAGGAAGGAGGATGTGATTGTGATGATATCCAGCGGCGGAAATTGCAGTGGTTGGAGTCGGGCTGATTCAATGGCGCCGATGCGATGATTGACAGCCAGCGCGGGGGACCAATAACTCAGCTCTTAAGGCGCTATTGAATCTTGATGACTATTCTAATATTACCGTCAAATAAAATATCGCAACTGGGAGAGTATGTATATACGGAGAAGTAGAGATGTTGTGGCTCTAATAATGTACATGCAGAGACAGCCTCTATGGTAATCCCTGGAATAGAACAAATGGTAATACAATCAAGAGCTTCCCAACATGCAGAATATGCAAAACCACCTAAACCAAAAGAAGAACACCACTCCCTAATCTCGCCGGCGCTATGATATACACAAAGAATTAGAAGGTAGATTGTTTGAGCGGAGTGGATTGACTGCTCCGCCCAGGGCGAAGATAAGTTCATGGTTCAGTCGCTCTTCTTGCCGTCCGAGGAGTCGGAATCCTTTTTGCTGGATTTCTCGTTAGATTTCTCCGATTCAGCAGGTTTCTTATGGTTCATCAGTTTGTGCCATGCGGACTTGAGAAACCCTTCGCCCTTTTTTGCATCTCCGGAAGATGCCTCGGTTGTCGAAGCAGCACTATGGCGGTTAGCTACTATCCAAAAACAAGGATTAATATAGGTGCCAATCATACCCGTCCCTTGGAATATCCATGATCCGCCTGGCAGTCTTATCGCCCATTTCGTCGGCAAGAACTTCAAGGATGGTACGCTGGTTACCCGTCAGGTACTTGGGCATTGCAACCTTGAACTCGACCTTCAGATCGCCGTTAGAAGTGAAGCCGCGGGACCGGCCGCTTAGTTTCTTCATGCCCATTCCCGAAAGTGTGATTCTGTCACCGGTTCCAGTTCCCGTTGCCACCTTGACCTTGACCTGCCCATCCAGAGTGGGGATTTGAACTTCACCACCAAGAAGCGCCGTAGTAAGCGGAATCGACGCCGTATAGAGGATATCGGAACCAGAGCGACTAAAGCGCTCGTCGGGAGAAACCCGGATGGACACATAAAGATCTCCACGCTGCGTCCGAGCTCCAGGTGCGGCGGCTGTCCCCGTAGGGGGTGCATCACCCTCGCCAGATATCCTCAGCCGCATGCCATCCTCAACACCTCCGGGGATATCAACTCTGACGGTCTTTCGGTCACGGACCACTCCGTTTCCTTGGCATGTACCGCAGTGCGAGCCTCGAGGAACAATAAGACCGGCTCCGCCACAGGCGTCACAGGTAGCAGCTACCTGGAAGCCGCCCTGCATCATGTGCACGCGCGTTCCGGTGCCATTGCACTGACGACACTGGCTGCGCTTCGCACCCTCTTTCAATCCGTCACCCTTACAGGTACCACACTCTTTCAGCGGGGTGATAACGACGTCCTGCGAGGTACCCTTGGCCGCTTCCATGAATGAGATGTTGGTTTGAACCTCAATATCCTCACCAACCAGTATCTCCTGGAACGGGCCGCGTTTGCCCCGACCGGAGCGACGGGCGCCGCCCGCGAAAGCCCCGAAAAGGTCTTCAATATTGATATCCGCCGCAAAACCGCCCGGGAAACCACCGCCGAATCCACCAAATCCGTGGAAGCCTCCTCCGCCAGCGAAAGGATTGCCTCCGGGTCCTGCGCCGGCGCTCGGGTCAAAGCCGCCGTTCGGATCAAAGGCAGAGGAGCCGTATCGGTCGTAGGTTTCACGTTTCTGTTTGTCCGAAAGCAGCTCATAGGCCGTCTGGGCCTCCGCAAATTTCTCCTTGGCGCCGGGATCTTTGTTGGTATCGGGATGGTACTTTTTTGCCATTCCATAGTAGGCCTTCTTGATGTCGCCAGCGGAGGCACCTCTATCTACTCCTAGGACTTTGTACGGGTCGGGAATTGCCGCGAGCATGTTTGTAGCGTGAAAAGCCTGCGAACATAAGAAAGGTCAGAGACTTTCGGCTATCAAGTCATATTCAGTCAGAGGTTTATCTACATACCCTAGTTTGGATGGAGTCTGGGCGTTTCTTCATGAAAATGTCTTCCCGCCGACGCCTTGCAGGCGAATCGATGGCGGAGGCATGATATTGGCGCGTTGAGGATGAAGCTCGAATCCCGCTCGTCTGCTTATGTTTCGAGCACTGCCGCGAGGTGCGCAGTATACAGCCGGGAATAGCCGTAGCTTTTGGTACGAGTACCGAAGAAGGGTTCATCGTGGAGATAATGAATGACGGGTGAAATTAAGAGAGCGAATTAAGCGAGGCGCAAGATGCCCATGCCAGAGGGGAGAGTGATTGCTACAATTTCCCCGAGTTTTGGTCTGCGAATCTTGATGGAGCAGAATCGAAGCTTCTCAGTCATTCGGCTCCATCAAAGTTTCCCGACCGGAAAAATAGCGGTCCGAGCTTCGAGATGATGGAACTGCTTGCTTCGGTAATCAATCGTCTGAGCTCGCCATCGCCTCCTCCTCGTCATTGCCTGGCCTTACCGGAATCCTGTGTCTTTCTCCTTGGTCTCCGTGCAAGACCCCCTCTGTTCTGTACATTATACTGTTTTCTATTTCCCACGGCCCCTCCGTCCTACCTCGTCTGTCGTCATAGAAGTTGGGAGCATGCTCCGCGGCCAGACCCTCCGCTGGAGAGCCGCGCTCCAGACACCGCGACCTTTCATCCTCCGGCCTCTATTTGCTTCACACGGATACAATCTCGGTTCCAGATCACTATTAGAGACGTCGCGCCGTTTCCGCTCGCTTCCGCTGTCCCCTCGCACATTTTCATCTAGCGCCGCCCGGCGGAGAGAGAAGCCTCCACCCGAAGACGAGAAGGAGGATCCGAACCAGAAAGAGAACAAAGATAACAAAGATGGAAGCGAAGATAAAGATGTCGAGCGCGAATCTCGTCGTAAAACGACAGATTCACCTGGGAAGCATGGTTTGTCTGTAGATCCCGGAGCTCCGACATCGGGCTTCGCAAGGCGGAGGGAGAAAGCGGCGGACAAAGAACAGCGTGGCGTGGCGGAGGATGTAAAGAAGGAAGCCGAAGGAAAAGGCAACTCTTCAGACACACCGTCTGCTATCCCTGTAAGTGAGAGTCCCTCGGACTCTAAGCCCAGCGGCTCGAACGGCGACGATGGTGGAAAGAAGGGAAAGAAGAACGACAAGGCTCTCCAAAAGCCTTCAGTACCCGATGTGTATCCCCAGGTCATGGCGATCCCCATTGCCAAACGACCGCTATTTCCTGGCTTCTACAAGGCCATCACGATCCGCGATCCAAATGTCGCTACAGCTATTCAAGACATGATGAAACGCGGGCAGCCATACGTTGGCGCTTTCCTGTTCAAGGACGAAAACGCAGACGGTGATGTGATTGAGAACACAGATGATGTTTACGACACCGGTGTATTTGCTCAAGTTACTGCTGCATATCCACTTCGTGGAGAGCAAAGCGGCGTGACGGCCGTGCTATATCCCCACCGGCGTATCAAGATCTCCTCCCTACTCCCACCGGGCGATTCTGCCAAGACTGCTTCGCCGGAGGATAAGACTACAGAGAAGCGTGGTGATGTTGTAGCAAGCTTCGAGGAGAACGCCGCGGAGCTAGTACCAAAGGATCATTACGAGCCTACCTCTTTCTTACGAAAGTATCCGGTCAGTTTGGTGAATGTTGAAAACCTAACGGAGGAGCCCTTTGATAAAAAGAGCGCCATCATTCGGGCTGTGACAAGTGAAATTGTCAACGTCTGCAAGGAAATTGCCACTCTCAACCCCTTGTTCCGGGATCAGATCTCGGCTTTCTACACCGATCAATTCCCCGGAAACCTGAGCGATGAACCTGCCAAGTTGGCAGACTTTGCGGCGGCTGTGTCTGGCGGAGAGTTGCATGAGCTCCAGGAGGTTCTCGAGTCAATGAACATTGAGGAGAGACTGCCCAAGGGGTTGGTCGTATTGAAGAAGGAGCTCATGAATGCCCAGCTTCAAACAAAGATATCGAAGGATGTGGAGGCCAAGATTCAGAAACGACAGCGAGAGTATTGGCTGATGGAGCAGATGAAGGGCATTAAGCGGGAGCTAGGTATTGAGTCTGACGGCAAGGACAAGCTTGTGGAGAAGTTTAAGGAGAAGGCCGAGAAGCTTGCGATGCCCGAGGCTGTTAAGAAAGTATTCGATGAAGAGATCAACAAGCTGGCACACCTTGAGCCGGCCGCGTCCGAGTTCAACGTGACCCGGAACTATTTGGACTGGTTGACCCAGATTCCCTGGGGCCAGAAGAGCGTGGAGAACTTTGGCATCAGCAACGCGACCAGTGTGCTCAACGAAGACCACTACGGTTTGAAGGATGTCAAAGACCGCATCCTCGAATTCATCGCAGTTGGAAAGCTCCGAGGAACTGTGGAAGGCAAGATCCTGTGTCTTGTTGGACCTCCTGGTGTCGGAAAGACAAGTATTGGGAAGTCCATCGCTCGGGCGCTGAACCGCCAGTACTACCGATTCTCCGTGGGTGGATTAACGGATGTTGCGGAGATTAAAGGACATAGGAGGACGTATGTCGGTGCGCTTCCTGGGCGTATTATCCAAGCACTCAAGAAGTGCCAAACAGAGAACCCTCTTATCTTGATCGATGAAGTGGACAAAATCGGCCGTGGCCACCAGGGTGATCCGTCGTCTGCACTACTTGAGCTTTTGGACCCTGAGCAAAATTCGTCGTTCCTGGATCACTACATGGATGTACCCGTCGACCTATCAAAGGTTCTGTTTGTTTGCACTGCCAATGTCACTGACACTATTCCTCGACCATTGTTAGATCGTATGGAGCTCATTGAGCTGTCTGGCTACGTCGCGGACGAGAAGATGGCTATCGCTCAGAAATATCTTGCGCCCGCTGCTCGAGAACTAACCGGCCTCAAGAATGTGGACGTTACTCTCAGCGAAGATGCGATTGAAGAACTCATCAAGTCATACTGTCGAGAAAGTGGTGTGCGAAATCTGAAGAAGCAGATCGAGAAAGTGTATCGAAAGGCGGCGTTCAAG
Source organism: Aspergillus mulundensis (assembly GCF_003369625.1). Taxonomy (NCBI): domain Eukaryota; kingdom Fungi; phylum Ascomycota; class Eurotiomycetes; order Eurotiales; family Aspergillaceae; genus Aspergillus; species Aspergillus mulundensis. The sequence continues at coordinate 2,237,893 of NW_020797889.1, forward strand.
ATTGTTTCCGACCTCGGAGAAGACGTACTAGCGGAGGACAAGGCTCTCACAGCCGAGGGCAAGGCGGCGCAAGAGGAGTCGCAGAAGGAGACTGAGTCCATCGAAACATCGAGCGAATCGGAAAAGTCCACCACAGAAACCCCTCGGGTGGCACTCAAGGTACCCGACAGTGTACAGCTCAGCATCGGCAAGGACAGCTTGACCGATTACGTTGGCCCGCCAATCTTCACCACTGACCGCTTGTATGACACCTTCCCACCGGGTGTTACCATGGGTCTGGCTTGGACCAGCATGGGAGGTGCGGCTCTCTACGTCGAGTCCATCTTGGAAAATGCGTTGACACCCGAGTCACGGCCGGGTCTTGACATCACCGGCAATCTGCAGAACGTGATGAAGGAGTCCACTCAGATTGCCTACTCATTTGTGAAGTCCGTGATGGCGAAGCAATTCCCGGAGAATCGGTTCTTCGAAAAGGCAAAGCTGCACATGCACTGCCCGGAGGGTGCTGTTCCTAAGGATGGTAAGTTGTCAGCCCAATGAAGCAAGAAGAAGCTGAAATGAGCTAATCGCAATTAGGCCCGTCCGCTGGTATCACTATGGCCACATCCCTCCTTTCGCTGGCATTGGATCACCCTCTTGACCCAACGATTGCGATGACTGGAGAGTTGACAGTCACGGGAAAGGTACTGCGAATTGGAGGACTGCGAGAGAAAACGGTGGCTGCGCGCCGTGCTGGTGCCAAGACGATTATCTTCCCAGCCGATAACATGTCCGACTGGCTGGAGCTGCCTGAAGTGAGTGCTTATCTTTAGGAACATCCTGAGCTTCTTTTGGCTAATATTTCGTGCTATAGAACATCAAATCAGGAATCGAAGGTCACGCAGTGAACTGGTACTCAGAAGTGTACGACATCTTGTTCGCCGATCTCGATAAGGATGCTGCGAACCGTATCTGGCAGAAGCAGCTGTCCGAGGAGCCCAAGCAGAAGAAGTCCGAGGACGACGACTGAACTTGGGATTTCGGTCGGGGGCTCGCCTTGAACCGGCATTTCTTTGGTACCTAGACTTCTGTTGCAGTTGAGCCTTGGGATTAATTGGTTTCTGTGTTTCTGGTCATGTACAGGCGTTCATTGCGGAATGCATGGTCCGGAGTTGTTTCGCTTTAAATACATTTTAGACTTGCCGGCCCTTTGGATTCTCTTTTTACTAGAGAGTTGAAGAAAGAGCTTGACACACTCCGCTCTGAAAATGAGGATTGCATGATGAGGCAGCTGTACGATTGGATTGATTTGATATCTACGGACACATGCATGTATATAATAAACTATAACAAAACATGAAGAAGCCTATTCTCATACAATTGAACACCTTGCTGCTACTTGTAGGCTATGGAGGTACTTCCTGCAACCCAATTCGGTAAATAGTCAACGCTCCCGTCCCGACCACATACAAGCACGCATATAACATAACGATAAGACAAAGAAACGCTCGCACCACACTAGGCAAGTACCTCCAAGCCTCATCAAAGACCATGCGCTCATCACTAATATATTAAAGTCCAGTTCATACCACTAGTGACCCTTCTACCTATCGCAGACCCGGAGCATGCCAGCAGCGTGGCCAGTGCAGCATCACAGCGGCCAGTAAGTTAAGCCGAAGTAAAGCATTCGCTGCAAGGATCCCAACGAAGCAAGATCGGGTTCTGTGGGTGCATATGATTAGCATGGCAGCGTGGTCAATGGCGTATAGTTGTGCCGGAGATTTGCCGATGATTGGACGCTTTGTTTCATGGTGAGCTTCACTTTGAACAGGGGATGAACTGTGGTCGACTGGAGAATACTAGAGCAGGCTTCGAGAAGGATTTGGTCTGGGCTGTGCATTGCAGGTGTGGGGTCGTTGCGATGCCTATGCCCTGTGGGATGGAATGGATCTATGACCGAGTGAGGATGGGTTGGGGATATACCTAGGGTATACCGTATAGGTACGATGGGGTGTGGAGTACTTGGGTACATACATACCTTATACTGCCTGCTCGCTAAGAGGTAGTAACTTTGTAGACGAACCATGCCTAATGATGAATAGAGCATTTGGGCGAATTGTTATTTAGAAAAGGTTTATCACTTTACAGAGCATGAGATTGGCTTTATATCAACACTCTATATCGACGACGACGTAGGCGAAGAAGATCTATGAGTCTGTTCAGTATAAAACGGTATAATCTGGTTGGACATCAGGCACTGTCAGGCCGCAGTGCGTTTTTTTTTGGAGGAATAGTATCAGCTTAATCATAAGGCAAATCAGGGATTGTTCGTTTGAACTAAACTGCGAGAGTTTCTTGGTTTTGAATTTCGAATATCAGAAATCCCAGGTTCATTGTGCGTCCGCTTGACTTGCTTGTATACTGCATTATCGTCACCCATATATCGTCCTCCACCACTCCAACTGGCTCGGGCTCTGCGGTTCAACTCTTTGTTGATATCTGATAGTCTGCCAGTAGCTATAGGAACCATTTTTTCCTTTCCTCCAGTGAGTCATAGAGATAATAATAAATAACCGCGTGGCTATTCCAGGCGCGATCCTGGCTAATGCAGCGACAGCTTCATCCCATCTCATCGTGTTTTCCCTTGCCCTTCGATTTCTTTTCTTCATCTCCCAAATATCTTTTGATACTCGGGCTTGCTGCTTGCATTCCCCTTTAATATCATTTAATTGACGAGCATCGATTCCTAGACTCATCCCCTACTATTCCTCTGCTGTTGTGCGACCTGCTACGACGCTGAACCCTCACCGACTCGTCGAGGACCATTCGATGCTCTCTGCCTGGATCTGTCTGATTTGTCTGACTCCAGTTCGGGCTGTTTAAATTTTCCTCTGATCTTTCTCAAGCGCTGTCAGGTTATAATTGCTTTTCTTTTTCTTTTTTTGTTACTACCTAATCTGCTCCGAGTTTTCCCTCTGAAACCCTTGTCCACGGGAATTCCGCCGCAATAATTTCTTATGGCCGTCGCCTTCCCAGCCCCCTCGAGTCTTCAAGTCGTCCTCCTCCTCCCGACCGTCTTGAACTCTTGGGTTGTGCTGAATGGCCATCTCCATTGCCGATAGCTCCAGTAGCTCGCCCAGGTCGTCTCTGGCCTTTTTGCTGGACCCGGAAAAGGTCGAGCTGCCGCGTCCCAAGCAGAGCATGTGGCATCGCCTGGGTCTCCGGCGATGGCTTGGCCGCGATGACCGAGATTTTCCCTCTCGCTCCCCTGCGAGTGCGAGCAGTGATTCTTCCTCCCCCGCGTCCAACGATCGTTCCAAGAGCACCAATTCTCCACCACCCAAATCCCACGATAACCTCACGCGCCGTCTGTCGAGAAGGGTCGGCGTTGGCCTCCCCCGATCCACGACCTTCAGGAGACAACACTCCGAGCATCGGGATCGACTTTCCCCCGTCGACTCAGAGCCCCGGCCTCGCGCTGTTTCAGCCGACCGTCGTACATTGAGCCTGCAGCGGACAAAGTCCCCACAGTCTGTCGTGGATCCCAGATTATCCGCTCCCGAGATCAACTGGCCGCGCGACGACCCGGACCCAGACCCGAACCCCTCAACCAGAGTCGACAAACCTCCGGAAGCGAATGAGGAGACCCCCCAGAACAACGACGTCAGGTCGGAATGGGACCACTTCCCCCAGGTGACGGATACTCCCGAGGGGTATCCTGTTGATATTTTCGACATGGAGCTGGAGCGCCGGTGGATTCTGAACCTGAGCATGCACTTTCGGGATCGCTCAGAGAGGGAAAAATTTTTCGTCACCTACGCCGAAGCCGCCAACAGATGGCGTCGCGTTACAATTTCGTGCGACTATCGCGATGCCGAACCTGAGTCTCTAGAACAAGATTTGAAGGAACTACGGTACCAGAGAGACAAGTGTGCCCGCATCTACGAGTCAATTCGCGAATCACTCCCCGAAATTCAATTCTACGACACCGTCACGAACCTGAAACTAGAGACGCGCGACGGTCGTCTGCATGTCCATGTAACCGAGGACGTGAACGAAATCATCCCTTATCCGCCTATATCCAGTATCGGCCATTTACCCGAAGCGCGACTCGTCCCTGAGCACCGGCTACACTTCGAGGCACACTTGTCAGGATTTGTATATAATGTACGACTGGGCGATAGGTCGTTTATAAAGAAGGAGATCCCAGGACCGGATACCGTCGACGAATTCTTATACGAGATCAACGCCCTACATGCGCTTCAAGGAACGCCAAATGTGATTCAGGTGGAAGGAGTTGTGGTGGATGACCGAGAAGAGGTAGTCAAGGGACTTCTCATTAGTTTTGCTGAAAAGGGAGCCTTGGTGGATATCTTATATGAATACCGCGGGACGATTTCTTGGGAGCGCCGCGAGCGTTGGGCCAGACAGATTGTGCACGGCCTAAGCGAGATCCACGAGACTGGCTATGTCCAGGGAGATTTCACGTTGTCGAATATTGTGGTCGACGCTAACGATGACGCGAAGATTATCGACATCAACAGACGAGGTTGTCCGGTTGGATGGGAACCCCCGGAGATTGCGGCGAAGATCGAGAGCAACCAACGTATATCGATGTACATTGGGGTCAAAACGGACCTCTTTCAATTGGGCATGACACTCTGGGCTTTGGCTATGGAGGAAGACGAACCCGAGCGGCAGCGCCGACCATTCGTGCTGGACGATGACGTTCCCCTACCGGACTATTATCGGAGGCTGGTGTCTATTTGCCTGAGCCCTGTTCCTCGACAACGACTATCTGCCAAGGAACTGCTTAATTTCTTCCCTCCTGAAACAGGGACCTTCGACCAGCTGCCTAGAATACAACCCCAGACAAGCATTGGAGTGGGTCTACACAATGGCGCCCTGCCTTTGTACGACTCGCGCGCTGCGTTCTTGTACCCACGCGGCAGGCAGATAGGGAGCTTTGGCCACAGCAATACACAGATCCCATACCAGCCGCATAGTGACAGCTTCGAGAGCTTTTCTGCACCTGAAACGGACGGGGCGTTTGCCAACAAGGGGGAGGAAGAACGGCGACCCGAGCTGTATGACGTGGCGACGCAGCCGAACGGAGTAAGGAAAAGCGAATCCATAATCTTCGATGAGCGGAGTGCTGTGAATGACATTGTACCAACGAGGCTCCCAACACACCCGGATGCCGCACACCAATTTCGGAGAAGCTCATCACTTGACTATGAAGAGGACGAGTTTGGCGTTGATCCTCGTTACCGAAGCTCCTCAACAGATATGACAATGGTCGACCCTTTTTTCAATGCCGAACCGTTGTCAGGTGAACTGGTTGGTGTTGGCTCATGGAAAACCCCGTCTCGCAACAGTTCTGTCCATTACAACCCCCCTGAGCAGTTAGCCACCATACAGGCCTCTGCCGATATATACCCGTTGGATTCGGCGACCGAAGCCCAGTCTAGTCAGGAGCCGCTGCAGGATGTGTCAACACTTCTGCAGTCTGCACTACCAATCAATCCGGCGGCCGACATACAGGAGAAGTTGATCCCCACGACAACAGGCCACATTGAGCAGCCTCCGATTGTAGCGTCCTCAAGGTTGGCATTGGAAAATAGCCCACAAATTATCGCCCAGCAGAGCACTCTTTTGAGCGAGTCAAGTTTACGCTTTAACCCGGCCGTTCTAGGATTGGAAGAAACGACGCAAAAAAGCGTCGATTCCCAGGCGCAATCTTATATTCAGTCGACTTTTGAATATTCTGCAGACGATCACCACGATTCTCCTTTAAGCGACTCTCTTTTACCCATAAATCCAGCGGCCAAGTTACCGGAGACAGAGATCCCCGAGCCGGAAAGAGCATCTAATCTGCAGACTGAAGCTTCTGGACGTCACGAAAAAGCCATACAAGACCGGGTTCCGAATTTGAGCGAATCGCGCCTGCCCATTAATCCAGCAGCAACTGAATCGCCGAGCAGTTTTAAACCTCCAACGACTGCTCTGTCAGCCTCTCAGAACGTGCCAAATCAGGATTCCTTGCAGGACATACAATTCCAAAACATCATCAACTCCTGTTTGCCCATCAGCCCAGCCGCCGTATCCTCAGGGGAAACGCTCGACTACAGCATAGCTATCAAAGCGGCTCCTGACCTGTCGTTTCGATGTACTCAACAGATCGCCCAGGACCAGAACCAGAATGCTTTCCTCAGCAATTTCAGCTTGTCCGCCAATGCAGCCACAACGTCAGGGGAGGCACTCGACCACGGGATAGATACGAAGCACGCTCTCAACGCTCAACCGATCGTCCAGGACGAAAACCAAAATTCCTTCCTCAGCAATTCTCACCTACCCATTAACCCGGCCGCAAAATGCTCGACTGAAGCAACAGTCAGCAAACATCCAACTACTATACCGTCGTCTCCTGAGGCTCAGCCCGTTTCTTACCCGCAGCATAGCACCCACGACCGAAACCCCCACCTAAACGACTCCCATCTACCCATCAACCCAGCATTCACCGACAAGGTCTTACAGTTTGTATGACTTATCCATCACGACCTCGATAAAAATGTTTGATTAAATTCGCTACATATGCTCAACATTTCCGCGCAGTATTCCTGCGTTGTATACTTATTGCTTACCTCCTTGCGTTTCAGCACAATGCAGCGAGCGGGTTATGACGGCGAAACTTGGAGTTTCATTCCTTGTTCTTTTCCTTTCTTTTCTGACTTCATGGTTTCTTTTAATCTTGCTCAATTGGATATCGCTGCCGTCTTCCGTCACATAAAATTCTATTTGATAAGTTATCCCGTTTTTACCAGCTGCATATCTACCTAGCATGTTTCAGTTCAGTTCACTCAGCATCACTGGACAGACTCGATCAACTCAGAGCCTCGTCCTAAGGCCCTACTGACTGCATTTCCCTGCGTTTCCTGCTTATTTCACTGGCCTGTTTCCCTTTTCTTTTTGCCTCCTTTATGATGATACACGAATGGATGGATGGTCTTTTTTTGCTTTTGCTTTGATTACCGTCTGTTACCCTAGTCATTTCCCAGAGTTGGTTTTCTCTCATCTTCTTTTCTTTTCTGTTGCTTTTCTTCCAAGTCCTGTTCAGCTTCCCGGTCTCTGTCAGTGCCCTCGAGCCTTTGCATGCACGCCTCACATATTTGTACATTGATTGATGCATTTATTTGTTGATTTGGACGCGGCATCTATCTACCTACTTAGTACCTACAAGCCCACCCATCTACCATTCTTGAGGGTGACTGTATTAATCCAAAAGAATTCTTTCCTTCGGTCACGGGTATCTTTATTCTGACATAACTAGGCTTTCATGAGTCGCCATTATATGCAATCCTTTATGCATTGTATACTAACCCTAGCTATATACAACCTCATGGCTTTATACGTTTCATTCACCCTTCGCCAAAAACTCCTCGAAACTCCTCTGCCAGGGCCCAACGTCGCCTAAGCCCCGTCCAATCAAAACAATCTTACATTGTGATTTCGACTGGTTTTCATCCGAGCTGGAGGCGACCTCGTCGCGGATCTCAAAGACCTCGCGCACAGCCTGAATGATTTTACTTGACCCGTCCGAGAAAGCGAGGATACCTTTCAGCCGGTGGATGTCGAAGCTGAGTTTGTGAGATTCCGGTTCAGAACTGGACGGACGTGTGAAATCCCAGAGGACGGAGCGCAGCCAGGCGTCTACGAGGGAGACCTTGGAGGGCTGTAGGGGTGGGTGCGTTAGGGCTATTGTTGAGATGGACTAAGTACATGTATTAGTTGGCTGTTAATGCTTATTTGAGGTTGGACTTACCGGATCGATATGGCTATGCCCCTTCTGGCTGAAATCAAGACTATCGAGATGGTCGTACGCATGAAGATCTAACACAACCCCCTCAATCTGAGGCGTGCGGCTGTGATCCGTAACATGGATCTTCGCGGCACTGTTGATGGCTGTCACGCGATCCCGGACGCGCTCGAGTTCTTCCGGCATAACAAGATCCGTCTTGTTAAGAATGATCACATCCGCGTGGGAGATCTGCATATGTGCCATAGACAGGACCGGTCCAGAATGCTCGTGATCATGGTGATCATCTTTGTGGTCATCCACGGGAACGGTTTCCTCTGGCGTAGGCTCGTCAAGCAGGTGGAGGATGTTTTTGGCGTCGACGAGCGTGACGATCCCGTCAAGATAGATCGAGCTGCCGAGGTTGTCGTCTACCCAGAAGATCGGGGCGATGTTCCCTGGGTCTGCGAGGCCAGTTGTTTCGAGCAGGATGTAGTCGAATGTGCCGCGGCGTTCCATTAAGGATTCGATGGCCATGACGCCGGAGTCTCTGCGGTCTGGATTAGGTATTGCTGTGTAGATATGTTGGGATGACGAAGGCGTACTTGACTGAGCAGCAAATGCAGCCGTTGCCGACTTCCAGCCATTCGGTGACTTCCTGGCCGTCTTGGTTGACGGTCATAGGTTTCTCGATGTCCGTTGCTGGGGGACGTAAGCTTGAGCTTCCTTCAAGTTATGCTTGTGACAAGTGGTGGTAGACTTACAGTCCCCAAATTCTGAGCCATGTTAGCTGGGGTTTTGTATGTAGTGGCTTACGGATGACTTATACCGTTCATGATCACAGCGATTTTCTTGCCATGTTTCTCAGTGAGAATGTAGTTGAGCAGTGTGGTTTTACCGGCACCCAAGTAACCTTATAGAACGCAGTATCAGCCACCCTGTATTCCGCATTCATGTTTCTAATCAAAGAATCTACAGTATGTTCGTCGTACCCGTCACCAGCGTGATAGGCACGCGTTGCTGCGGAGGCTCTTCCAGAGACAAGGATTGAAGCTCAGACTCTGGGGGCTGGGAGACATCCACAAGCTCAGGGGGAGCGTCGTCATTATCCATATTGGGAGAATAAGCTAACCCACTTCGGAGTTGAGAAGCAGTACTGCGGCTCTGCAGCAGTAGACAGAATCCGGGGCAATTGGAAGATCAATGACGTTACCAAGAGGGGAAAGAGATAGGGCTTAGAAATAGGGCTACAGCGGTCATGGGCTAGTTGTCTCTCACCGCCCGGCAGATTCCTATCTTTAGCTCCGTTCTTCAGTTGGAGAAGGGCTAGGTCCCGTCGGCGGCTGTCTATCTGTCTACTCCGTACTGCTGAACTCCTCCGAACCCTCCCTCCTTTTGTTGCTTGCTTCCCGTCCGCTCTCTGATATACTCCTCCCACAGCTCCCTGACAATGGCTGCTGCGGGAGTCTCCCCGTCAAGCTCTCCGCGGCTTCCCAGTCCCCCTCCGTTCACAGAGGTGCAGATCGGACCCCAGTCGCCGTCGGTTGGCGAGTCGTTCGGCGGAGAGGCAGATCTACAACTTTTAGGTGTCTCACCCGGCGCAGATGATGGTCCAACAAGGAGGATTCGCCCAGGGTCGAAGAGCAGTGAGATGGCCGCTGGCCCTCCGTTAATTCCTCTTCCGCAGGTCAGCAAACAAATCGATGCCCAACCGAGGCATCTCACAACCCCCTGGCATGCTAACACGGCCTGTTTCTGTATAGCTTGACTCCCCATTCCAACTTCAAGAGCATTTAAAAGCGCTCTATAATCATTATACGCGGCCCGAGGACTCCGACACAGTGGTTCCGATCCAACGAGAGGTTGCCCGCCAGCTTGCGGAGCCGCCGGAGGGTGTTGAGCGGTCGTTATGGCTGTACGAACTCTGTCGTTTCTTGACCATGAAAGTGAACAATCTCATCATCGCCTTCTTCGCTGAGAACCCACCTTGCTCCTCACAAACCTGCCCTGAGATGCGCGCGTCGGAGTGGCAGTATCTCTGCGCCGTTCATGATCCGCCCAAGGCTTGCTGTGCCATTGACTACTGCTGCCACACACTCGATTGGGCCACCAATATCCTCACGTCGCCGAAGCACTTTCCAAGCAGGCTCACCCTGGGATCGGAGTCTGGGGGCGGACCGCAGGCGGGCTTGAGGCATCTCACGAACATCTTTCGGAGGCTGTATCGCATCTTCGCGCATGCTTGGTTCCAGCACCGGGAAGTGTTTTGGCAAGTGGAGACCCATGATGGACTGTATATGTTCTTCAAAACCGTTTGCGATACGTACCGTCTTATCCCGGACGACAACTATACTGTACCCCCTGAAGCAGAAGGAGAAGAGGCGCATCAACCACAACATGTGCCGGAACAGAGCGACCCGCGTCGATTGACAATCTTGCGCAAGGACAATGAATCATTGCTACCTCCTCTGGATCAAGTAGAGCCCGCGTCAATTAGTACTGGTGCTACCACTCGACGACACAAGTCTAGCCCTTCGATGGGATCTCGCGTCACAACCATTAGCGAGAGCGCAGAGGACAATGAGGAGCCGCCACAGCTACCGCCGGCGGAAGTAGCAGTGCCTAAAACACAGTCGCCGCCAGAGCCTGTCAGTGAATTACCGAGTGAGCCGGTCCGGTCTCCCACTCAAAGCGACGATTCTCAGGTTACTATTGCTGAAGTTGAGCCGGACGACGAACCCACGGAGACTACCGAGGCGGCCCCAGCCACAGAAGAACATGGAGGCATCCAACAAACAGACAGTGATAACGAAGAATCTCCTTCTGCAGCCCCAGAGGAGGAGACACCGGAGTCCAACCCCGAATCCGAACCAGCAGCCGCAAGCCCGGAGCCAGAACCTGAAGCAGAGCCGGAGACGAAGCCCGAGCCGGAGACGAAGCTCGAGCTGAAGGAGAAGGCAGAGGAGCCTGCTAAAGAAGACTGATGGATGCCACGCGAAATCGGTGTTTTCCTTCATGTGACGAGACAGTGCTCATGCTACGATTGTAATACGCCTTTCTATGCGGTTTCGACGTATTGGGTTATTCCAAGATCTAAGATTCATGTACTATACTTACCTACAGAATTAATAATGATACCCATATCTGCTGTGTAATGATAATCTGTCCACGAAGTGAAGGCTGCTAGGGTACCTTGTAGGATATGGATACTTCCGCCTTCCTCCGTTCTCCGCATCACCTCCGAATTTCCTAACAACCTTGCGCTCCGCACCCAAACCAACACACCATACCATGCTTTAAACTCTCCCTAGTCTCGTTCACTCTACCAACTATATACATGTCCGATCCTTCTCCTGAAGACTCTACGATGCCCCTCCCAAAAAGCGGGCCAATCCATTTCGGCCACTTCCTTGTCACCCCGCAGGTCCGTCCTCTCCAACTCTCCTCCAACCCCAAACAAGACCCCTTACTTACCTCACCTCTCTCCACATTCCTATATCCAACTCCTAACTAACCATATCCCATTACTAGGTCTTCCACACAACCCCTCTCAGCATCGCCCTCGTAAACCTGAAACCTATCCTGCCAGGCCACGTCCTGGTCTCCCCGCGCCGCGTCGTCCCCCGCGTCTCCGATCTGACACCCCCCGAAACAGCAGATCTATTCCTCACAGTGCGGCGCGTCGGTCGGATGCTCGAGCGCGTTTACGGCGCCACAAGTCTCAACATCGCGATTCAGGACGGCGCTGAGGCGGGACAGAGCGTGCCGCATGTTCATGCGCATATCATTCCGCGGAAGAAGAGGGATATGAGTAGTACGGATGAGGTCTATGAGAAGTTGGATGGGGAGGAGGGGGATCTTACTAGGGGGTTGAAGGGGAGGAGAGATAACAGGGAGGGGTTGAAGGTTGATGACGAGGCGAGGGTTGCGAGGGGGAATGAGGAGATGGAGGCTGAGGCTGCTATGCTGGCGAGGGAGATGGAAAAGGAGCCTGTTGATTGAGCTAGTCACAATCAACGGGTACAAAGCCAATGGGATGACATGGGCACAGTTCGTGGACAATGCTAATAAGATAGAGCTTTGCTTCCATTGTTGTGATGCTATGTCTAATGATGCGGGTTGGTATCTATTCAGGATCGACCGTACAACGCCTCTAAGTCAGAGAATCAAGAGAACTAGATAAGAAAATAGAGATGCGGTATCGTCAGACATTTCACCATCAACGTATCACTCATGAATAAATGTATCGATTCATGGTTCGACCATGGCTCGTTTGGCAGATCCGCGAGTCGCTGTTTATGCCGCAGCTTCAGATTCTGACGTTTGTTGCCTTGACTTCCAGAGTGCCTTGCGCTCCTCCAGCACGGTTTCCGCCCATTCCTTGATTTCCGGAAGATGAATTCGCTTGGCAACGTTCAGGAACTCCTCAAGGTCGATTTCGTAACTCCGCTCATATTCCACCATCTGCAGCAGAAGCTCCATCTTATCAACATCATGGACAAACTGCGCTTCAAGCGTCTCGTTCGCTTCGTATTCATTAAAGACAGCCAGGATACCGTCGCCTGCGGAGGCTCCACTCGGCACACCGCGCAACAGCGTGTTCGAAATGTATTCCATTACAGCGGCTTCCCGACGGGCCTTTTCCTCTTTCTTGACAGGGTCAACGGGAGTGATGTCGCCGACGAGCGATTCGGCCATGTCGTGAACAAGGGCCATCTTCATGCAGCGGGGTAGATCCAGACGGGCAGCGAGAGAGGGAGGGGCGAGCATAGTCATCATCGACATGCGGTACATGTGGTCGGAGATGGACTCGCCGTGGTTGATGTCAAAGCGGCGCCATCCTTCGCGCTTTGTGGTCTTTAGCCGCTCGAGGAGGTGGAAGAACGGGACTGGAGAAGTCGAGTTCTCTTCGGGAGGGTAAGGGAGAGTAGATAGGACTGCTGCCGTTAGTGATGTTGAGAAAGCTCGGTGGGTTGGAGGGTGGACGGACCGGATTGAGGGGTCCAGAGGCCTTGTTCGGAGGGAGTTTGGGAACCCATTTTGGAGCGCGAAAAGAAAGAATGTCAGAGAGACGGAGAGGATAGTTTTAAGGAGCAGATGGAGATGCCCTGAAAAGACAGAAATTACAGGTAAAAGAGAGAATGGGAGGCAAGAAGTGAGGAAGATGAGGAGAAGAAAAGCAAAAACGAGTTGACCGCGGAACCAAACAATGAACCATGGCCGCCGTTCCTCTCCACTGTAAACAACTCTTTTGACAACCTCTCTCTAGTCCGGAGTCTTTCACGCCCCTGATCTGATAGGTAGGCAGTTATCTAATGCTCTGTGACATCACTGACAAACAAATAGAAATGCAATCGTCCAGAACCCCCCGACCAAAACCCTCCAATTGGCCTCCTCAATCCTCCCACACCGTCCTGATCCGCAATCTCCAATTATTGGAGCTCGACCAGCTCGAAGACTGGCCGGGCATCACACTACGCACTCTCTCACCCTCATCCCAGAACCAACGCCAGCGCATCAAGTCTGTTGAGTGGATTCTGTATCGTTTGGTCGCACTTTGGGATCCAGAGACTGCTCGCGATGTAGGTTCAGTCCCCCGCTCAGACCACTGCTCCTGAAGAACTCAAAGAGCTGATGGTAGGATGCCTGTCGCATTAGAAACTTCGCCCCTTTTTCCCACCACTAGAACCTCTTCAGTCCGTCAATCTACGAGCTGCCCTCTTCCGTGTATTGTCCGATCTGAAGAAGAATGGAGATCTGGGCCGCGAAAGCATCTTGCGCAAGTCCATGTTGGACGATTGCAAAGGCGAGAAATTCGACGAAATCCTAGCTGTCTTCTCTACCAATGTGCTACGGAGAAGAGCGCAGGACCGAAACCCTGCTATTGACCTCTCGCTCGCTTCCGGCCTAACTCAGCAGGAGTATCCCCTTCTGCTACCGTTGATCCTTGCTCATAGAGCTTCGCTGAGCACCCTCGGTGAGCGCCGTGGCCGTGTTCGCGACACCCATGAGAAGTTCTCGCAGCTTCTGGATAGGAAGAAGGATGAAATCCAGGCCCGGTCCACGTCTGACAACCATGCCATACAGATACAGGAGGGTGACCTGGAGGCTCTCGCCCGGGAGACGAAGGCGAATTGGCAAGGAAGTGTGGAGTGGGCCGATGCTTTACTTTACGGAGGCCTTAGCAGCAGTCGCGACGCCTTTTTAGAGCTGCCGTTTGATAATGCCTGGTCCCAGGCAAAGGCTTCCACAATTGATGACCTCCAAACTACCTCGACTCGCCCTGACTTGGTCCTGGACCTCGAGAACCGCATCTCACGACAGCGAGCACGTCTACAGAGATGGCATCAGTATTCTGCTTCGCTCAAGCATTCAGGAGTGGCATCTCCATCCAAGCCTGCGGACACGAAGAAGACCCCTCAATTGCTTTTCCGTGACCACCAGGCCCTCACTGTTGCCAGTATATCAAAAGCGGTGCGACAACCTGTAAATCGAGGACCTCCAACAGCCGGCGACCAGCACATCCTGCACTCCATCTCTGAAGCAATGGAGCGCATCAATGGCCCTTCAACACAGCAACAGGCCTTGCCAATGACTGTCCGTAAGTCCGAGCCCGAGATAGAAGCCGAAGCCGAACCCAATCCGAAGGTATCAAGGCCGATTCTATCCATCACAAGACCGGAGTTATTCGAACCACCTGCCGAACCCACCACATATGAGTACACCGAGGAAGAATTGTCCAAGCGTCAACCTAGAGAAACATTCACCCTCACCGAACGCACCCGCAAGTCTATGTCCTTTTTCGAGGGAATACCCGAAAGTCCACCCCAGGCCGAACCCGAATCTCCTCCCACCGAACAGCGTTCAGAAACAACCCCCGAGGAGGAAGAACAGCCTAGAGAAACCTACACCCTCGCCGAACGCACTCGCAAATCCATGTCCCTACTTCCTCCACCTCGCGACCCCCCGCGTCCTCGGCGATCTCGCAAATCCCGCGTCTCTTTTCCGGTGAACCAATTCGAAACACCTCCCAAGACATCTTCTACTGCCAATGATTTCCCCAGCCGCGCATCAACGCCGCGGGACGAGTTATTTGAGGAGCAGGCTGACTACGCAAGTGTATTCAAGTCCAGACCGCGAATTGCATTGAGTCCTGTTGCGTCGCCCGCCGTGCATGTCAGTCCAATTGGGAACTTTGAACTCAGCGCGGACGCGTATGAGGACTCGGGGGATGATCGTGCCGAGGGGGATTTGGAGTATGTTACCACGGAGTCACCTTCGCGGTCTAGGGGAAGATGGTGATACCTAGTGTCTCCTTGGACATGATGATCTAACGATCATCGTGTCTTTTTACATTAATAATGTCTAGATTCAGCGCAGGATAGAAACATATAATACACGAGTCATGACCCTTTTGACTAGTATACAGCATTATTCATGAGCCTTCCTATTGTGACCAAACACCGTTCCATCCATCCACCTATTCCTAGAGAAATTTGAACTCCGAATGAACCGAGAGAAACAGACGTCCCATTTCATGTCTTCCTAGAATTGCGAGTACGTCTGCGCTTTGGAGGTGGAGAAGCCACATCCTCCGTATACTCCTCCGGCGACGATTCCTCATCGAAGTCTGGGGACTCATCTTTGTAAGAAACGTTTCGGGTTCGCCGCACAGGCGGCTTCCTCTCTTCCACAACTAGATCCTTGTCATCGATATCGTCGTCTCCATCGAGTAGAAATCCGCCGCCAAGGTGAGCTTCATCATTAAGAGTGGGAGAATCTTCTTTGTGCGAGATTCGCGGCACTCTTCGCACAGGAGGCTTTCTCTCTTCCACGATCAGGCTGTCATCGACATCGTCGTGCCCACCCAGAAGGAAGCCGCCGCCCCGATCCGCAGCTTCCTCCTCGTCTTCGTCTACAAGGCCTGCCGGGTGTTCTTCTCCTATTGGCGTACTGGTTTGCGTTCGTGCTTGTGCAGATGCTGCCTTCCGGCTTGCAAAGGGATTATGCGCATCAGGTAAATGCCCCTCCTCATCCTCAGCATACTCTTCCTGTACGCGCTGTGCAATGCGCAACCCGAACAGAAACTTTCGCCAGGTCGCCAAGATCTTCGCTTCAGCCTTTCGAGCTTCCTTACGTTGCTTTTCCTCGTAATCTGCGCGCCATGCGTCCTTCACAAGATCTTTATTCTCGGCCGCTACGACAACGCCCTCGATAACAGGCACGGCCATCTGGCTGCCGAACTCGAATCCTGTAACAGCTTCGGCATAGTCAATGCCTAGTTTCTTGCAGATGCGCGCGGTGCCGGAGAAGGGGATGTGTACTGCGCCTTCTGGAACCATGCGAGGGACGAAGCAGTCGATATTGCCGTAATCGTTTTTCGGTATGACGCCGTCTACAATTGGTGGAGGGATAATCTCTTGCGTTTGCTCAAGGGAGTAAAGGCCCTGAAGCGGCTTTTGGCCTGTTCGCCGAAGTTCTTCGTCCACTTCGCGTTTGCGAAGGAGAGTGACGGCGCGGATGGGGACGCGTTTGAGAGGCATCGCGGAGGGTCGGGGCTCGCGGCCTTCTTTGTGCCAGCTTTCAGCAGATTGACATTTGACAACATCAGAGCGGCGATAGACGTTTTCGGTTTTGGGGCTTTCTGCTGGCGGCGTTGCTGTGCCCTTGCCCTTGGCATTGGTCTTCTTCTTTCCGCCCGGGGTAAAGGTGCGAACGGGCTGAGCGCCTGGTCGGAGGGCTTCTTCCCGGCGGAGGAAGCGCTCTAGAACAAACTCAGTGGATGTGCGTAGGCTCTGCAGAGTGTCGACTGTTTCATCTGTTGGCTTGCTCTTTGTCGGCCGATTAGGGACCAAGTCTTGAGCATCCTCGATGTCGTCGACGGCGCTGCGATCCTTATGCGGGCGTTTATAGTTGAGCAGAAGAACACGAAACCAGTCCAGCGGATCATCATCAGGCCCCTTCTTCCCCAGCCGGAAGCCCTTGGTCTTCCCAGGCCAGGTCCGCCTGCGTAAATACCGAGTGGTTACGTCTTTCGCAGTCTTATCGGCTGAGAAAGCAATTACGTAGCATATTACCTGTTTAGCCTTTTCCGCTTTGGCACCGCGCGGCTCCCATGCTGCTTGGAGCTCTTGGGTAGCCGCCACCGCGTTGGGGAGCACAAGAGGGTCGACAGAGACCACTTGATGTGTAATCGGAGATACTACCTCGGTCCAGTAGATCGGGAAAGGGAGGTCCTGGTCGTACCGCCGCGTAGACTTCCGGCCACGGGAGGAGGGCTGAGCTTCCTCGTCCTCGTCATCACTATTAGAATGATCATTTCCATTCGTTGCTCCCTTGGTAGGCGTCTGCTTCTCCTTCGACTTTGGCAAAGTGTACGACTCTGCCTTTGTCCAACCAAAGCCGAGCGGTTGTAGACTAGCAACAAGGCGAGATTCGATTGAGAGCGCGCGAAGTAGCGCGGTGAAAAGCTGCGCGCCGATATCGCGAGAGCCTTCCATGCGCTCGGCAGCTTGACGAAACTCTTCGACGCTGGGAACGAGCTCCCCGTAGAGCTCGTGGTCGTTTTTGTCTTTATGGAAGGAGGCAATTTGGGCCTGTAGTTGGGCCAAGGGCCGGTAGCCACGTTTTCGGAGACCTGGCGCTGTAACCTTGAATTTGCTCTTCCAGTATGCAGCAAGGATACGCATCAGGTGGATTATGGGATCGCCATTGCTCAGATCAGGTTGTCCGGGTTCTTGCCGGGACGAATTCTCACCCCAATCGCGTTGTTGCGACTGGGCCTGGCGTTTGGTTTGCCTGTCTTTCTTCTTCTTCTGCGATGGCGGCTCTTTAGGTGGCTCTGGCGGCTCGAGACCAGATGCCCGGCGCCATTTCTGTATTTCGCTTTGAATCGCAGGTGGCAGCTTCCCTCGTAGAATATCGTGGCATTTTGTGTCATTGATCCAGTCGTTGCGCACGGCATTATGGGCGAGTAGACACCGCACATGCAGACGATGGATTAGAATACGGATCTGGCGCTCGATCTTTGACGGCGCTTTCTGACCTTGAAGGATATCTTCCAGGTGCACCTCATTCCGATCTAAAGTCAGCTCTAGGTTCTCGTGCGGGGATACGAAGGTGGTGGTGGGAGCCGCGGACTGGACGGCGTCTTCCTGAATGGCATCTTCCCAATCGACCTCGTCGGAGTCGCCGTCATCAGATTCAGAGATAACCTTCGTATCTTCATCATCACTAAGATTATTGTCGAAGTCGGTCGGAACGGGAGTCAAGGAAGAGTCGGAGACTGGTGTTAGAGGAGAGCTACCGGAGGGCGAAGTCGCCGCAGCGATGGCATGGCGTTTAGAAGGGGGTGGCTCCTCAGAGGACTGACGTTTGGAAGGAATGAAAGGGGGCATCCAGTAGATAGCGAAACTAAATGCAATAGAGCAAGACAAAATCGGGCGATCGCATCTGACGGTGTTGAGCTGATGAGGAACCGAGGTTTGGAAATGATGAAATCGAGGGATGATCGGAGATATTTAATGATGACAGTTGCCCCTCATCCTGCCTTTCTACAAATCTTCATTCACGAAACCGTCCTCTATCTACCCTTTATAAGATCAAGCTTTGCAAATGGAGGCAGTCAAACGATTCTTCTCGTCTCCCCGCTTTGCCGTCGCTGGAGCAAGCAACGACTCCCACAAGTTTGGCTACAAGCGTACGAACCCTAAGAGATAAAGAGGAGATCATGTGTACTGACCTTGGTGCTAGTTCTGGCCTGGTATCATCAGCATTCTTTGCCGGTGACCCCTCTGAATCCTCGCGCTCCCAGTATTCAACTGTCGCCTTCCCATTCCTACGACACTGTCGCATCGCCCCGCCTGCTGTCCTCCCCGTCGCAGACTTCACTGTCGGTGGTGACTCCTCCAGCGGTCACTCTTCCTCTGCTCCAGGAGGCCCACTCGGTTGGTATTCCCGCAGTCTGGCTACAACCAGGGACCTTTGACAATGCAGTGCTGGACTTTGCGCGGTCGCACTTTGAAGCGGTGATAGCGGGCGATGGAGGTCGCGGATCGGAGGGATGGTGTGTGTTGGTGGATGGTGAAGAGGGATTAGAGGCTGCTGGTGTAAACTGGGCAAGTCAGAGACTGTAAAGCCCTAAATTTAAGGAGTTAGACCCTAAATGTTGAGGGTTGTTGAAAAACCGGTGAATGTGGTGGCTGGGATTTAGCTCGACTCCTCACGATATGATTTGGGGAAACTCCGCCTTTCCATTTCTCTTCCTGCAACTCTCCATCTCCATCTTTTCGCTCTTTTAACCACTCAATCTACATCTCATGCATTGATGAATCATTGAATAATCTAAGGGTCTATGATAATGCAAGCCTCTTCCTTCCTCTTCGACTCGCCCGTTCCCCCGCATCTCGATCTTGTGGGAGCTCCATCTCCACTCTTCCAGGTCCCCCCAACAGCCTCAGCGTCATCTGCTCTATACCGCTCCATCTCCGTACCTCAGCGCAAACGGTGCCGTCAGGGCCAGAGCCAGGATTACAGTCGTGTGAATGTACTCCAGACACCTCATCGACCCCCACCGCTAGCGAATGATTACTTCGGGGACCTCGATGAGACTTATGATCACGAGGACCATGATATTCACCGTCCCAGTCGCTATCACGATTATCCTCGAACTCCTCTTGACGCAAGTCTAACAGAATCTGTTGATGACTTCCGTCGCAAACGATGCCGCCTTGATGACCCCTCCATGGTCATCGCTGCCTCGCCTTCCGGTATAGACGAAAAAGCTTCGGTGCCCGAGCAGATGGCGACCGAAGCTAGGCCTTTCCGGTGGAGTCAGGCGGTCCTCAGTGTGGTGGAAAAGGTCTGGGACTTTTGTTGGTCTGGTCCGTTTCGCGGATTCTATGCTGGTGGTGGTCGAGGCTATCCACTCGACCTTCCACAGCCTTCACTTGACGATGACCGTGAAAACCGTCCTTCATCCACACCCTACCCTATTTCTATTCCCCCTCGATCTTCGTCATTGTCTCCGACACCGGCCGAAAAACCGACTGTCTCCGTGCCCGGCGAATATCCACTGGAAGCTGGAGAGGAAGCCCTCCGCGGAAGTTGGGTCATAGTCCAAAGCGAAGGCGCGGCCAGCCATAGCATGCCTTCTAATCGTCCCCGTTCACGCAAAAGCCATGCTCCTCGCCGTGTGGTTCACCGCCGCAGTCCTTCTAGACGAACGCTCATTCCACATTCTCCTTTCTCCGCACCTGCAAAGCCACATGAAAGTCCGGTCTCGGTCGAAACCCAGCGCTACCTTGCCAAACAAAGACGATTAGAACGCGAAGAGGATGCGAGCTTACAGCGCTTGAATCGACAATTACAGGCCATGATCAAAGAAGGCAGGCAAGCCCTAGGAACGCGTGTGGAAGTCGAAGATGATATGGACATGGCCAATTAAAACTGTTCTTACACTCACTTTTGACACTGGTCGCCCTTTCAACACTGATCGCACTCACCCTTATACCCGACTCTGGTCACACTCACTTTGCACTCTTTTTTTCACCTTCTTGCCTATTACCAGCCCTTGACGACTGATGACGAGACATGACGATGGCCATGACAACAACGCTTTGTCTTTATTATCCTTATTTTGCATGATAACCAAACTAGCGATTACTAGCGATAGCAATGACCCCCAAAAGATCAAGAATGAATGAGACATCAATACCACACATGATCAAGAAGTTCTATCTCGCGCATTCTATCTGATATTGTCTCACAGAAAGCCCACCTATCCTGATTCTCAATCACTGCCCCAAATTCCACAGCAACGGTATCTTCGCCTGCGAAAGAGCGCCCGATACTCCGCCGACATTCCCCAGTGCTTCCGGTAAACTCCCGCCGGAGATATGACGTGGGCTACTGACTTGTTCTGTTGTATTCCGTGGAGTTAGCCCCGTCCTTGAGAGAAAGACAATAGATAAGCGCTTAGGAAAACATACTCATTGCACCGGTGCGGCCATTTCCGCGGCCATTTCAGCAGCAATGACGAGCGGGAGGACGAGTGTAGAAAGGGAGAGCTTCTTTTTGGGTATGTTTTAGAATGGTAGGTTGAGCAGTGGACTAGAGAAGAGGTTGGCGGTGATGTTTCATGTTCAGCAGAAAGCTTTCAAGGTGACTTCGGACTATAATAGGCACTGGTTTAAGGTACAAGACAGCCCTAGGTAGGTACCCTAGGCTTGTAGTTGTTGCAGGCTGCTCTCCACCACGCATGCCCTTCATTGTCCCAATGGATACTTGCACACTCATGCTCAGCCTGCTGGATAAATTGACCGCGATGCGTGGGTTGTTTCTCGTCCAGTTCCGCGTGCTTGGTGTTGTCTCAAGTATGGGCAGGTGGTACCTAAGACATGGTAGGACTACGAGTACAGCATAACGAAAGGTAGATGGCTTGTCAGTTAAATAAGAGCACATGTCTATTCACATGAATCAAGTCACTGATTCTCATAAGGCAAGCCAGATGCCTTCCTAATAGCACCATAAACACCAGCAATGTCCCCCTTCTCTCCCTTCTCCTCCTTGACAACCTTCAAGAAGTCATCGGTCACCTTCACGCTAGGCAGACTCATGCCAGCCCCCTCGGCAAGGCTAGCAGCATGCCTCAAATCCTTCCTCGCCAAATCAACAGCAAACAGCGGCTCCTCACGCTTAAAGTACTCCCCCGTCGCCATGCGCTCAGCATACTTCGCAAACGGGCCGGGGAACATAGTCGACACCCACTGCTGGTACACGTCCGTGCCCAGACCCGACTTCTCAGCGGCGACTAGACCCTCAGCTAGCGTCTCCACGGTGTTCAGGATGAACGTGTTGCCGAGGACCTTGAGCAGCGAGGCGCGGCCGACGTCCTTCTCGGCTTCGGGGCCGACGTCCAGAACAGCCTTGGAGGTTACGCCTTCGAGGAAGGGCTGGATGCGCTTGATTGCCTCCTGGGAGCCGGCGGGGACGACGACCATCTGGCCTGCGTCGGCGGCGTTGGGGGCGCCGAAGACGGGGCACGCGATGAATGATGCGCCCTTGGAGGCGAGGGTGGAATGGATGCGGCGGGATGTGTCTGGGTGGACGGTGGAGCAGTCGACGATGATCTTGCCCTTGAGGGTCAGGGAGTCGTCTGAGGTGATGGTGTTGATGATCTGGTCGAGGGCTGGGTCATCGCCGACGCAGATGAAGGTGATGGAGGCATCCTCGACGGCTGTGGAGAGAGATGAGACCGCAACAGCCGCTTGGGACTTCTCGGCGTTGATGGACTCTGCAAACGCGCTTGCTTTGGATGCGGTCCTGTTGTAGAGGGCCAACGGGGTCTTTTGGGGACCTTTGAGCGCAATGTTGCGGCTCATTCCCTGGGATTGTTAGCCGTTGTTCTTCGATGAGGGGCAGGTGGTGTACCCGGCCGATGTTCCCCAGGCCAATCCAGGCTACAGTCTCAGATGCCATTGTGTCGGGGTGAGTGTTGAAGGGTTGTTCAGCTGGAACTGTGATGGATGAGACTTTAGGCAATTGATGAGGAGCGATGCGAGAGGTTACGTAGCTGTTTAAGTATGCCGCGGTTTAGGGATTAACCGGCTGCTTACCAACAAGAGGTCCTTTCAAGTTGAGTCACAAGTGATCGTCTCCCCACTCTGCCCCAGCTCGGAAGCTTGTTTCAATTGATTAGTCTACTTTTACATCTATACGAGGCTACGTACCATGGCCCAGCCTGGGCTCATGGCGGAGACTAGACCATGGCAGGCTTGGTGCGGCCCCAACTGCTGCCGAAATCGTCCGAAGTTCTACACCGAGCGAACTATACAGCTGAAACTTCTTAATTTGCTGAATAAACATGACAGTCAACGTTGTACAGAATGAAGATTCTTCCAGAACTTGCCAATACCCCCAAGATGTGGCTCTAATCTCTAGGCTCTAGGCTCTAGTCTTCGAGCATCTCTATGATCTTTTCACAGGCCACGACTCGTCCTTCCGAAGAGCCGAGCTTTGATGCAATTGCCTTGGCGTTGTCACGAATCGTGGTGCAATCCTCGCTATGCAAAACAGTGAGAAACGCCTTGCCTAGCTCGGGGACATTGACTGCAGGCGCACTCGTCTTGCTTCCCCAAACTCCTATTCCGAGGTACTCCACACGCGCGGCGAAGTCGTACGTGTCGAACCAGACGGGGAGGACGATCTGCGGTACACCAGCCCTAAGAAGATGTTTGTCAGCCAGCACTCTTATACGAGAAGTTTTTAGAGATACTCACCGTGCAGCCTCGTTATACGAGTTCGCGCCTCCATGGTGAACCATACAACAGACACGTCCGCTCTGGAGAATGCAAATTGGTTCGACGGGAAGCCACTCTTCAATACGTACACGGCCGACTGACACCTCGTCGAAGATATCCATCAGAGCTTCAGGGATCCAATCCGCAGGTTCTACCTTGCGGTCAGGCTTCAGCTTCCAGAGGACCTGTACATCGGGTCTAGCATCCAAGATCATGCGCAGACCATCGGCGAACTTTCTAGCCTGGATACGGTCATAGCACACAAGCGATCCAAGATTGATCAAAATAGTAGGACCATATTTCAGCCATTTGGCCAGGTCCGGGCACGCCTCGCTGATCGGAGCACAAGGACGCAGGATCGGACCGCAGCTCGTTATGCCGTCTGGGATGAAGCAAGGGAAGTCGATAGCAGGATGTGAAGCCATGAGTATAGGCGTGGGGCTCTTCTCGGAGGACATCATAACCGGGTATGGGCCAGTGATACCTTCGGCGTGACGGCGTTCATCGATGGCCTTGAAGACGGGCGAGTTGAAAAATGTGAGTCCGCCACTGATGGCAAGATATGCGTTGGGTAGGACGTATTTCCAGGGTACGGGGAATGAGTATCCAGAGCAGAGGCTACATCAACGTCAGTCAATATATAATTAAGTCAGGGTCAGATACATGCAAGACTTACCTCGGAAACTTCCAAAGATTTGCTAGATATGGCTGCACCACATGATCCTTCGCGGTGTTCGGACTCAAGATCACATACTTACACTGAAGCATTCGGCAAGCATCGATAGCCTGAGCAAGAAGAGGCTCAATGACGACGATTGAGGGCTGAACTTCCTTGATGATTTCAATGCACCTATTGTAGGCCGCAATATACTCATCTCCAGTCCAAGGTACCATGAGACCACACAGCATGGGATAAGCCTTACGAGCGCCGAAGAGGCCAATGTCATGGGAATTGAACCAGCTGCTGGATGGGCTGCCGGATGAGCTGCGGCTGGATGGATTGCTGCCAGTGCCGAACATCACAGCCTCTGCCATGGACCGACCAGGTAGAGCATGGAAGGTTGCGCTTGTGGACGAGGACTGCAATAGGGTAGCCTGGACTTGGACGTTGAGATGGGACACGGTTGGTTCAAGCCCTGGAAACGAGGCGATGTGGACGTCGTGGGACTGACGGATGAGGAACTCATGGGCAACTGCCAGGGCGACAGTAGCTTGTCCTAGCTCTTGGTTGGTCACGAAGAGAATGCTTGGTTTTGCCATTTTTTGGTGTTGATGGGTTTGACGAGGGAGATGGTGTTGGGAAGAAAGAGGAAATTGGAGAAAAAGAAGCTAAAACAGAATATTGGAAGGGCATTATATAGACAAGATAGATGAGGCAAATACAGGATGTGTTACTGGTTCTGGGTGGGGTGAATAAGATAGTGAATTCTCAATTAACACAGCCCTATGTACAGTGAGCAAGTATTCACTAAACAAGCTTCTTGACTCTAACCTATTTACACAGTTGTGAAGTAAAGAGTGTTCAGTGAATAGATATCGGACTTGTGTACCATAACATGCCACAATCAACTATCATCTTGAGCCATGCTTGAATAACAGGGCCACTGAGTAGAGCGGTACATTTCTCCAACAGATGAAATATAATCTATCTAGCACATCACACGGAGTCTCTTACCTCTAACAAACAATGATCAGGATATTAGACTGTCATACAAGCTGGAATAAATATCTAACCCATGCTCGTGAAGATAACAGCTTTGGGATGACTGTGTTGCTCCCGAAGCGACTGCTCTACAGTCAAGAGCAGACGCGTGGTACGGATATGAAGCTCTGCCGCCCATGTCAGCCTTGACCCAGAATTAAAAGCAATGAAAAAATACCATCAATCACAATCTCATAGCTGGAAAACGTTTCTTCGTCTCGATGGATTAGCACAGGGAAGTTGGAATCTGGCTTGGTGATCTCGCGGACTCGAAATTTCAGGCCGACATTTTTGCTTTGGTCAACCCACAAGACTCCATCATCTTGATTTACAGGGGTGTGTTCTTGTTCTCGCGAGTCCTGTGGGCGACCAACCTGGCTTTTGAGCCAGGCTCTGAACAGCCTCATCACACCGTCCTCGACACCTACGGCGCTCAGAAAGACATCAGTCCCTGGGAGAACCTTCACCACGTTCACGACCACGCATAGCTGGTAGAAATCTTCGAAGCTTTCGATACTGACGGGTCGTCGTACTGCGAGTGAATCTTCCTTCGGAACCGTGGTATCTTAGTCCGGTCAGCCTATCGATCAGTCTAGCATTGACTTTACACCATAATCAAGCCCACACTCACCCAGCGTCTCCTCGGTCTCTTCTGGCTTGAACACAGAGTATAATGTTCCAAGTCTCTCAAGTTTGTGTGCAGTGTCTATGTTCTCGTAGA
The DNA here is from genome assembly GCF_003369625.1 of Aspergillus mulundensis. Classification (NCBI taxonomy): domain Eukaryota; kingdom Fungi; phylum Ascomycota; class Eurotiomycetes; order Eurotiales; family Aspergillaceae; genus Aspergillus; species Aspergillus mulundensis. The sequence continues at coordinate 2,263,389 of NW_020797889.1, forward strand.
GTGAACCTTCTCCCTCGTACTTGTCACTTAGGCCAGGTGTGCCGAGGTATTTACAGAAGGCGTACGGCTCGGTCAGCTTGGATGTTGGGTGATAGCATTCTAGGATCAGTTTGTAATCTGTCAATTGCGCTGAAAGAAGGAGTCGGTAATGCAAGAGACGCAGGACTAGGGCATGGAAGCGTTGGGAGACTGCGGCCAGATCGAGGAGTTCGCGAGTAGTAAACGGCGTTAGAATTTGGACGAACACCTGGCATATATTTAGAGCATATTTCAGTAGCATGCCAGTAGATAATACCTCATTAGGCAACGAGTATAGATGGAGTTCTGATGCAGAGTCGACGGCCATCTTGATAGATGTTTTGTTCACTTCCAGGAGTGCGGGGTAGCTGGGGTATGGATGAATCGCCTAGCTAGAAGGAAGAGCTGACCATGTCCTTGCCAGGTATAACATCACAAGAAGCAAACGGTCTTACATTGCTCCAGGGTATCTGAGGCTTATCTGGCTGGCGATAAGCATTCACTACTAGCATAGAGCAGTTGTACTCCGTATCTCCTACCCCAGCATAGAACTCCTCATGACGTCACTTACTGCCTTAAATACTAGGCATGTATCGGCCCGAGTCGGCCAAAATGTTTCGGCTCTCTCCGCGTTCCTGACTCCATACAAACGAGAGGGCCAAGGTGGCCGTGATACTGCTTCGTACTCAGGAGCTTCCCTGGATATCCTCGCCAATGTATCGTGTTGATATACCTCTTGTTGGGATACCTACCACATGCGCGATTTCTGGCTGGACAATACCTAGAACAAACTCAGAGCCTGAGAATATGAAAGCCCTCGCGGTCAAATGCCCCGAGGAAATTAGCCGTCCCAGCAAATGGCGAGTGATGTAGCGTCGCATTCTGACAGGAAATGCCCCTCCGCGCCCGGAAGAATTCATGCTTCGGTTCCCCGCGGTCTTCCCCTCCACATGTCCTAAAGCCTAGCTCATAATAAATTCTTTCCCTCTTGTTTAATTCCATCTTCTTCTTCCCCCCTGTTTTGCCCTCTCCCTTGACCCCTAACATATCCATTGAAAATGGTCGAAAGCGTCCTCAACGACATCTCCCATCGGAGATATAACCCTCTCCGCGGTGCCTACGTGCTGGTCTCCCCCCACCGTACCAAGCGCCCCTGGCAGTAAGCTATATCCAATTTCTAGTGGCCTTCAAGCGCATGATGGCGCGGGGAATGCAGAACAAGGTGTTTTCTAATATGCAACAGAGGCGCCCAAGAAACACCCTCCAAGACAACCCTACCTGACTACGACGCTACCTGCTACCTTTGCCCTGGTAACAAGCGTGCGCAGGGAGACCACAACCCCAAGTACGAAAAGACTTTCATTTTCGTAAACGACTACAGCGCAGTCAAGGAGGAACAGGCGCCCTACTACCCAGAGTCCGGAGACGGTACGTCAGTGGAAGACCGTCCATTACAATCTTCCTAACAGACCCTCCAGATGCCGAATCGTTCTTTCTCCGCGCGGACCCGGTCACCGGCAAATGCTACGTGCTCACCTTCTCTGCTGCCCACAACCTAACCCTAGCGGACCTCTCCCCGGCCGAGATCGTCCCTGTCATCACCGCCTGGACAGACGTCTACATCGCGCACCTGTCACCCAACAGCGCTCTCGCGGCCGACGCATCCAAAATCACCATCTCTCCCGACTCTCCTGCAGCAAGCCTCTCCAAGCCCAAAGAACAATACCGCTACATGCAAATCTTCGAGAACAAGGGCGCGGCAATGGGCTGCTCGAACCCACACCCGCACGGCCAGATCTGGACAACCAGTTCTCTCCCTGAAGAACTCGCCGCTGAACTGGAGCAGATGAAGAAGTACCGCCGCGAGCACGACGGAAGACACATGCTGGCCGACTACGCCGCACTCGAGAGCAAGAAGCAGGAGCGCGTGGTCTTTGAGAACGATGCGTTCCTTGTCGTTTGCCCCTGGTGGGCGATCTGGCCGTTTGAGACTATGATCGTTAGCAAGACGCACAAGCGTGCTCTTGTTGATCTTGATGACGGCGAAAAGACACAGCTTGCTGAGGCGATTGCTGAAGTTACCAGGCGGTACGATAACCTCTTTGAGACGCACTTCCCCTACAGCATGGGAATTCACCAGGCGCCGTTGGAGGGGTCAGAGGAGGAGATTGAGGCGTCGTACCTGCATCTGCATTTCTATCCGCCTTTGTTGAGGAGTGCGACGGTGAGGAAGTTTTTGGTTGGGTAAGTCCTCCCTAACATCTGAGTGTCAGTGGGTCGTTGCTGACCATAAACAGATATGAGTTGATGGCTGAGCCTCAGCGTGATATCACCCCCGAGCAGGCGGCCGCCCGGTTACGGGGTTGTGGTGGCGAGTTGTACCGGAAGAAGTTGGATTCCTAGGGATGAAGCCGACGAGTTGGTTGGATCTTGGCACCTAATGTAGATATGTAGCAGTAGTACGTGATAACGAGAATAACAAGAAAAATGTTGAAGAGGACGTTCATCATGAGTCATCAATAAAACAGTAGCAGGATCTACAAAGGTCAAGACACCCACCAGGCCGAAGACAAAGTGAGGCTAGCAAGGTGAACAGAGAGCAAGAGCAGGGAAAATAATGGGATTCGTCAAGAGACCCGATCAGTCGTCCGGAGTCACATAATATTTCTTTTCGATTTCTAAATGTGAAATCCTATTTCATTTTCCATTGCCCAATATCATATGCTTTCCGCCCGCCGGAATAGCAGCGCGTGCAATGCAGGAACCCAGAGCCGAACAAGGAAATCGCAAAATTAGAAGACAAGAGCGGCACCCTTGGTCTTCTTGTCACCACTGTACGAACACACATGTTAGCACCAGGCACCTTCAAGTATTCAACGAGCGCAACGTACCCCAACTCGAAGTGCTTGCAGCGCTTGAGAGCGAGCTGCTTCTTGGTCTTGCACTGAGTGCACTCGAGGCGCAGGACGACCTTCTTGGTGGTCTTCGCCTTCTTGTGGAAGACGGGCTTGGTCTGACCACCGTAACCGCTCTGCTTACGGTCGTAACGGCGCTTACCCTGGGCGAATAGGGAGGCCTGAATAGTCGCATCCATATCAGCATTCGTTCAGTCGTGTCCGTGGGATGCGGTGGTGTTCACCTTTCCAGCCTTGTACTGGGTGACCTTGTGCTGGGTGTGCTTGTGGCACTCCTTGCCCTTGCAGTACGTCTTGCGGGTCTTGGGAACGTTGACCTATTGCACGAGAACTCGTCAGTTTCTGGTGCGTGGAATGTAAACTGATGGACATAGTGCGGTCGGAGTCGGAACTCCGCTACACTGCATGTCCCTGGACTTTGAAGAAATGTATATTCGAAATCGTGCTTCGGAATATAAGCGTGCTAACAAAACTTCGTAGTCGTCGTCTATTGCGGGCTTAGGCTCTGGTCTCCGATCGCACGCTGGTTGTAATATTCGAGGTAGCCGAAGGTCGCTCCGTCATGAGACTGATTCCACAGACTGTTGGTCCCTTGCGCACACCATCATTCCGCGTGTCCAACCGCTTGCGTTGACGAAGATTCTTTCATAGGTGTCGAGTGCCGTCTCGGTATGCATTCGCCATCCTTTCCTTGTCGCCGTAGCCGCTATCGCCGTCCATTGAATCGCTCCGCAAAAGACGTATATTTCGAATCGAATTTCTCCAAAGTCCAGGAACCGACAGCGCACTCGATAATGGAATATGGTCTCTTACCATTTTGACTGATTTTGCCGGCTCGCGGGTTGCTGGTCGTTAGTGGTCTCTTGTCGTGAGATCAAGTCGGGTCAGGCGTGGTTGTGGGATTTCGTTTCGCTTAGGCCGGCCCTATCGGCGTGTGGACGGTCTAAACTTCTTTTGGTCGTGCCAAGCCATCGGATCCAACCAATTCTACTCCATCATGCCTGAGGCGCTAACATGTTCAATTCCCTCTCTATGTTCACTTGTCTATTGATTCTCTATTCAACATCTTATCAGAGCCTGGATCTGAGTGCCTGGCATGAATTCGGGTTACTCAGACGCTCTCCCGACCAGCACCTTCTCACCACCCCCATACCACGATGGCCCCTTGTTAAATTCCAAACCTTGCTCCTGCCCAACAACCCATTCTCCCTTCGCTGGTATACTATCCTCTCCATCTTCTCGGGGCCAGTACTTCTCTTTCAACATCGCATTCACCCCCTCTATCCTCTGGACTAATGTAGCCACATTGCTGCCATCCATTTTCTCATCGTCAAGCAAGAACCCATTCTGGGTCACAAATCTCGCAATGGTAACGTGCGCCGAAGGCACAACATACCTCGCCGCCAATGCAACTCCGGACTCAAGGACTGTGGCGGCCAGGTCTCGGCGTAGATGGTGGTAGCTATATGCATCTTCATGCGGCCATTTATCTACCGCTATAGGCTCTCCGGCGGCAGGGAGAAAGCTCAGTGCCATTGCCGAGGCGTCATAGCTGACAATGGGCTTGACGAGGCGTACGCGATGGTTGTTATCAGGTATGTAGTTGGCGAGCTTCTGTGCGGTGCCGTCCTGCAAGAGCCGTCCAGCTAGGGCGTCGATTTCTTCTTGGGTGCATGAACTGGCTATCTCCAGCGTTGTGATATGCAGCGACTCGGGAGGCGAGAACCAGAGAGCTAGTAGATGTTAGCAGATTTTGTTTACTTTCAGAGGTAAAGAGACTGGGTTGGTACGAACAAGGTGCTACATCAACAATCTCCTGCTGAATCTCAGCAACCAGCTCTTTGATGTGCTTTGGTGGCCGAGCGTAGAGATTCAAGTTATGACGGTGGTCGACAAACTTTACTAATGCTAATGTCGGTGCTGCTTCTGGCGCTGCGACTTCACCGTCATTTTGAACGACGGATTGCGCGACTAGCTTGCTCAGGATCTCGTCAATTTGCCAGCCAGCGAAGTCCTGATGGAGGAGTTTCTCCCGAAACTGGGCATTTCTGTTTGTACGGTGAGTTTCGTATCGCGCTTGGATCACCTTCTATTGGTATCGGAATTAGCATAGCTCTGATATTTGTTGTACCTGGAAACTAGGCCCTTACGGGGTTATTTTGGCAGTTGACAAGTAGCTCATCAAAAGGGTTCGTAAGAGGTGACAACATTATCAAGCTGGGTGGACAGATCCTTCCTTGATTGATGCCGGTATAGATCCCAAATCAAAATGTAGAGTGGTCTGCGGAAACTGGCTATATATACCGGTTAAAAGCATGGGCTACTGCGTGTATATATTTCCTTTTCCCTATCCTTCTTCCTATCGCGCGAAACTGATCGTGGATATGCAAAACACCCCTGACTCAGCACTGAAGTCCCATGAAAGCCTGCATATTCTTCTGTGATCAAAGATGTGTCCTTCACATTTGTTGTGAAGCCTATGCTAGGCATCCTTTACCATCAGTGTTGCTCTGCCCCACTATTACCTAGACCCCGCCACGCCCACGGCAGGCTTTCCGTCATCCTCTCTAACTCTCTCTATCAAACGCCGGCATCTTCCCCTCATTATCACCTCCATTAGCCCTTGCTCACCTATACCTCACTCCACCGAAATACTTTCAAGCAAGCGGTTAAACTGCCACAGCCCTCAAAATGTTGATCAAGTCAGTTTACACCATCCACCATCCATTCTCTTGCAGCGGCTAACGGGAGATCTCCAACGCCCAGGGTCCGTACACTTACCGGAAAGGAGATCGAGCTGGACATCGAGGCCGACTACAAGGTATAATATACGGCGCGATCTGATACCAACTCTACGATGCTGATAGCTATCCTAGGTTTCTCGGATAAAGGAGCGTGTTGAGGAGAAGGAGGGTATCCCGCCTGTCCAGCAGCGGTTGATTTTCGGTGGAAAACAAATGTATGTCAAGGCTTCTGGCATTTTTATTTCTATCGCTTACCTGTCTTCTTGCTTGTAGGGCCGATGACAAGACCGCCCAAGACTACAACCTTGAAGGTGGCGCGACACTACATCTCGTCCTTGCCCTCCGAGGCGGCTGCGACGCCCTCTAGTTGATTTCTTTATGTCGGGCAATCGAACGACTTACCCCTTCGGAAGCACAAGCGACAGGTCTTCTGTTTCGACCATGGTGACAAGTTGGAACGGTGGAGCCGGGCTGCACAATGGGAACGACGCGAAATCTAGGTACTGCGAGGTGGTTTGCGCTTTAATATACCCAAGTTGAAGACGGGCATGATATCTTGGTCTTGATGCTTTGCCGCTGGGAGCAAAGGAGCAGTATCATGCACCCGGAGTTTTCAGCATGATTCAAGAGTATGACACCCATATGGGCGCACTCACCTCATGTGACATATGAATCCACACGATAAACTATCTCGTCGCCGCTCGTTCGGCATCGGGTAAGCAGGACGCCCGAATATGTAGATGTTCGAATGACCGTGAGCACGAATGCGAACGCGTAGTATCCTAAACAGGCGTAGACGATGTGGAATTTGATTGAGGACCGCACCGGGGCATCGCTGAGAGACGGCACTCCAACGCCCACCCGGCTCCAAAAAAAAAAAACCCGTGTACATAGATACCCCAAACTCCGCAGCAATATCCGCCAGCTCACTAACGCCAAAAAGTAAACGAGATACAAAGTTCGTAGTCAAAACCGCCTACCGCACAAGCCAACGCCCATTGCTAAAGATAAATAGAGATAAATACCGACGAAGAAGAAGTTAGTTCATCCTCTTCTTCTTCGGTTGAATGAAAAGGTTAGGAGCGGGCCGTTTCCGAATTGTTGCGCGAGGTGGTGACGCCCTTGACGCTTCTGAAATCGTATTAGCACCAGGGCGAGAAGACTCGGCGCCCGATGAAGTTCTGGCTGACACAGATATTTCCGTAGAAGACATTTGTTGAGGGGTGTGGGATCGGGAAGAGGCTGCAACGTGGCCCGAGGCGATCGCACGTAGTCTGGCTTCTCTCTCCCGCAGAGATGAGTTATTAGCAGCTGGAGAGCCGCTTTGGCTTCTGCTTCCTGAAACATCCTGCAAGGGAGAGCGCCTGGGGGCCCGTAGCAGTGGTCGCCGAGCGACGGCCGGCTCAGCAGGTCGACGATGAGCCTCTACTAAAGAGCGTGGAGCCTGCTGCACCTGCGTCGCCCTGTTGTTGAGCTGCTTAGTCGGAACAGCTAAAACGTTGTTTCTCTTTGTGGCGGAGAATATGTTCTTCTTCTTTGGTGCGAAGCCCGCGAATGTGCTATATCGATGCCGGGCAGTCGTCCGGCTCCGCGGGACGCCGATGGTCCTTCGGTCGGCCACAAATTTGGTGCTATGCTTCTCTCGTTCCGAGCTCAAGCCATCGAGGGCCATCTTGAGTCTTTCCGCATCCTCATCTACTCCCCTTTGGACTTCATCTCGTAGTTCACAATATAGGTCGTACCAGCAGTCCGGCTGCTCTTGCAAGGGGAATTCGTCCCAGTTGGGTATATCGCGCTTTATAAACTCGAGCCATAACTCGGAATCATCATTCATAATATGTGGTGATTGCACTTCGAGGGATCTCTGACTCGCGGGTTAGGGGTGGGTAAACCGTAAGGGTGCGAGTCGGCAACTAACCAGCTTCTCCGGGCTTTCAATCTTGAGCAGGAAAGGGCGAGCAAGCGCATAAGGAATGTTGCCGATATCGTTGAGATCTAAAAAGCAAGTGAGGTCAGTAAGAGCGCCTGAGAGCGTAAAGGTCTCCTCCACTTACACTTCACGTTCCGAATCGCAGTCGCAGTACAGAGCTGGCGCAAGGTTGGGGGAGACATAGTGGACGACTCGAATGACAACCAAAATGAGACCAAAAAGAGAGCATGGGCGAATTATAACATATCATACTAGCAGAAAGGCATGCAAGAATCGCCCGAAATTCACAATCAAAGATAAGACGAAGTGAATGGGTATTCAAGCTGCGGTTCCAGCGTTTATATATGGCCGGCGGCGTCGATCCAGCCCGAAACGGATGACATCACATGATTGGCTGAGATAAAAAGAGACCGAGTTTCAGCCTCTCATTCACTTTGCTTTGGTATTCAGCCATGTTACTAAGTTTGGTCACTTCGGCGGCAGCACACTCTGCGCAGTGAGCGGAGTTGAAAGTGAAATACCTGAGACCAGTTCCTGTCTGGAATGGGACAGCTAATTCCAAAGAATGGCCCCCTTTGGCCGGCCGCACATATATTGTTTCACCGTGTTGGGGACCGCTTGGTTTTTTCAATCTGGACTGATTGTGTGATTGGCACCTTGTAAGTTGAGTATCGTTTTTGGAGTCGCCTGGATATGGTGCCAGTCTCCGACAAGTGGAATACGACTGTCGGCTTTCAAGTATACGGCCCTGTTACGACTTGAGCGACCTTTGTCCGCGGTTGAAGATCAAGTCCTTCAACGCGTGGCCTCCGTACTCATTGCGGGACAATGCCGCGAAAAAGATGAAGTGAGTCATCAAAAGCATGTATGATTGATTCTTAACCTAAACAACAACAGAGACGACTAAGTCGTCCATGGAATAGGACCTAACAGATAGCAAAACAGTCGACAGAAGAGTCGGGGAATCACAAGGTATCAAGAAGCGTGAATCAAACAGGGCTTATCACCCAGCTAGCCCTACTTGCTGGCCACGGCCTTGGGATTTGCTGCGCCTTCGCCATCTGGTAGCTGAGCAAACCATTGCGGGGGCTTGATGCCAGTCTGATCATGAATCGTGCTGAGCAGGGGAGGAAGACCTTGCATAATATTTCGGATCGGGCCCATTGCATCGCCAGGACCGCTTGCATCTGTTCGCACGGTTTATTAGTAAAATCCATAGCCGCGAGCATGAGGAAACACTTACCGCCAGTGTTCCATGTGGTGATCTTGGGCTGAAGACCTTGAATAGCCTGGCCGTTGGCCAGAGCCAGTCTCTCGTACATGCCGGTCTCGATCATCTTCCACTGGAGGAAAGCGTCGGGACCACCGAGGACGCCAATAAGGGCCCCGTAAGCCTTGGCCATTTCGAGGACACCTTCGGCTTCGCGCTTCTTTGTGTTAAACGCGGCATCTGCGTCTCTGGACGAGCGGTAGACTGCGCTTGATTAGTACACCCTTCGGCATGGAGACATTGCCCGGCGACTTACATTTCGCATCTGCTTCCATTTTGTCTTCGTAGAGCTTCGCTTCTGCAGCCTTCGTGCTAGAGTAGTAAAGCGCATCTGCCTGTTCCTGGGCAGACTCTCGCTCCACTTTACTCTTGGTGACCTGCTTAGCCCTAAGGCGCTCGAGCTCTGTCTCCGCCCGCTTGGTCTCAACCTGCTTCTGCAGCTCTGCGTCCCTCGTTTCCGTTTGACGCTTAGCAATGATCTTGCCCATTTCCACTTGGGAATCAAGCTCTGTCTGGCGGTTCATGAGCTCAGAGTCGGCCTTGGCTTTTTCGGCCTTTCGCTTGGTTTCGAGAACGGCGGTGTCCGCATCGATCTTGGAGATTTCTTGCTTGGTCCGTCCCTTCTTCTCGGCCTCACCAATCTCACCTCTCATCCGGGCTTCTGCGACATCTATTTTGGCCTGGTTCAGGGCGCCTTCGTGGGCCTTTCGACTTAGGAAGGCGAAGTACTCGCTGCCCTTGGTGTCCTGGAGCTCCTTGACGTTGGCATTGTAACTAGGACATGGTCAGTTGTAGCCCACTATATGGTATGACGGAACGCACATTTTGAGTCCGAACTGCTCAAGTTCGTTCTGGACATTGGCGATGACTTTCGACTTGAAGATTTGGCGCTCCTTGAAGATTTCCTCCATCGTCATGCTGGAAACGATGACGCGGGTTTCGCCTTCGATGATACCCTTCACGATATCCTGGACATGGTTTCTAGTAGCCGGTGTGGTCAGTTCTTCTACCGCCGGTTGCCTGGCGGACTTTTCGTCGGCTTTGCCAGATAGCAAGAGCGCGTATTTTTTGAGGGACGACAGCTTGTCCTCTGGGCCGATGGTGAATACTGCAGGTAGCGAGAACTGAAGCTTTTCGATTGTCATGGCCTGCAGGCTAAGGGAGAAGTCGAACGGCATGACCGAGATTCTTGCGCACTGCAGACATGGTCAGAAGAGTCGCTGATGACTGTGTCTTGTAGAACATACCCGCTGCCATGGCCATACCCAGGCTTTTTTGAGAATCTCGATGTCTGCGATCCCGGCTCCAGTGAGCACGAGGTACTCGCTTGGTTCAGCAATGCAGTATCTGCAAGTCCAAATTAAGATCGGTTGATAACAGGCTCAAAATGGATATTACATACCTCATGTTGTCAATGGATGGGCAGATATATATTCCGAATGACAAAGTATGAGACGAGACGATGGAAGATGTAAGGAGCTAGGATTACGACAGGCGCAGGGCCACTTATATATGCAGTTTTCTACGAATGCAAGACATGTAAATGGGTCAAAGGAACTCTCTTTGCCGTTTGCCGGGGACAGCTGGGCAGTGCCCTGTCGCCCGGTTTGAGAGGCCGTAAAGATGTTTGACAACAAGGTTTATCAGCCTACTCATCCGCCATGCGCTGCCGACCTTTCGCTGTCAGAGTAAGCGAGCGCCGAGCACATGCAGTACAGATGCACGCTCTGAGGTGCCGGGCAATTTGCAGCGGAGTATGCGATGCTGTTACTGGTTGGTTGTGTGCCCCGGGGGCCCGGACGCTGATCGCGGGGAAGACGAGCCTCATGGTAGGATGATCTTTCAACCAGAATGCCCAATAACGGCGAGAGAAGATGAGCCAAGCTGCCTTAGGCCGAGAGGCTATGATGGTCGGCAAGGCTGAAAATGCCGACTCCTTGACCCTACCGTCGGTAAGTTTGCGCAGCCTCGCGAAGCTTCAGTATCACTGCCCCTGGATAGGTAAGGCAGCTCAGCATAATGCCGGAGTTGCCCACTTGCCCGGTTGGTGGACCCATTGCGACAGTTTTGATCATAATGTCTCTGGTCGTTTTGGGGACGAAGAGACACTGAAGGAGAGAGAGCTGTAGAGGCCGTCGCAGTCTTTCAAGCTTGGTCCAATCAAATGGTCGGGTGGGGAAAGCTCATGCAGCCATGCTTCTACCCGATACCTACCTAAGCAGAACAAACAGTGCAAACCCCTTTATCACCAGCGTCATCGGAAGTGGAGGGGCAGAAGCTGGTTTAACATCGCTACCTCATCAAGTGCTCAAAAGTTGAATTTACTGAGACATAAGCCGCAATTAAGACAGTACGGCGTAGGTGAGTTCCGGGATCCTGTTTTTCTGAACCCGCAGTCGTATACTGCACCTTAAAGACATCAGAGTCATCGCGCTCTTTGTATGCTCCCCGCCACAACCATACTCCGAATATTGATAGGTTCTAATCGGCCACTGTTATCTCTTCCTATTTCTGCTTTTCCACATCCTGATAGAGAAATACTTATGCAAAGCTAAGGAATAGGAACATCATGGCTCCGCGCTCTCAGCTAGAAATCACCACAAGCGCCGTCCTGCGCCTGATCAAGGAAGAGGAGTCATACCGCCGCGAGGCAGAGCAGCAGAACGAAAGAATTGCGAAGCTAGAAGCTCAAGACCCTAGTGCAGATGAAAACAGAGACTACATGCTGAAGCAAGAGGTAAGCTGCGTTCTCGGCACTCTTAGCCTATCAGGCACGGCTTGCTGATCGTGTGTGTCAGCGTGCTGCACTGGATGAGACGGTGAGGATTTTCCCGAGTTTGAAGCAGAAGATTGAAGAGTCTATTACCAAGCTCGATGGCCTACTGGTGAGTTCTCGTTTTGATAAGCTTTGTGCGACCATACTGAGACTTGCGTTAGATCGAAGAGGGAAAGAAGGGAGCTGAAAGCAACGTTGAGCATATCAATGCCGCTAAAGAAGCCATTGCAAAGGCCAGGGTTGCCGAGCGGGAAATTGCTTGAATGATTGATGACTCCAGAAACCAATGATAAACATGTCCACTGGGACAGGAAGTATGTGAATTCATAAAAATCCGTTTCCGGGAAGTAAGCCACCACCTGACTCCTGACTCCGTGAATGCATAAAACCATATCCTCTATGTAGTGTCCATTTTGTCGCCGTTGCGGTCATCCGGTAACTCTTCGCCTTCCTCAAGATCGTCATGTTGTTCGCCCTCATCACCCGTCACCTCGCCCTCGTCCACCATGGTCGCGTCTTCTTTGTCTGTTTCGGCAGTGGTAACTTGCCGGAGAGGTGTCGTAGCTCCAGGCGTGGCTTTGTCCGCCGGTACTGCGAGAGGCGAACGACTCGCTTCATCTTGACCTGGCTGGGAAGGCGTTGAGCTCTCTTCTGGCCGAGGTGTGTTGGCACCGCTCAATTTCCCCTTGGAAGCTTTCTCATCGTCTTCATCCTCATCCTCTTGCATGCCTTCTCGACGCTCTACCTCCTCCTTCTCGTCTCGAATCAATCGCCGAAGCTGCATTCCTTCTTCCACAATGCGACCAAATTGTTCTCGTCTCTCTGCCCAAGTCTTCGCGTAATCTCTGCTCTCGTTTTCCAACTCTGCAATCTCCGCCTGCAGTTTTTGCAGATTTGCCTGCTGATCTTCTCGCGGCTTCAGCAGTCTGTTGCTGGTGATCTTTTCCGTCTGTTCGTCATAGCTTTTCCTTAGTATTAGAATTCGTTGCGCTTCCTCCAATTGAACGCGTAGCTCGGTAGTGCTATTGCGAACTGCCTGCATCGTGGAAAGAATTCGCTCCTTCTCGGCTACGTATCGTTCTCTTTCCTTCTCGTTGCTGGTGAGCAGGAACTGTATTCGTGCAATGCTGCCCTCAAAGGCCGCAAAGTCTAGCGATGCATCTTCACGAAATTGACGCCATTCCTCCAGCTTTTTCTGTTTCTCTGCCTCCGCAGCCGCCGCAGCCTTTTCGTCGGTTCCCTCGGGCGGGGGCGTAGGAAGCGGCGCATTCGTAATGACGATCGATTCGGGGTTTAGAAGGCGCTTGGAAATTCTTTTGAAAGGCTTTTCCTCGACATTCAGCAGACGCGACTTGTGGAGAGCATCTAGATTTCCAAAAGTTAGGTCTGAAACAAATCTGCGTTGGCACGAACCGACCTTCATCCGCCTGATCTAGCATCCCGTGAGACGTCATGATGGATGTGCTTATCCGCTACGCTGAATAAAAGGCGATGGAGGTGGGGGAGCGCGTGTTCCGCTTTCTCGGCCACCGAGAGGAGCTCGGGTCTGGCTTAAAGGGAGCGGTAGCGGTCAGTTGAAGCTGGAGAAACACGCTAGGCGGAAAGGTGACCCTCCGTCTCCTCTCAAACCCCCCATGCGGGTTGCTTTCTCAAACTATTACTGCAAATCTGCTACTATTGCTGTTACTGTTACTACTCCGTCTCTCCCTGAATTTTATTTCTTATATTCGACCAACCCTGCTGGCATCTGTTGGTTCACATTGAGCCCGGCTTTTCGGCTTACTTATTCAGATCGGCCCGATACCGTAACCTACTGGGATCCTCTGTGTTCGCCGTACTCACCTTTGCTCTTTCGAACACAATACCCTTCAGATCTATGATTACTGGTGCCTATTTACGTAAACGATGCGAAACCGGTCGTCGCGTTCTTGGGATCAGCAACATCGAATGAAATTCCACTGATGGAAAGCTCTTTCGGTACCGACTCGTCGCCATTCGTTTTGCGCCGTGAAACCTGATCGAAATGACGGAGATGTATTCGGGTCTCCATGTGGGCCAGCGGTTCCCATCGTTGGAGGACTTCAAAGCCCTGGTACGGAGTATATCTGTTCGGCAGCATTGGGAGCTTCGCGTGACGCGGAGCAACAAGAAGAGTGTGGTAATAGGCTGCCGGTCTGGGCCCAAGCCTGGACCCGACTGCTACTTTCGCGTCGTTTGTCGCGCAAATAGGAACGCAACGTATATCAGCAGTCTTTTGGATAATCATAGCTGTCGACACAATGCGACTTCCACGACGAAAACCCCGGCTCGTTCAGAAGCCTCCCATGTGCGGTTCCTGCTTCGTGAGATACCGAAATTGTTCAACATGCAGAACAAGATCAAGGCGCAGGAGGTTGTCGACGCGGTAAAGCGGTATCATGGATATGATATATCGACCAGACAGGCCCAGCGCGCTCTTATCAGGTTGCAGCAGCGGGATTCACAGCAGCAAAGCGATGCAGCCAATTCTTCAAGTGGGGAGGACCGGGAGAGTCAGCCGCCGCCTGTAGAAGGGCAGAGCGAGGGTTCAGCATATAGTGGAATTCCGGGCCAGAGGTGGCTGCCCGAGTCTGTTCCACCGAGTCTCGTTGATAGTACCCAACCGCCCCTGAACGGAGATCCACGAAACACGACCTTTTCGACCACACCTCTACAGGGACAGCCCATACAGCAACATCCGCAGCAGCTACATAATCCTCAGCGAGTACGACCCACTGTCCAGACACAACAGCCGCTGCCTCCGCCCACTCCCGTCCTTCAAGCGCCAGCTGTTCCACAACATGAGCAGACCCTTAACCATTCCCTCCAATCTCAGCAAACCTCTCAACAGCCTAACTATCCCCTACCGACTGCTACTCAACCTACTCGACAAACAGGACTCGCCAAATCTCCAACGCAAGCCCAACAACCTGGGCACGGTCATCATTCTGCACCCCAGCTGGTCCTGTCCAATTTCAAGATCGAATTTTCTTGCACTACGTGTGGAGCTCTGAATCAGAGTTTCTTCCCAAATCAAGGGAACGTCACTGGCGCACACTACGTTGCTCCGCAACCCATGCCCGAGCATGTCGGAATTCCACACGCGGGTCCCTCGGCACCTACAGCCGCTGCTCAGGGCATTGTTGAGAGCGCAACCGAACGCCTGAACGATGCGCATAGATTTGACAGCGCTCGTAGGGCTAGCACTCGCGGGGCGCCATCTCCTTGGGCGGCAACTGGCCCCATGGATGTTTCACTGGCTTCGGCGCATGCTCACAATAGCCCAACATAGGATTCGGGCCCTTGGCTTTCAATTATCTTTGCATTACACATTTCAACTTCGCCAGCGGAGCGCATTTCTCCTTTACTCTATCTAATACCCAATCTGACTCGGCGGACACTACCTCACTACTTATCGTTGCCGTACACATCTCTCCTACTATCTCAATTTCGCTCTCTCGTGCTATCTCCTTCGTACTCACCTCTCTGCCTGTCTTTTCTATGGTTCCTTTCTGTTCACCATCTATTCCCCACATACAGTGTCGAATTCTTCTTTTAGTGTATACCCGGACTCGAAATCAGCCGGTCCTTCAATATAATCCAATAGATAGGATGCATATCCTACATATTTTAGTAATCCACTGGCCGTTGTGTCTGGCCTTGATTTGAACTCCCGGCCAACAGAGAGCATCCAAGGGAAAAAAAAACCCTGTGGATGATAAGAGATGAGACATCATGATCGTTTCGATAGACTTATCACGATATCTAGTTAGTGCGATGTGATGAGTGGTGGTTCTTGGGCCAGGAACCGTCCACGGAACGCGTCTTGGCGGGTCTTTCAGATCCGAATGAGCCCAACCTTCTCCAACTATCCACTGTCCGTCATCGCCAACAATGACTACCCCTACCTCTCGCCATGAATCCTTCTGACCTGTCTGCCTCCCAGACAAGGGCTTCCTCTCCTTACCGAGACTACAATCCCCGCAAAAGAGGAAGAACGGCATGCACTCGCTGCAAGACCAGGAAGCAAAAGGTCGGTGCGCAATGTACTCTGAAACGCATCAGACTGACAAGTGTAGTGCGATAACGAGTACCCTGTCTGCTCTAACTGCCTCAGAGCCGGTGCAGAATGCGACAAGGCATCGGTCCGGCAGGAAAGTGGCTCTCAGAGCGAGTAGGTCATGTCAGCACCATGCATTGTTCTTACGGGAGCTGCTTACACGAACATCAATAGGTACACACGTGCTCTAGAAGAGCGCATTGCGTTTCTAGAGTCGCAGCTGGAGGCGGGGACGAGCAGTAGCAGGACTACCAGTGCACAACCGGTAGCTGCGTTTCTGTCTCCGAACAGTCAAGATGCTACAGGAGTAGGACAGGCAGGCTCTGCCGTGGGGCCTGGAAGTGGAATTGGAAATGGCATTGACCATAATGCTGTCGGGGAATTAGTCGGGTTTCTCGCCATCAACTCGTCCGAGGCACCTGCGTACATTGGCTCGAGTTCGGGGCTCTCCCTAGCAGCTAACCTGGGCGAGATGGTCCAGGCTACCGTGTGGAACCAGGTGTTGTCTTCGTCGCGCAACCAGCCTTCTTTGTCTGCTGATGGTAGAGGGAATGCAGATGCCGGCGTCAGTGGTCTTCCTCCGCAGCCCACGCCATCAGATAGGGCGCCTGGCTTGGACCGCCCGCGTACACTGCGCATGGAGGAGTTGCTTGCGAAGAGCACAGAACCGCCGAATGAGGAGATGGGCGGACGGATTCTTCATGCATACTTGACCAGACTCCATGTTCGCTATCCGTTTCTCGACCGCAAAGAACTATGGCGCCTGCACGAGGACCGGTGGCGGCTGGCCAAAGCGAAACGAGAAGAGCTTACCAAGTCTGAAAGATTTGGCATTTTCAAGCTGTATCTGACATATGCGATTGGAGCGACTACGATGCAGCTGAGCGAGAAGTACGACTATGTCCCACCAGAGGTACGTCACCTGTTTTGGACGCCAAAGCATGTGCTAACCGCGTCCAGCGCTTCTACATTACAGCCCTTCAGCAAGTGCCGGCTATGTGTGAGACCCGATCCGTAGAGAATGTCGAGGCAATGACCCTGCTGGTTGTATACCATCTCCGCTCTGCTTCTAGCCAAGGTGTCTGGTATATGATTGGTATGGCTATGCGTACCGCAATCGATCTTGGCCTGCACCGCAAGGCCAATGAAATCAACCTTGACCCAATCACGGCACAGATGCGTCGGCGTCTCTTTTGGACCGTATACTACCTAGAGCGGGTTGTATCAGTATCTCTCGGACGGCCTTTTAGTATTGCTGACAGGCATATCGACCTCCCTCTCCCTCTTGATGTTGACGACGACGTTCGTGATCCGGCGCTTCTTCCGCCAGCGTCTCCGACCATCTCACCCGAGGGTGGTACTAACAACCGTATCACGTCACTCACTTTTTCCATTTACCTTATCACACTCCGCCGCATCGACTCCCGCATTCAACACAAGATATACCGCGCCGACAGGCCGATACACTCACTCCGTTCAAAGATGGACCGCCTCTTCCTTGAATTGGAGGAGTGGAAGACATCCGCTCTCCAACGCTTTACAGGCTCTGACCTTGACTATCCCATGCTCCACTACAACCGGGCCCTCCGCCTCCTCATCCAACCCTTTCTTCCGTCACTCCCCCTCACAGACCCCTATTACCACATCTGCCTGCGCGCAGCGGGGGATATCTGCCAGACACATAAACGGCTCCACCAAACATTGGAATATGGCCACTCCTTCCTGGCCGTACAGACGGTCTTCATTTCTGGAATAACCCTACTCTACGCCCTCTGGACACATAGCGACCAAGTCTGGTCCGTCCGAATAAGCAATGACATCCGCGCTTGCTCGACTGTCCTGTTCGTCATGGGCGAGCGCGCCACATGGGTCAAGAAATACCGCGACGCCTTTGAGCTTCTCGTGAACGCTGCCATGGAAAAGCTCCAGGGCAACGAAGCGGCCAAAACAGCGGGGATGGCCGAGTTAATGACAGCCCAACATGCCGGACTCGGCGTTGGGCCCGGTGCTGGGTACAATCTTGGGATCGGCACGCCTGCCAGTCACGGCCAGGCCCCTGGTCCTGCAATGGCCGCGCCGGAGTATCCTGGTACTACGCATCCGCATCACACAGGCGTCGCCCCAGATTTGAATCTGGCCCAGGGACTCGTTGACTCCGCGAGTCAGGACCACGGCGTGCGGATGGCGCTACAGCTTGCACCTTGGATTGATCTCGAAGACGGACATGGGCCGTTCTGGGTTCCTGATTTTGAGACCCTAGAGAATTTCTCGGGAAATCTGTGGAGTGCTGGGGATCCCACGGCATTTAATCCGCTGTAGCTCCGTCAGTTTTGAAATTTCTGAAGTGACAAGTCCCAAGTGGACAGAGGTTGACGTATATCTGCCACGTTATTTGGTGGATAGACAAGCTCAGGGACAAAAAGAGGAGCCGTGGTTCCAAGGTTGCGCAGATCAGCGGATAAAGACCGCGCTCACCGCCCTGGACTGCGGGCCTGACTGCCGAGAAAGTGGCGGTCAATGCCTCCAGCCAATCAGAGACACGGGATGGGGCCGGTGCTGCACTATACAACGGTCTAGATCCAGGGCAACAGACGCAAGAGGGCTGATAGATTGCTATAGATTGTGATTGGGACTGGATAGGGGATACTGTCGGATAGGGGCAGATTATTGCCGACTTCATAGTCTTCAGAGAGACGATATCAATGCAGGGTCAGCACTGTAAGCACTGCTGCAAGGCACTGCTGAGTTGGAGGAATGCGGGGCATCAGAGTTCACTTGTTGCCCTTCGTGACAAATCTGAGAAGTCTAAACTTGCAAAGTGCTGACGATCGAGGACTAGACTGCATCACTAGCCGCCCGGGCAGCGAGCCCTCCACTCGTTCTGCAGCGTGGTCGTCGGTCCCTAGTCCCTAGTACGCTACTACTGTTTCTGTTGCCGCCAGAAAGACTAACAATAGACGGTGAGCGGCGATGTCGGCTGCAAGAAGGAGTGCGTGCTATAAATCTCCACGCCCGCGTTCTTTCTTTCTTTCGGCCCTGTCCGCTGACCACGTCCATACCACGGACAATTATCCGCTCCCTCTTCCTTAGGACCAAGATGTATCCCCTCCAGTACGTGTTGTCCAACTGCAGTTGCTATTGCCGCACGGACTGACCAGGCCAGACTACCCCTCTCAGAGCCCTAATCTTATCGCCTGGACGTCCTGGTGGCGCTCTGACAGACCTTCTTGACCATTCACGCCTTTTCCTATCCCGTATATCCCGCCAAACCCTTGCTGATCGTTCCGACCCTCCATTCGCGATCGCTGGGGCATGTGAGGCCATCCCGTCCTTCGTTGGAATTCGACTTCAGGCACTCATGACACAGCCTATCAACCATGGCCTCCATCACATGCCATCGTCATCTTTCTCCCGGCCCAGGTGGCTATGACCACTATGTTAACCATAATAATGGTACCCCTCCGCTTCATTTAGCTGCATCGACCCTTGCAGCTACTAGTTCTACTCCACTCTACTCCAATCCGGACCAACACTCGTATCCTACACCCACATCCCTGGCAGTGGCAGTGCCAGTGCCGTCTCTCGATATCCCGTCGGATACTAGTACTTCCTCTGGCGCTGTATCTGATCAACCTCACCCTTGCCACTCCTTCGACCTTGCTGGTGGCGTATATATACTTTCTGAATCTGAAACCACAACGCCGGGCAGACAAAATACTTCCAAACCTGCAAACGGCGGCATGGTCGAGTCTCCCTCATCACCTCCACCCTCATCCTCGCCCGATAAGCTGCGAACGCCGAAACGGAAACGAACTGTCTCTCCAACTGCTTCGTCCACAAAATCTCCCGGCGAGATCCGTTCAACTTCACGCAGTACACGGCGCTCTGGAGGGGGAAGTATAAATGGCCATACCCATAGTCGCCAAAGCTCGCTTCACTCCCATCGCCGGACAAATACCGTCACTTCACTCACACCATCTGTCCCGGACTCACCAATTAGGCGGGAGAACCTCCTAGCCCTGCACCGCGAATCCTGTCGCCTCTTCCAGGACAACGGCCTTGCCACTGCCACCGTCACCCGCCAGTCGTCTATCTCTTCCTCACCACCACTCTCTCCCCGTCCAGCAAGAACATACTCCAATCTTAGCTCTCCACCCGTTACACCAATACTCGAAAGCCACCCTTCACCGGCCCTCCGCCCCTCGTACTCCAGCTCGCATTCGAAAGACGTCGCTATCGAGCGCGTCGAAGTCAACCTTTCCACCACCGAAACAAAACCCACTGTAATCGAATGGACGTCCCCCTCCACCCGCCGCCGCGAGTACGAAAAGATCGACCGCGCCAGCAGCGGCGTTCGTGGACTCTGGCGAAGAGTCGCACCCCGGTGGTGCCAGTTCGGCGATAAGCGAGTGCCATTCTTCGAAGAGGGCAAAGACGGCAAGGCAAATTATGAAGGGAGCGTCCGCAGGTTCCGGATGGATCTCCCCGATGAGCCTGCTGAGTGCCGGAGGCGTGGGACTGGACTGAAGATAAAGCCGAGGCTCGTTGTGCAGATCCAGAGCAAGAGCAAAAGCAGGAGCAGGAGCAAAACGAACTCCAGCTGGTTATGATTGTGACTGTGCGCTTCTACTTCCACTGCTGTTAGCGTTGATTGCTTTCTTTGATCTATGGCTGGCATACCTGATCTTATGAGTTTGCATGTGATACCCAGATACAGATACCTACTTCTATATACACATAGAATTATGAATGCATTTCATATCATATAATTTCATTTCGCCTCAACGCCGTCCTTTTCCGTAGAGTTTTAATATCCGTATGCGATGCAATGCAGTAGTAACAAATGTTCAACAGAGGGTATCAATCCACATCGCCCCAACACGTATGTATGCAGCCAGCCTACATAAGATCAAAATCATCCAAGTTCTCGCGGTACTGCATGATATTCCGCTTGATCTTGCTCGAGTCCACCCACGTCACGAAGTCCTCCATATTCCGCGTAACAAGATAAGCCGGGTCCGTGACGACCTCCGACCCAACGCGCACATGCCCCTGCTCAATGAACGTAACAGCCTATCCACCCCATCAGCAAGAAAAACCCCACGAACCTTGCACCACCCAGAGCAAAGATAACCAGACGCGGGTACATACCGTCTTAATATTCTCCACCATCCCACTCCGCGCCATAATAACCGCCAACCGCCGCCGACAGAACGCACTAACCGTGACCTCGCGCTCGATCTTCGACAACCCCGCCCCCTGCTCGCGGCTCTGCTTGAGGATGCCCATGCGCCACAACTTATCCAGGACCTCGGACTCGGTCTTCTGGCGCACGGGGTCCGAGTCCGGGTCCAGCGCCGACAGTTTATGCGCGAGCTGGCGCAGCGACCCGACGATCGCCGAGTACTTTTTGTAGTCGAGTGGGTTTTGGAGGTAGTAGCGCTGGCTGACTTGGGATTCGCGGTGGGAGTGGTCGGATTTGTAGGTTGTTAGGTTTACTTTGCGGAGGAGTCTGGATGGGTCGGGTGTTAGTTGGGGCTGGGGATGGGGAGGGGGAGGACGGACTTTTGCTCGTGGTGCTTGAGTTTGCGGACCATTTTGGCGGAGTTCAGGTAAGAGTTTGATTCGGTTTGGTTGGGTTCTCGGGGTTGTTCTTGCTGGTGGTCTGGATAAATTTTCGAGATGATAGCTGGGCGGTGAGTGTTTTGCCGGTGCAAACGGGGCAAACAGGTATACTCCAGACGGTAACCCTATGTCAAGCCAAGCACCTAGGGTTACGGAGTATGGAACGTTACAAATGCAGGAAAGGGATTGAATAGGTCATGAAGTGTATGGTCTATCTAATGTACATCATAACTCATCTTTGACAGGAACAGGCGGCCGCTCACTGTCCTTCGACAGATCGACACCGTTCTTCTTGCGCCATTTCTCCCACAGTGCATGGAAGTCCTTCTCCATGCCACTCTCCATCTGGTCGGGAAGAATGACAGTGTACTCAACGTATAGATTTCCAGGACCCTCATCCTCATGATCGTGGAGGTGACCATCCGACCAGAATGGCATGCCTTCGCCGGCGACTGTCTCAACGGACAGCGGCTGCACGACTTCTCCGCGCGACCGGCTGAGCTGGACAACATGGCCATCAAGGTGTGTGAGGTTACGCGTCCAATCACCCATCCATGCCTCTCGCAGTGACAGCGTCTCTTTCCAGAAGAGATCGCGTCCTCGTCGGCGGAAGAATGTGCCATCTGTTCGGTGCTCCTCTGACGTGCCCAAATCTGGCTCCTTCTCTTCAAGAATCAATACCAAGTCACCGGCAATATAATCAGGGCTCTCGTCTCCCTCGTTCTCATACACAAGTCGCGTGCCCTTGTCCATACCCGGCTCAATCGTAACGGACGTCTCAACATCCTTTTTAACAACCCGGTGTCCGTGACAAACATGACAAGGCTTCTTGATAGTCTTGCCCTGTCCACGACACTTATCACACTGCATCTGCATCTGCTGAAACATTCCCGGGGCAAGCATGTGTTTTTGAATAACCACGCCCCGCCCCGAGCACTTATCACACGTCTCGACCACGCGATCCGCAGATCCTGTTCCCTGGCACGTCTCGCAAATCTGCTGCCTCTCAATATTCAACTCAAACGAGCGCCCGGTGTAGAAATCGCGCAGAGGAAGCCCAATCCGGAATTCCATATCGGGCCCGCGACGATGGCCCGGCGCATGTCCAAAGTGTCCGCCGCCGCCGAAAAACCGCGAGAAGAGATCGAATGGATCGTGCGCCTGGCCGCCTGCTTGTCCGCCCTGTCGGTGCTGTTCGACACCCTCGCGGCCGTACTGATCGTAGATCTTGCGTGTGGCTGGTGTGGATAGGACCTCGTACGCCTCGGCTATCTCGACGAACTTCTCGCGCGCGGAATCATCTCCTCTGCATTCATCAGTTACAGGAATCCTTTACCTGAGATTTGAGATAAGGCTGTCAGTAACTTACGGATTCTTGTCCGGATGAAACTTCTTGCTCAGTGTGCGATATGCGCGCTTGATATCCTTCTCCGATGCGCCCTTGTCCAACCCCAGAATCTTATAGTAGTCCTCTGCCGCAAGCACCAATTGCAGAAGCAGTAGCGCAAACGCAAAGGAAAGGATGAGCCCTCGTAGGAAACGCATTATGACTGATTATGTTTCAGCGCATTTGCAGCTGGAGTCTTAAATGTTATTTGAAGGTGAGTGTTGTACAACCCACTGTCGAGCGAAGCCGGATCGGAATGAAGCTCGAGCTCTAGCGGACTCGACTCCCGCGGAGTTAATTCTGGCGATGATGGTTCGACGCTCGTACAGTTTGTTGTTGGTGGAAAGAAATATCGACTGCAAAGTCAGTTATGCAAGGTCGGATATAGACCTCAAGATCAGTGAAGATCTCAAGAAAAGTCGAGTGTGAAGGGTGAAGTGAATGATTGGAGATAATGGTCTACTTCCGCGAATGGGATTCGTTGGCTGGGCTTTCGATGAGGTGGCCGGACCGGGGATGGTTGATCCTTTCCGATGGTCACGTGTATACATCTACTTCAGAGGACCAGGATATGAATCTTCTGACTATCGACAAGTGAGTTGATTCAAATTGAATAAGTGAATAGTGACATGGTTCATAAAGCTCATGAGAAGAAAGAAGATTGAGTGGACAGATCATAACGCATAAAAGTTAGGATATACATCGTTACACTGGGACATAAAAGTCCTAATAGGAAAGAAAGCTGGGTGATCAGATCATAACACATAAAGTTAGCATATACATCGTTATACTGGAACATCAAATATGGTATTTCTCCAGGTCCTGTGCAGCCCAGGAGTCTCCTCACCCTCTTCGATGGAGTCATGTGCTTGCAAAGCCTCCTCATGCCAGACCTTGACAAGGCTTCCGGGGGCATAGACGTTCTTGAAAACTCCTTGACCGGGTGCGTCAATACCAACACGGGCGTCAATATCAGGGTTAGGGGCCGGCGTCAAACGGGCCATGACCGCGCGGACGAAAGTATACAGATCGTGAGGGCTGGCGATACGCGCGGCTCGAAGACGCTCCCGAGCAAATACCAATTCCCGGTTGAGTGCATGAGCCGCCTGAACAATTGACTCGGCAATTTGCTTCTCCAGCACTCGACGGATCATGTGCTTGAGGAAGGGCTTGGTGAGCCAGACCAAGAACCTCCATCTGCCGCTGTGCACCTTGTAGTCGAGTTTGTGGATGCGGACACGCACTCCGCGCAAGGTGAAGATTTGCTCTAAGCGATCCCGACCGACTTCTATATCGAGAGAGATATCGACACCTCGTTTATCGAGGAAGAAGCTCGCAATGCCTTGGTCTTTGAGATAGAAGAAGAGTGCTTTGTGGGTGCGGAGCCAGAAGCCGAATTCTGAAGCACTCACGTTAATCCCGCTGAGTGATACGGTAAACATTGTCTTCAGATTTGCCGTCGTCCGCTTTGAATGACGCTTGACGACGTCGATGTCGTTGCGTGTAGTTACATGCATCCGATAAGGCAGGAATGACGAGTAGTTCACTGTGTGGCCGGGCTCGAGGATTAAATTCTCGATCAAAAGGTCCACTTCAGGTGCGGAAATCTCCAGGCGAGGAATAGGAATGTACTGGATGTTCCGGATAACAAGCGGCAAGAAGATCTCGAGCATATCCGCGGGTAGATTTGCACGTCGGTTGTAATAGCCGTCCGAGACATCCTTGTAGAGCTTGCGTGACGCGCTGGTTAGTTTGGAGACTGTTTCATCCTGAGAGATGGACCGCAGGGCTCGCTTTGCCTGGGCAAGGAATTCGTCAATGTCCTTGCGCAGACTAGACTCTGAACCGACTTGCTTGGATTTCTCCTTGAGCTCCTCAATCTTCTCCGGTGCAGAGTCGAAAGAATCAGGGTTGGTCATCATTTCCTGCATGGCGGATCCTATCTCTGATACCAGGTCCTCGAACTCAGGATCTCCACTGGCATGCTGAAGCACGTCGTGAAGACGCCGCTCCAAATCTTGCCATTCTTTGCGATCACCAATGGTCTGAAGCAAGGCCCAGAATTTACGTATGGCCTCTTTGAGGTCCTCGTTGATCTCAGTTTCATCCTCAACAGTCGAAACCGTATCTGTGGCGGCATTCACGTAGACGGAGGCGTATTTTTGCAACAAACGTGCCAATATCGCAACCGAGTCTGTATAATCTCTACGATCACGAAGCTTGAGGACTGTCTGCTTCAGCCGATACAACAAGGTCTCCTGCTCCTCTCCGGTAAGGTGCTCCTCGGCAGACTCTTTCGCTTCTTTGCCGGTTTGGACAAGTCCATTTTTGGCAACTTCTGCAACGTGGCCTAGTTCTTCCCGCAGCTCCTCGTTCGATACGTTATGATCCTCATCCGCGCCAGCGCCAGATAAAGCCTCTTGATCCGCCTGTTTCGGCTTGAGTTTCTTCCCGGCTTTTCGTGACGCTCTAGACAGAGAGAATGCTGTATCCGAAAATATCTCACGGCCAACGGTGGTCAAGTCCTCGACGAATAGGCGGAAGTCGGCGTTGGTTAGCAAGAGGTTTCCAACGGTTCGAAGGCTATCATATGCTAGCACAATATTAGCATTTAAGAAACAAGTCGGGTATTGTTCTATGATCATACCCGCTTTGGTATCTGCCTTGGCTTTGTTATGAGCCGCGCGTTGAGTGAGTTCCCCTGCATGCATAGTGGCCTTGCCGTGGGAGAGATGCCAAACGAATTCCTGCAACTGATCTTCGCCATTCTTGGTCTGCAAGAACTCAATCAACAATTGAATCCACAAGCGGCAATCGCGGACCAGCTGACGTCCCACGGAGCCTATATCGGGATTTCGAGGGTTGAAGATGTCGAACGCTAGCAAAGTGCGGAGATTGGCAATTGCTTGCTCGGTGGATGGCATATAACCCTCGGCAAAGGCGCGGAGCATCTGATAGGTATGGATCTTCTGATGCAGCCTACGCTGACGGCTCGTTTCGTCGTCATAGCGAGGGAGGAGGGGTTCCGTTTCTGCCCGGGACATGGTGGGCGAGAGGATCGAGTTGGTGTACGACTTGGGATGCAAGCTCACCGAGGTGCTTTGTTGGGATGGAGATCGCTCACAACGTGGGTGATGGGATGATGCACGGACCCAGCCGGATGATGGGGGGATGTGATGGGGAAGATTGCATGACAGAAGTGGGCAACCTTGGTTCTTCGAGCTGGGGTCTGGAGATGCTGCCTCCTTGCTTGGAGCTCGGGCGCCGGCCAGCTCACTCTTGCGTCACTGCCGCCGCTTTACCGTCAGGTGATTTCTCTCCACCAAGAATCGATCGATCTAGATTCTAGAGTCAGCATCATCCAGATAATGGAGTTACACATGTTGAAAAGAAATACAGATGTCTCGGGTTATCCATTCTTGGACAGTCTCTCCCTCTCGTGGGCCCGTAGGAGTAATTCGTGATCGGCATTGTCAAGCTTTGGAGTCTGCAGCATCCGGACTAGTGTATAGCTTGGATGGTTACTCCGCACGACATATGTATGTACATGGATGGAATCAGAAGTGCATGCGGGATTGCTTTTGAAGGAGTCCAATGCACCTAGAGATTGGGGGTGAAAGCGACCTTTTAGGGCTTCTGACACTTTATGCAATTGCATAAGGGGATGGATCGCACAGCCTCTTGACCCACACTCAGAAGCTGAGATCTTCGAGGTCTAGAGGCTCAAGGACCACCATGAAGATCGTCCCCATCGGGCATCAAGTCAAGTGCCTCTGGCGGTTTCTAGAGTAACATGGCGGCATTTGAGACTGTGGACCGGGTCGGGATGGTTAATCTTCGGAGAAAAAGTACGAGGGGTTTACTGCAAGACAATTGTATGCAAAGTACGGAGTCTTACTGAGTTTGTTCCATACTGCACTTACAATTCTATCTCTGACGAGCTGAAGAAAGACCAGAGTAGACACCGTGCAGAAGCTGACTATTACTGCGTGTAAAGCGGCTAGGGCTACAAAAGTCTCGGAGATGTCGCAAAGTTCGTATCCCGAGTCTCGGGCTGGCCGCCTGACATTATTAATGTTCAACCCGGTATATATTCGTGAGCGCCAATAATGGATCCGAAATTGACAATCTCATTTGACGGCGCTGTTTCAACTTCAAAAGGTGCGGAGAAGCCATTCAAACCAGCAGTGCAACGCTTCCGATATTCTCGGCCGGGTCCGATCGAGTCGGCTTCTCAATTGCCGTCTTGTCGGAGTTGCTGCTGTGCGAGTATGCTGTCGTTTACTCTGGCCTGAAGTCTGAGCCGGGTAGGACGAGATGCTGAGAAGTGCCTGGGATACTCCAGAATGCGGCATTTTCCTCCCGTGCATATGTACCTTGATGTCAACGCGTACTTTGTCTCCCGCAGCAAGGGACATGCTCAAAAGCACAAGCTCAGATCACGAATTGAAGCCGGGTGCATAGTAATCGGGCCGCGTGTGGCTGCGGGGAAGGGCGATGAAGAATTCGTTGAGCCACGAAAACTAAACGAGTGGTCACTGGTCCAGAGCTGGATGCCCCAGTCTCGTCCAGAATCCTTCCTCAAGGCGTTAGGCTCGGGAGTTGAGCTGCGCAGTTGCCAGTCGCAGTGAGGTGGATCGGGGCTCATGTGGCAGTTTAGGCTAAGAGGCTAAGACGGCCAGCTGGGCCCTTTCGGGGACTTGAAACTACTCGGTAGACCTAGTCCTGTTCCTTCTCTAGCGCAGGATTGGGGTTGGAGACTGCCCCCACAGGAAAAACATCGGGAGCATGCTCGGATGTCCGCATCATGACTGTCGAAGCATGGCTGTTGGGATATGCAGACAGAGCTGTTGGAGACGCGGCGGCATAATATAAGGTATTATGATTATTGTTGGGACAACGGGGCTTGAACTTAGTAAGACTGGTATTGACGTATCGACACAAACAGACGTCGCGTGTGCTTCAAGCGGTCTGCCCCCTACATTGTAGTTCCGGGACTGCAAAGAAATACCTCACCAAAATCTCTGCTTCCTCCAATAATCCTCACCACAATCAGACATCGTCTCCGACTCTTTGTCCATTTTGCTTTCTCCGCATTTATTTCAGGCAAACTAGCTGCCTAAGCACAGTCGGAAACGTCCCGTTTACTCCACGTCGCCCCCAAGGACGCGCTCATTTGCTGAAAAGCTTCGTTTTCCATCGATGCCCACCCTTCCCACCACTGTTCCAGCCAGAAATCAAAACGGTTCGCTGCCATGCAACCATCGTGCCCCCCGAAATATCCACCGTTGCGATCCCGACCTCCCTGAGTGGTCCTCTACTCCCCGACTCTTCCCGATTCCTGGCCCCAGACTCATCGTTTGGTCACAGCTCCAGCCCTGGTTCGAAGTTCATAGTCCTCGAGGCTCGCGACCACCTCCTTGAAGCTCGCAGGGTCGTCGTCGTGACTTTGCAATCTCGGAATGCGGTGGATTCCTTCTCAGGGGGGTTCAATGCTAGTGTCTCGTGGATTACTACATAAAATAAGACCGTCGCCGTCAGCTCAATTGCCTCTCTCCGTCTCTTCATCTTCTTCAATTGCTCTTGGTCCTCGCTGCCATAGTGCTGCTGTTGTGACTCAGAAACCCAAAATGGCTCGATTTCCCTCACAACAAAACCGTCCGGTCCATGCGACCCCCCATGTCAACCACAATGGGCCAATGTATGTTGCTCTCTGTATATTTAACTGTTCAAGGGCTGGGTGCTAACGGATATCTACTCCTAGTGAACAAAACTATGACACCGCCAACCCTGCCTACATCCGCAAGTACCTCCGCACATACGGATTGACTCCCCCTCGCGCAGAAAGCTACGAGACCCAGAAGACTCGGTGTATGTATAACATATTGGGTTATGTTCAGCTCGGGTGCTAACGAGATCAGGTCTCGCCCAGTTGGCGTTGAAGCAGACTCCCATCGATAAATTCCTCTACCTCAGCACTCTCCGTAAGAACAATGTACACCTGTTTTACCGTCTGGTCACAGACCACCTGCGGGTAAGATTTCGGGATTGCATCAAGCTGCTTGCAGATCACAGAGCTCACCGTCGAATAGGAAATGACTCCCCTCATCTATACCCCAGTCGTTGGCGAGGCCTGCCAGCGGTGGTCCGAGATCTACCAACAGCCGGAAGGTTAGTTTCATGCTGCAGCGAATAGCACAAGCTTCCGAGCACTAACGTTTGAGCTAGGTATGTACCTCAGCTGGGAAGACCGGGGTAACTTGGCTTCTGTCATTGCCAACTGGCCCCAGCCCAACGTGGAGATCACATGCATTACCGATGGTTCCCGAATTCTCGGTCTAGGTGACCTTGGCATCAACGGAATGGGTATCCCCATTGGCAAGTTGGCTCTCTACACTGCATGTGCTGGTATCCGACCTGAAGCCACCCTGCCCTTGACTCTTGATCTCGGAACAAGCAACAAGACTCTCCGGGAAGACCCGCTGTACTTGGGTAGCCGCCGCGACAAGGTTACTCCCGATGAGGAGCGCGAGTTCTTGGACGAGCTTATGGCTGCCTTGACCGAGCGCTGGCCCGGGTAAGATTGATCCACCCAATTTCTTCCGAGGATGCTGAGACTAACGGTGTACTCTCTTGCAGTATTGTCATTCAGTTCGAAGATTTCAAGAACCCCTTCCCTGCACTGGAGCGCTACCAGGACGTCTACACTTGCTTCAACGACGACATCCAGGGCACTGGTGCCGTCATCCTCGGTGGTGTCATCAACGCCGTGAAGCGCTCTGGAGTTCCCTGCAAGGACCAGCGTGCGGTTTTCTTCGGTGCGGGAAGTGCTGGAGTGGGTGTCGCTAAGCAGATTGTGGCTTTCTTCATGCGCGAGGGTATGACCGAGGATGAGGCTCGCTCATGCTTCTATCTGGTCGACACCAAGGGTCTTGTGACCGCAGACCGAGGTGATAAGCTTGCCGAGCACAAGGTCTACTTCGCCCGCACAGATAACCAGGGTCAG
Source organism: Aspergillus mulundensis (assembly GCF_003369625.1). NCBI lineage: Eukaryota > Fungi > Ascomycota > Eurotiomycetes > Eurotiales > Aspergillaceae > Aspergillus > Aspergillus mulundensis. Next base: position 2,293,138 of record NW_020797889.1, read on the forward strand.
CAGTTCAAGACCCTTGAGGAGGTCGTCGACCACGTCAAGCCCTCCATTCTCATGGGTCTTTCCACCATGGGTGGCGTTTTCACACCCGAGATTCTGCGCAAGATGGCCGAATGGAACGACAAGCCCATGGTCTTCCCTCTTTCAAATCCTTCCCACAAGTCTGAATGTGACTACGAGGCTGCCGTCACGCACACCGACGGCCGTGTTCTCTTCGCCTCCGGTTCTCCCTTCCCTACCATGTCCTTCACCAACTCCGCCGGCGAGACCAAGATGTACTACCCCGGCCAGGGTAACAACATGTACGTCTTCCCTGGTATCGGGCTGGGCACTATCCTGTCCAAGTCCGTGAAGGTCACCGACAGCATGATCTATGCTTCCGGTGAGGCCCTCTCCAAGGCTCTCACTGCGGAGGAGATTGAGCGTGGTCTCCTCTACCCCGACCTGACCCGCATCCGTCAGGTCAGCGTTGTTGTGGCCCGCAACGTTATCCGGGCTGCCCAAGAAGCCAAGGTCGACCGTGAGGCTACCCTCCGCACAATGGACGATGAGGCCCTTGATGCGTGGATCAAGGCTCACATGTACGACGCTCACTCCGAGGTTCACCAACTCGAGCGGGAAGTTGGTTCTATCCTGTCTACCCTGGGTGCCCCAGGTCAACACTTCACCAATGGCTCCTCAGACGAGGCTAAGCTGTAAGGACCGACACCTCATCTACCCTCAACTTTCCCCCACCGCCTCTATGAAAGTCACAACATGAGCCGTGACATCTCGCATTTCTGTTTCTTGTTTCTGTCTCTAATACTGGCATGTCCAGGTTTGCTCGTCGATCTTGATTTCCAGCGGTCTTTTTCGTTTCGTTGATACGCTCCTTGGCTTGAGAGGATGCATGTCGATCTTCTTGTATACCCCATCCTTCCACGGATACTGGCTATCTTTTATTGCCATCTTTACACTGTTGCATGCCCATCCGGGTTGGGCTTATCTCATAGCGGGTTGATAAAAATGAATGATTTATGGCTCTTACTCTTGTTGCCCTTGTAGTTCTGACTGTGTGATAAACTTGGCGTAGACTTCGATCACTCTACCAATCCTTGATCGTGTTATTCAGTGCAATCTCAAAGACGCCTAGAATACTTCTCCGTACTCCAATCCTCAACTCTCAAGCAGAGCCATGTGACAGTAGTGGTAGTGACAGCCAATGATGCAAGACGTTGAGAGCCGCACATGCGGTGTTTCTTGGCATCAGCCGGCGTGAGGGCCTAGGGGTGAGGGGACCCTGGGGGCCGGGGCACAGGGTCCTGACCCCTGACCCACGGTTCACCGTCGTGGCAGGATTTAAGCTTCTGGACACTGCAGGGCTTCAAACCGCCAGACGATCGGATCAGAGTCCGGGGGTGGACCGCATGGTGAGGTGGTTCTGCAGGTCCGGACGACTGCGATCCGGGTCGGATGGGCGGATGTCATAGTCCCCTCTGCTATTTTCAGCACGGGCCCGGACATGGACGCTCCCGGGGACTGGGTCTTTTTAGGGCTCGATGACTTGCTTTGATTCGGAATTTCGGACTTTGTTGTTCCTTGCGAGAGGGGTTCGTCATCGTTATGGATTGTTGTGTTGTAGGGAGGTTGGTGATAGCACACAGAGGAGGTCTGGTCCCACCCATGTGGATGGAAATGGAAAACCTCGGCTGCCTTTTATTCTCCGTGCCGACCTTTGGTTGAGCTCCTCTCGATTGTTTATCTTGAGGACTGGTCCTGCGCGCCTCATTATAAGATTGTGTTCTTTTCTACATAATGGCTTCTCTAAGTGATTCGGTCAAGCTCCCATGTGGTCTGGTTTTCCCTAACCGCCTCGTCAAGGTACGCCCACGCCACTTCCTATCCTCGTAGCACCAATCCTGACCTCAACAGGCTGCAATGGCCGAGATGCTGGCCGGATTCCAAAATATCCCTACCCCATCTCTGATCAATGTCTATGATCAATGGGCAAAGGGCGACTGGGGCGCTGTTCTGACAGGTTCGCCTCCATAACACCATTTACGGCACGGAGGGGAACAAAAAATGACGGCTCTGACATGATATTCCTAAAGGAAACGTACAAGTCGACGTGAACCACCTCGGAAACCCCTTTGACGTAGCCCTATCAGGCGAGTACACCGACGCCGAGACGAACAAAGACCTGTTCGAGAAATACCGCAAGTATGCCGAAGTCTCGCAGGCCCACGGTACCCCGACTATCGCCCAGCTCTGCCACCCGGGTCGGCAGTCTCCGCGTCCTGCAGGGCGTAGGGGCGTCTTTGCGTCTACCATTGCGCCTAGCCCTCTTCCATTGGATATGGGTGATGGCTTTGTGCAGCGTTGGCTAGGCTGGTTTGCGTTTCCCCCACCGAGGGAGATGACGCAGGCGGATATCGATACCGTCACGAGGCAGTTTGTTGATGCTGCGAGGCTGATGGCTGACGCCGGTTTCTCGGGTATTGAGTTGCATGGAGCGCATGGGTACTTGATTGGTATGTTTTCCTGTTCTTTCTTGCTGGCTTCAGTGTACATGTGCTGACGTTCTCAAGACCAGTTCCTTAACCCTAAGGTGCGCTACCTACCTACTAGACTAGCAGACAAAAGAGATTGAGTACTAACGAGGATACAGAGCAACGTCCGCACCGATGCCTACGGTGGCAGCGCCGCGAACCGCGCCAAATTCGTCCTCGACATCCTCCAGCAAACACGAGCCGTCGTGCCCTCCCATTTCTGCATCGGCATCAAATTTAACTCGGCGGATCACACCTCGTCCAGCTTCGAAGACACCATGACACAGATTGGCCTCCTCGCCGATGCGGGGATTGACTTCATCGAGATTAGCGGTGGCAGCTATGAAGACCCCAAAATGTTCACTGCCGGCCAACAACAACCGCAACCAGAGAAATCTGCGCGCACTGCCGCACGCGAAGCCTTCTTCCTGGAATTTGCCGCTGCCGTGCGCACGCGCTATCCATCCCTAATTCTAATGCTAACAGGCGGTTTTCGCTCTCGCGCGGGTGCACACTATGCCCTCTCCCAGAATGCGTGCGACCTCGTGGGCATCGGGCGCCCTGCAGCGATTGACCCGCACTTCTCGAAGTTGTTGCTGGATGATAGTATTGAGGAGAGTGAAGCGCAATTGAAGCTGAACAAAATCCCTTTGCCGTTCTGGGCCAAGATGATTCCGCTTGCTGCTATTGGGGCTGGGGCAGAGAGTGTATGCTTTTCTTTTCTAGTTCTCATTTGCGCGCTTGGGAAGAGACTGGCTAATGCGATACAGACGTATTATACGGGGCAGATTCAGCGGATTGCGAAGGGGTTGAAGACGATTGTTCCGTTATAATTAGGCAAAGGGCTCGGAGTGGTTGAGATCTGACGAGTGCTGGATCCTTGGGAGAAGCGTATATATCAAGGATTGATGATGGTCATGGCTCATTGCAAGACCGAAGAGAGCTGACAGCATATATACCAATAATAGAGCCAATATAATATTTCTGCGCCGTCAGTGTTCGCATTGTAGCGTTGTTGGCTTTGCGCTCATTCGCTTGATGCCGCTATTCTGCGTGGTGGCTTGAAGACGTTGAGGAAGGAGCGATACTTCAACCTACGGTACAACACCTGGTCCTTCACAAACCATCATTACAATATCATCCGACCACTGGATAGTCTACCGTCATTCGGCAGATGCATATGAAATCTCCTTCGCAAGTCCTACGTTCCCACGCCAGCCGTCGGAATCGGGTGCCACCACCTGAATGACACTCGTCGGTACCTTCGCGGAGGGCGTATCCGGCGTGGGATGCCATGTGCAGCTGGTGCAGGGACTGTGGACTGACATGCAACGGTGAAAAAGCTCCACGTCCTTCCCGTGTCCCTGCAGATGTTCTCGCTGACGTCTCAAGTGTGTGTTTTCTTGTGTTTGTGCCCTAATATTCGCCCGGCTTCACTCTCTGATCAGGGTGAAAGTGAATGATTCTGTCACCAAAGCTTTACTTCTACCAGGCGGAGTACAGGTCCGAAGGAGTCATAGCTACTATCAGGTATAAAACATGCTGTCTGCTTCGTCGACCCCGTCTCATCAACCCGTTCGTTCTCATCTACGCCTTGTCTTTCTACAGCTTTGCTTGGATTATATCTAATCCTTGTTCTCATCATTTCATACCATCTGATCTGATCTCATCTATCTCATATTGTCTTGCTGGTTGCCGGAATTTTCGGTGCCATACAGGTAAGATATTCACCAAGCGTCCTTGATTTTGAAATCGACTGTTCTTCCTAACATATTGTGATAGATAAATATCACTATGGTTTACAATAAGCGCAAGGAACCCCCCGGCGATCACCTCCAAAGGCTCAAACGTCAACGACACCATGCAGCAGTGGCAATCATGCAAGCCGGAAGTTCAACTCGTGCCCCAGCACAATTCCATCCAGCGCTAGCACCCATACCTGGGGTTAACTCACCACTCGGCACTCTCGGTCGCCTTCCTCCAGAGCTTCGCCTCTTCGTCTACGAGCACGCTGTCTCCAACGGCACCGCCCCAGCCCTCATGTCCACCAGCCGTGCCATCAAAGAGGAATTTGAGCCTCGCCTCTATGACACCCTCGACCTGCACCTCTACCCAGGCATCGCCGGACCCTGGTACAAGGTGACTTTCCGCGGCCTCCAAGACGCCCACCGCTACGTCCTGGATGAAGACCACGTCTACGAATCTAAAGGTGGACTGCGCTGCATACCCTTCCACAAGATGAAAAAGACCCGGCTAATCGTCCACGCGCCCGAGTTTGACCCAAACCCCAGAGCAAGAAACGAGGTCCAACTGCTTTCTCTCATGCTCAAGTTCGATGTGTTCATTCAGGCCCTACTGGATTGCCACTCAAAAAAGCTTCACCTCATCAAGTCAAAGATTGAGTTGGATCTGCGCCCTTTTAAGGGTAATACCTGGAAAACAAGCCAAGTAGCCCTTCTCGGCGAGACCATGGCCGCTTTCTGCCGGAACCCCTTCCCTGCGTTTCCATTTCTTCGCTCCCCAGTTACGCCTATTTGGACTACAGATTTCTTCCATATCTTTCTAGCGCGCTTACACAAAAACCCCGAGTTCAAGTATGTTGTCTCCGACGGCTCGTCGCACAAGCTCGCGGACCTCGTGCTAGCTTTGCAGGTCTGGTACAATATTTGCTTGGACCACGGAAAAGGGGACATGGTCGACGCGCTTAAGACGAGGAGGCTGAGGATGAACATGCTGAAGCACTTCCTTCGCCCAAGGTGCGCGACGTGGGTAAATCCGTGGTCTGTGACTGGTGCTCATTATCCAGAGGCACAGTTGCCGGAGGTTATGAGGAAGTTGTTGAAGCCGCACGAGTTTGAGGATGAATATCAGGATATTTGAACTTGAGACATGATTTGGTTATCTTGGATCATCTTGCCTTGTGTGCCAATCTCGTTATTTTATGCCTTGGTTCTCTTGGATCGGCTTTTTACGTTTTGCATGTAACTACTATGTGCCCTATCATACTTAGTCTATGAGTGGCGCAGAAAAAGGCATATATTGTTTTTATCTGAACAAGACCGATCAGCTAGGTTTGGAGGAAGGCGGCTCTCAGGGGTATGAAATTTGAGCTAAATGGCCCTTCAAGGCTCCTGACAATGATTTGACAACGGAAGCAGCGGCGAGAGCAGATTCTGTGGAGAACCTTGGAAGCGCTCCCAGGAGCCTGCAGCTTTGACTGGAGCCTACTGGCCCTCGCTGGCTGTTGAGACAAGATAATCCACTCTCAGAGGCGAAGACAGAGAGAAGGTAAGACTAATTGCAGATGGCGTCGTCTGGATTGAGGCAGAACACAGGAGGTACTGAGGGACTAGACGACCGTGGGAAAGAGGACTAGGAAGGCGTGGATGGTGTTTAGAAACGCGGAAGTTGCTGACATCAACCATAGCAGAAAGTTCTTGCTTTGAAACTTTCCAGAAAATAATAAAACTAGGGCACTGGTTGTAGAATCAGAGGGGATTATTGCGTGTGTCCTGCATCAGAAATATAACATCAATTGTTCTAGGATATCAATATAAATTCAGCCGTCCATGGCGAGGCCTCTGGCCTAAACCTGTATATAATATGTTTGCTGGAGAGTAAGAAAGCCCCCATAAGGCCTTATTAGGGTAGTGGTGTGAATACAAAGCAATTCGGACTCTTTTCATCAACCTTGATTGAATCAGGATGTTGTGCCTGAAAAAAAGGGAGAGAACAAAAAAAAAAGAAACATTTTGATCTATAATGCTTTGAGCGCCAGCGCCCAAAGATCGACAACTAAACGTCTTCAAACTCCTCATCATCCTCATCAGATTCCTCCTTTTTGATCTCAACGTCCGGCTCACTCTTGATCTTCTTCGCGGCGGGGCCCTCATCCGCTGGCGTCGAAGGCGTCCCGTTTGCCGTCTGCGGCGCACTCGTCCCAGAATCCGTATCAAGCTCCCGCTTTATACCAGCAGTAGGAGCACTAGTCGGGGCAGAACCATTCACACCTCCAACTGCCGGCGAAGCGGTATCACTAGCAGATGCAGAAACGCCGACGTCTTCAAACTCGTCGAACTCGTCCGAGTCTTCGTCCACGCTGCTGGCGTCTTCTTGTGCCTGGAGGGCCTTTTCGCGCTCCATCTCAGCATAATAGGCGGCGACTTTGTCGTCGAGGTCGACAAGGTTGGGCTTCTGGTCTTCTTCCTCCTTGAGCTCAGGTTTAATTTTGATGTCGCTCTCGCTTTTGATGGCACCGACGTTTCCAGCTGTAGTGGAGACTGTGGAGTGGGTGTGCCATACGGGAAGAGCGTTTTGTTTCTCCAGAGCCGCCTTGCGGGCCGCCTCTTCTTTTTGCTCCGCGGCGCTCTTTTCTTCCGTTGAGGTTAAGGATATTTCAAGTGCGGCGGTGTCCGTCTTTAGGTTACCACGGACGGCTTCTTGCTTCTTGGATGGGACAACAACCGCGGCTCTTGTGGGATTGGTGTGCTGATTCCGGACGACATCGACCTTGTGGTCCCAAGCGGTATCGAAGTCGTTGGGAGGGATCTCAACGGAGTCAATTTGCTTAAGCAGCTTTAGCATCCCATCCAGCTGCGCCATGAGTTTGCTATTCTTCTCGTGGCCCGTACGGTCGATACCCTCGCTTCCTTTGACGTCCTCTGTGCGCTCGAGGATAGCTCCGCAGTTCTGACACTCAAAGCCCTCGTCCGAATACAGACTGAGAACGTCCAACTCCGTCCACTCGGACCCGCATCGCAAGCAAATATATTCCTTGCGTTCCTGACTCGGCGTATATTGCAGTTTGATGGTCGACGTCAATTTGGAGACCTTGTATTTGATTGCGTCGACAACCGGATGCAGCGGGATGTAGTAGTATTCCCGGTTAACGGGGCGGGTCGATCCATCGCGAATCTCGGCTCGTGTGTTACTACAGTCACACAAGAAGCGCTTTATTAGCCATGTGTCGTATACAGACGTAGTGTTCAGAATGACAAGGCAGGCCATACACTGCGATCAGGCGATCTTCGCGCAGTTTGGCGCAAAGTTTGCGCAGATCTTTCTGTTGCATTCCTAGAAGGAACGCAAGATCTTCGGCATGAAGCCTTTTTCATAGTAAGCAGTCAGCCAATGAAAGCTCCAGTATCTCTGTCTCTGCATCCGCAAGTCACACATACACCGAATGGATGAAGAGCGCATCGATCACGAGAATGTGGCGAGTCTCGTAGAAGGAGCGGGCCACCGTCCGGATTAGGGTGTTGGCGAGATCCATGGTGCTAGCGAACACAGGGCTGTCTGAAGGGAACGAGGTGATAAAAGTAAGGGAGTGCGAGAGTGCCGCTTGCGCGGAGAGGTTGGTGATGCGGTGCCTAGACCTGAGTTTCAGATCTCAGCATATCCCCGTCTCCCTGAGTACTGTAGGTAAAGACCGTAAGAAGTAAAAGAATCAAGTGAGAGAAGACGCCATCCGCCCGCTGAAGTGGTGAAAGGATGGGATGAAAGAGAAAACCGAATGAATGATGTCTTCGCAAGTTCGAGAAACCGAATGAGGCTCGGCCCAGACGGACCCAGACGCTAAACCCAGACAAGACTAGCGCCGGAGATGTGAAAAAGCTCCCGACAAGAAAAAAGACCACCCTTCAGCTCGTAGTCGTTCCCGATGCGCTCCCACCTCCTCCTCCGGCAGTTGTCAGCACCCAGTATCTTGTGCAATCGAAGATCTCTGCGAGTCCCCCGATCAACCTCAAACCGCCTTCTTCTCCCCTCTGTTTGCCACGGAGCTCGTCTACAATGGTGGATAGTACCCAACCCGGAACAATGGAGAATAACGCCGGAGGAACTGAGAGACCCCAAGAAGCTGGTCGCAAGCATAAGAAAAGAGATATGGGCAGAAATGAGTGGAGGTAGGTACGTTGGCGTAGTGACCGATACAAGTCCCGCGGGGTCCCGCATTTTCGAATTCGAACCCGACTGACACAGGCTAGTCGCAACATGCCAGATAAGAGAGCGCGGAATGAGCGAGCGGAGCAGGCGAAGCGAAGGAAATTAGACAATGGCGAGGAGGTTGTTGCACCGATATATGCTACGGAGTTTTCCCAGGAGGATATTGAGAACGAGCAGCGGCGGCCGAAGAAGAAGGTCGCTGTGCTGATTGGGTACTCGGGAACGGGTTACAAGGGAATGCAATTGTGCGATGTCATTCTTCCCGGGAGAGGGCTATTCTTGCTAACTAGAGTAGGAGCACAACTGAAAAGACAATTGAAGGAGATCTGTTCACTGCGTTTGTGGCAGCCGGCGCAATTTCAAAGGCCAACGCGGCCGACCCGAAGAAGTCGTCCCTCGTCCGTTGCGCACGCACAGACAAAGGTGTCCATGCCGCCGGAAACATTGTCTCGCTGAAGTTGATCGTCGAGGACCCCGACGTTGTCGAGAAGATCAACGCAAACCTCAGTTCTCAGATTCGTGTTTGGGGCATTCTAGTCACCAACAAGTCGTTCAGCAGCTACCAGCTGTGCGACTCCCGTATCTACGAATACCTCATTCCATCGCACTGCTACCTTCCCCCGCACCCAAACACGTACCTGGGGAAGAAGCTTGTGGAGATCGCCGAGAAGGAGGGAGACCTGGAAGCACACAAAGCGCGCCAGGAGGAGGTTGCCACCTACTGGGAGGAGATCGACGAGAAGGTCATACAGCCGCTCCTGGCAACTTTCCCAGAGGAGATTCGCAAGCCCGTTGAGAAAGCCCTGCACATGGACGACGAAACCGACGGCGTACCAGAGACTGAGGGAGAGCAAGCAACAGAGGCCGAGACCCCTGCAGCCACCGAGCCCTCGTCTGAATCAAAACCAGCCGAGTCCGAGCCCTTAGATGAAGCTGCAATTGCCTTCCGCAAGCAGATTTATGAGGCCGTCAAAACCGTCAAAGTTGCGTACCTTAAGGCCCGCCGTGAATATCGCATCCCGCCTGCCCGTCTCGCCCGCATCCAACAGGCTCTGGACCAGTACGTTGGCACAAAGAACTTCTACAACTACACCATCCAGAAACAGTACCGCGACCCTTCCGCCAAGCGTCACATCAAGTCCTTCCAGCTCAACCCCAAGCCCATCATTATTGACGGCACCGAATGGCTCAGTCTGAAGGTGCACGGGCAAAGTTTCATGATGCATCAGATCCGTAAGATGGTCGCTATGGCTACAATGGTTGTCCGCTGCGGCTGTGACCCTAAGCGTATCTCTGAATCGTATGGTGCATTCAAGATGGCGATTCCTAAGGCCCCAGGGCTAGGACTGCTTCTTGAACGGCCGGTTTTCGACGCTTATAATAAAAAGGCGGAGGATCTGAAGAAGGATCCGATTGATTTTAGCAAGTACGACAAGGAGATGAACGAGTTCAAGCAGCGGGAGATCTACGATCGGATCTTCAGGGAGGAAGAGCAGACTCATACGTATGATTTCCCATGACACTTGACGTAGCAGAGGGTGCTAACCATTTTTACAGCTTTTCCTCGTTCTTCAACCACATTGACCACTATGCCCAGGAGGAGTTCCTCTATATCACCTCCGGTGGCATCGCCGCAGCCAAGCCCGCTAGTACCCCCGGAGAAAATGCGGATGCCATGTTCAATGCGCCTAAGCGAAAGTCCGCCCGGGAAGCACTGGCTGAGGTGGAGCAGGAATCAGAGGATGAACAAAATGGCCCGGAGGACAACTAATGATGTCTATACATACAGACAGACAGACTTGAGTAGTAAATAAAGATTGCAGCGCTACTTGTCTTGGGTGCGTCGGCTCATCTCTAATAGACTGTTAGACAGCAAGTACGGAGACTTGTCACATTAAGGCACAAACACCCTCCCAGGGTTCTTGATTAGTTGACGGCTCTAGGTACTGCCGCAGCGCACACAATAGACCAACATGTCAACCAAGTTAGCGGCGCGTCTTCTGTCCAAGTCATTTTCTGACTGGCGCAACATCAACTCCAGTCTGAGCATCAGTACGTCCTTCAGGTATACTCGGTTTATTAAGAACCACGGCTAGTTTGATCGGCAAATGAGGTGGTACAGTAGGTAACCATCTCACTCCACATGATAATCCACATTCAGCTGCAGAACTCTCCCAGATTCAAAGCTGTTCAGAACTCACGCCGAAATGAATCCATACAAAGACCTCAGAATTGCAATTGAGGCTGGCGACACTCAAAAAGCCGAAGGCCTGCTTGACAGTGGTCTTGCAGTGTCGGTATACCACTTCGTGACTGCGACACAAAACAAGCATTATGGCATGCTTGAGATGCTCCTGTCCAAGGGATATGACATTAACTCTCCTATTAACGACAAACTGCCATCCGCACTAGTGTACGTGTGGATCTCGTGCTTCCTTTCTATGTTGTTGCTAATAGATCGACCAGGCATACCTTTGAAGATGTGGAGCTTGTTGAGTGGTTCCTCCGCCATGGCGCGGATCCTAATAAACAGTCCCGCCTACGAAACTCTACGCCGCTTTCCTTCGCTGTTGAAGGTGGATTGTTTGATATCATCAAGTTGCTTTTTGAAAATGGGGGCGAAGTCCAGCGCGGGCAGCTTCTACATTACGCCGCAATGCGGACTAAAGACGACAACCACGAGGTCCTCCAGTTTGTCTATAACAAAGATCCTACCTACAATAGGTCCTGCATCAACAAGATGCTCGATGAAGGAACCCCGGAATATCTTATGAACGAAAGAACCGGGCTTGGGACTCCACTTCACTATGCCGCTGGCTCAGGCTCAGTGGGAATGGTGCAGTTTTTGCTAGACAGAGGGGCAGTCCGTAATCCCAGAGATCCGTATGGCCGCACGCCACTTGGTTATGCTATCCATAACGGCCATTATCACAAAATTGGACCAATTCTGAATGGCGGCGCGGAATCGGCTACCGACTTGGAATGGGACTGACAAACTGAACTAGCAAGGCTTTGCTTTATAACGACCACTTGCTATTATTACAATCTTTGATTTGGAAAACTCATGATGTCATGAAAAAGGAACGTACCTAGTAGTGTCGTTCTTGTAGAAGGCTACTCGTAGCTCGCCGGTGCCATTTTATAACTAGCTGTATGACAGACAATATACGGGCCACGCTCTTCAAAGCCCGCCCACCAGTCATCCTTTGGAGGATCATCACGAGAGACGATGCCAAGTTATAGACAGTCTCCCTCCTTGAGCTTGAAGGCGTCGAAAATTGTTCACGATTAGACATGAGGGCTTAGACATGAGGGCTTGGATCTCAGTAGAAAACCTTCAGCCTCTGCAGTCCCCTTCTGAGCGCCGGGATCTGTGATGGGGGACAAGCGATGTTTCTCGAAGTCCTCGTGTCTAGGTGCGTCGCTCTATTGCCCACTGTGGATGGCTCTTCAACGGAGGTGTCAGTTGAATAGCAATCAACGCGGGGAAAGATGCAAAGGGAATGGGGAAGTAGTGGCCTTGGAAGGAACGGAATCCGTGGAGGATAATGAGAGGAAAGAGTCAGGGGCTTTCACTCCTCCTTCATAAGGCAGAATACCCCCCAATTTAATATGGTTATTCTTTATCTACAGATATCAGCTATTCCATAGCAATGTCTATGTCGAGAGCTGTTCCATGTTTCGTCAACCTCGCTGTCTGAATACCGTACCTATGACTCCCCTCTCCGGCGTCACTTAATGCACACCAATCACATTGATCTTTAGTCACACTATTGTCCTGCCTTCTTTGATGTCGCACCATGTAAGGCCCTGAACTACATATGGTATGGTGGATCCACAGACAGCTATCTAGACAGGTCCCCCGTAAGCGGTATAGTAAGCCTCGTGGAGCCCTAAAAAGTAGAGGAAAATGGCCCGAATAGCCTGATACTGGCCTCAATGCTTCTGCATTAGATACACACATGGCGTTGCTCCTCAGCCAGGTACGTTGCTCGCTCTGCTCCCCAACGTGATGTGCATGAACAAGCCAATGCAGCAACCCTCAACCAAGAAAAAAGAAAACTATGTGAAAAAAAGCCACAGTCATAGACAGGCTCGCTGGAGGAAACTTGTGAACTAGCTAAATACGTACGCCGTACGCCCTCATAGAAAGCGAAGCGAAGCGAAAAAAAAAGCAGGCCTGATTCAAATTCCCTGATAACGCCACTCTCTGCACTCATACAAAGAGACCCAGGTCGGAGCTGCTGCAATTGAAAAGGTCCATAGCGCGTGGCCCGAAGCCTGTCTCTAGTACAGCTGAGCTGTTTGTGAGAAACACCGGTTGATGCAAGCACAGATTGGTGAGGGCATTGTGCATTTTTCGTTTTTCATAAATTCATCTCTTCATGTGTGATACGACCGCGGCGTGTTACTAGGATTGTTCGCTGTGTCTCGCCCTTCAGGGAGATCCCGCTATCCCCATCTCCGAGTCGCTCGCTATCATTGAGCCGTCATCCCATTCCTCTGGAGAAGGTACATCAGACTCTGGGGCCCAAGAGTTAGACGCTAAAATGCAGACAAAGTAAAAGGGAAGCCTACCTGAAGGTAATTCTTCGGGCACCTCCACTGCCATTTCTTCGATCGCCGATATGACCGCTGAGATGCACATTAGTAAGTGCTGAATAATGTAGCTTCCAGGAGACAAACCTTGTGCTTGAGTGGCAATTTTCTGGTCTTCCTCAGAGCCGGCAAAGTAAGAAGTTAAGCAATGATCAATCACGGTCCTAATGGCCTCCAACGTCCCGGATTCGGCGCTGATACCCGGAGCTGCAAGATACATCTTACGTAGCTTGTCGACGCTCGTAGCTACCAACTTCTTGGCCACGTCTGCATAACGAGCCTGTCCTTCGTCTTCAACAGCTGCCGACTCTTCATTGAACAAGATCTTGCGCAGGAAATCCATCGTACCGTTCCGTATAGTTCTGTCAGGATACAAAAGCAGAGCTGGAACCCAATCCGGAATCAAGTCAATGACACGGGAAGAAAACCATGCGTCGTCGAGGCCCAGGCGCTCATTTTGGCTGCTCATCATGTTCTGGAAGAACAAAAGGTGTTCTATGCCTCCGCTATCATTAATGGTGTCCACACCCTTCGCGGCATAGTCGAGAATAGATATGATTCTTTCCTTGGAATGGCCTCTTCTGCAAAGGACGAGGGCGGCTTCCAAGAACGGAGCACAGCGCTCAGCCGGTGCAATACGAAGACCTTCTACCAGAACCTGGAAGACTGGCTCCATGAGACCGGCATCTGGCTCCGCATCCATGAGAAGACCAAAGATACTCCTGCATGCCGGGGGGCTGTGGTACTGGGTAAGGATTTTCTTCAGGACGACTAGTTCGCTGCGTTGCCCCAAGGGTCGAAGGAGATCATTCTCTGCAAGCGTGACTGGGAACTTGCCATTCGGTAGCACTTCTCGTTCATCATCTGGAACCGGCCGCGCGGTAAAGTCAATCACGGCGAGTAATTCTGACATCAAATCCATCAGCTTCCGGTGCGAAAACTTTCTGCCCTTCTCAACAAGTTTGCAGTAGGTCATGTACTGTCGCTTTAGCCTCATAGAGTCATCAGAGTCCAGCCATACCATCTCTAGGCACCTCGAAAGGAACCCGCGGCTGAGGATCACTTGGACTTCTTTTCTGCCAAGACTTGCTAGCGAGCACAAAAACTCAAAGTAATCATCCCATGAGCGACTGACGTTTTGCAGCGCCGGCCACATGTCGTCAAGGGTGCTAACGACATGTTCCAGACCATCCAGGTAAATAGCATACCAGCTGTCTCTTTCATGGCTTCCTTTATCGGTCGCCATCTCTCGAATCTTTGACAAGGCGAGTACCAGGAGCCTCGTTGACCCGCAGCGAATCTGGGGATGGAAACTCCTCAAAAGATGGGAAATTCCAGATGGCCTATCATAAATCCACTCGAGGACTCTATAAGAAGCCTTGGGAAATTCGTTTATGATCCGATAGACCTCCAAGACAATATTTTCAAACATCGTCGTATCCTTTGTCCTGGATACCAGTTGTTCCACTGTGTCAAGAGCAAGGTAAATTACTGATCTATCCAGCTTGCTCCTTGTTCCACTCGTAGCAAGCTTTTCCTCGGTGAGTTGGTTGATGAGGCAACGAACGAAAAGGGCATAGAACGGATCCACGAGACAGTAGGTCCGTACGAACACCTCATTCTCCATCACGATATGGTTGGCAAGCGGCACTGGCAGAGGAACGCGTATCGGGTAATGATTGTCCGCCACTTTGTAAGTTGACTTGGCAGATTCAATGCTTGAAACGCGTTGATAAAACAGCATATAAGCATTCCAGACTTTATGGAACCGCATTTGTCCAACAGAGGTTGAGTGTAGAGAGTCGCTGTATCCGCCAAAGCATTGCTCTCCGATCCTGCCTGGGTCGAATCTGCTGACATCGGAATCGTTGAACTCCACCCATGTGCCGCTCCCGTTCACACTCGGCCTTTCACGAATGTAGGAGTAGTAATGACCAGACTCAGCGGTCCCACTGTGCACCAAGACACCGACTAACTCAAAAACATCCTGCTGGGTGTTCACGCTCGAATTCGAGAGATAATCAACGGTAAAGGGTGTCATGTCTACCCTATCGGGGAATTCAAATTGATCATTGATCTTGCTGCGCATCATGGTTACCATGTCAAAGTCAAATCGTTTGAGATGGAATATGAGGTTATCAGGCACATCTTTGAGACAAGCTCTGCACGCAAGTCAGCATCAGGAAAAAGCAGCAGCAAGATCTTAACATACCGCTTCACGGCATCGACATGACGCCCACAAGAGGTGCAGGAGTATTTGTTATCTGTCAAGTCAGTAAAGAATCACCAACTGATCGTGGCGCACTTGCCTCCTTGCATAATTTCTCCTTCGACATAAGCCTGCAGACTCTCCTCGAGGCTGGCTTTCCCTTTGATATCACATTGAATAGCGGAGAAGGGCTCTAGACGCTCGGAAATATGGTCACACTCCTTTGATTTAATTTGTTGAACAAGCTGGCCCCCATAAAACGACCTGAATTTCTTTCTGTCCTCAGGGTTCGATATCTGGGCTTCCCAACGATCAAAAAGAAGATTGTAGAACTCATCGACGTCCATTTGAATAGTCACATCCACGGGCTCATTATCGTATGTTCGAATAGATTCAACGAATGCCTGGGGTTCGAAGCCTTTGAGCCACGATTCCTGCATGTACCCGAACACTTTCTTCGTTTCGTTGAGCAGCCTTTGAGACGTAGATGGCTCCGTAAGGTTAAGCCTAAGCATGAAATCACGAAATCCAACGTTCATGAAAAGTTGGCTTAGAAGTGAGTTCAGGTAACAGGTGTTTGACAAGTTCTTCAACCCTGAATAGCCCTCTGGTGAGCGAATCAATTTTTGTCGCTCAAAGGACCAGCCGGGCTGATAGGTGTGGTCTATAAAATGGGTTGTCAGTCACAGGCGTTAGTAGGTTGAAGGCATCCAGTACAGACCTTCTGGTATGATTTCCTCCAGACGCGATATGAGTTGACTAAAGTTATCGCCATATTTTGAAAGATGATAGACTATACCATAGAGCTCTTGCCGCGTCTGATTGTGCATAACGGGAATTTGTGGGACAACCAGGTCCTGTGAAGAAGGCGAAAGGTCTGGGAAAAGGTAAGTATCAAAGAGCTGCTCCGTGAGATTGCTGTGAATGAATGCTATTAGCGGTGAAGACTAGATCAGAGAATGTATCAACACACAAGGTATCGAGCGTGATATTAGACGCCTCTGCAATCTCCAAGCAGGACTTCAAGAGCCGGGAAAAGCCAAAGATGATGTGATCTACAGGCTCTCTACCGACAAACTTGGACGACGTTAGCTGAGGGAGTGACTAGATAGGTAGATGGGACAAACCTCAGTTGTTCTGTGGTTGAGCATAATATTGCTCCATTGCTTGAGATACTCGCTGAATACAAGGTCATGAGGCGACTTCTCCGCAACTGAGGAGAATACGACGTAGGCGGTGTCGAAGAACTCCTGAGATTGTGCTGGGTGTTCTAGCACACGCGAGAAAGCACGGACGAAAGCATCCCATATCGTCGCAAGTATATCAATTCTGGTTGGGTTCTCTGTAAGTGCCACTTCTCGTGCTTCTTGTGCTTGAGGGGATGGAAGTTTTGGTTTTTTGAACTGCTTTGAAGAACTACAGATGAGACAGATGGTGTCCGATATCCCCTTTCTGATAGGCTGACGGGGTTCCTCAATGAGAAGGGAGGATAGGAGCTGTTCGAACTTGACTTGCTGCTTGGTTGCGCTCCAGAATCCGGGATCTCGAAGAGACCCTTGGATAAAAACGGCAAAAATGCAGCAAACCATTCTGTGCGTAACGAACTCTGGAACTTGAGCGCTGCGAAAACCCTGCCCAACCTCCAGGATGCGGATTAACCGATTTACCAAGGTAGCGGAGTCAGGGACTAGGGACACATCGTCTGATACATCTGACACATCGGCTTTCACTAGTGACAAATCAATGAAATAGTCAACCAAGCCTAGAACAGTTGACTTACCCATCAAGGCGGTGTAAAAACAATCGATCAAGCTGTTAGCCATCAAGATACTCGTCGTTGAAGTCGCCAGTGACTCCGATATTTCACGCCGAGTCAAAGCGGCAACCACAATCCTAATACTGCGAGAAATGAATGCTTCACTCGGAGTTTGCTGAGGATTACCATTAGCACTTCGGGCAAATATAGGCTTGACGGATTATCAAATCACAAACCTCGAGGGCTTCCTGTCGAAGGCATTCAGAAAGTGCATGAACAGAGTAGAGTAGGTTGTAGGGCTTGGCCATGGGAAACATGTTGTCATCGTTTGCATCAGCTGACTTGACCAGATCCATAACTTTCTCCTGAGGTGGAAAGACCATAAGAAACTCGTATATCTGTCAAAGAAAATCAGCGAGAATTCCTGGGGGGAATTTGAGGTATTAGTACGCACCTCCCGGGCCAAACCGTCGTCAAGGCTGAGGAGTTCGTATAGGTCATCGAAGTGCTTAAGTACCTCATTATCAACCGAAGTCAAGGGCTGGGATTTTCGTGCGGCCGCCCGGCGGCAGCTCGGGTCCTTCCGGACGATCATCAGCCCTGACGAAAGCTTCAAATCGCGAAGCGTCTGGTCTGGCTTTTCGAGAAGCTCAATCCTTTGTCCCGAGAATATGATCATAAGTTTAGGGAACCCGGTCACTTTCGAAAGCGTTTCAACAAGTTCGGAAGCTGTAGACAAATCCCCAATGTGCAATGAGCGAACCTTTGATTGAGCGCCGCCGTCAAATGCCTGGTAGCGAATGTCGATCAACTCGCCATTCTGCGGCTTGGTTGGCAAATTGGCGGGTGAGTTTTGCGGTGGACTATACTGGGGTCGAGCACGTAAGGCTTGCAGAAATTGACGAAGAAAGAAAAGCGAGCGGCTGAATTTCAGTTCATCCGCGGGCGTTTCTCCATTAGTGGCTTCAGCAACCATCATACCCCCCTCAGGATTTGTACGGCAACTGGAAAGCGATTTGAGCCTTGATGCAGCAGATTTGAGTTGATCTACACAACGATCAACTAAGGCCATGTGCGTCGCTTCGACAGATGAGCTGTGAGAACGATGGATAATATTATGGTCGAGATAAACCTCTATGGCGAAGGCAGTCGCATCGACTTCGATCGTGCTCGGAGGCGCGGTCAAGATAAATTTCCATATTCGGTCCATGCCAGGAATGGAGACCACTTCATGGTCGGTGACTGACGCAGGAGGATTGAACCGGATCTCGTAGTTGATGGTCTCCTTCGCAAATGCGAGCACCTCGGGAGAATAATCCGAGGGCGACAGCTTAGGCAGATGGTGTTGGATGCAGCGATCGATAAATGAGTTCTCGACCATGCTATGCCGAGTGGTCGTACACAGCATGTCCCAGAGGAGTCTTCTTCCTTGTCGAGGAAGAGACGGAGACATGAAAACATCTTGCCATAGGACGTCACCAAGTTCTGGAGTAATGGAATCAGGTGCCCCTTCGATAATTTTGGAAAGCATCTGAACACGGAAACTGAACCCATTGCTTGACAGGGTATCTGCGAAATCGTTTCGATTCTGTTGCACCAGCTCAGCCACCTCGGAAATAGCTAGCTGTGTAAGATTGAATTCAATGGCAAGTTTCCGGACTTCTTGAGAATCTTGGCTGCTAAGAAGAGCATTCAGGGCTTGGATACTGCCGACGCTAAAGTGGTTCTTTTCGGCGATATCCTGCACACATCGCTCATATATCTCCGTCTTGTCAGCATCGCTTAGCCCGACTTTCATAAAGGAGCTTAATTGACTGCCAGCGAAATTTTGCAGATGGGCTTTTTGATCGACAGCAAGGTCTTCAGTGGCAGCGCTCTCACGAATTAGGCGCACACATAGATGTAAAGGCCTTACATCAATGTGTGGCTTGTCCAAGGAATCCTGCCTGGTGGGATTCCTGTCGCGCAGGGCCATGAAAAGCTGTTGGCAGAAATCCACCATTCGCGGGTCAAAATGTGTCAGAGGGAGTTCCAGCAGCTTCGAGCACATATAAAGAAGGTTGGACACGTCGTTATGCAGCGTAATCGTCTTTTGGAGCATCCCAAGCACTTCCGACACCGTACGAGGATCTGGACTTTCGGTGATGGTTGTCCAAATCGTGTCAGTGTCGGCATCGGTGTATGTTCCGGTAACGACAAGGAAGCCTACAATATTATAGCTCCTGAAAATTAGCTGGGGATGGGATTCGATGCCGACCATGTACTCAACGATCCTACTCTCCCTAAGAAGCTTGAGCATGTGTTGGACAACGGGATTATGCAGTCCAGTTGATGGATCTCTTCGCATATACTGCGTAAAGACACTGACAAAGTCATTCTGCATTGCATCAATTCCCGCGACACGTAATTCCATTCGGCCGCCCATGATGTGCTTCTTGAGAACACCAAATCTCCAGCTGTAATAAACGATGGCTGGAAGACTAATCGGGGGCACGTCTTCGGGGGCATGTATAGCCAGATCATCGGCAATCTGTGAGGCTATTTTTGTACTCTGGTTGCAAAGAGCCATATATGTGCTCGACAAATGCCGAACCACTGTGACGCTCGCCTCGTTGTTCATCCAAGGGGACTTTTTGGTGATGTGAGTCTGGTATGCCTCGTCCACGGATCGTATGAGGTTGTACATCGTACTCATGGCTCGTTGATCCCCATGGGAATCCGTCAAATGGTTATCTCCACTGTACCCGCCGTGGTTGTTCCTTGCTTCCGCCAAGGAATTAACGATCCTCAACGCTTGGAGCAAGGACGGTAAAAGTTGAGGACATTCGGGGATGAGCGCCGTCAAACTGGACGCGTACTTGCAAAGAGGCTGCACACCATTTATTGGAGCGGCTAGGATTTGGTCGTTGAGGCGGGTTATCATGTTCCAAACCTCGTGCCCGTATTGCCCCTGAAGGGCAACAAAAAACGGGGTCTTCTCGTAGCTTACCAACCAACCCAGCGGCGGAAGGTAGTTGCGCGATATCAGATCCAGCCCTTGTAAGTTAATTTCGTTGGTCAACCGTCCTAGATACTGAGCGTCCAAGTAAACGAGGTGGAAAGCTAGCCGAGCATAGTTGGTGAGGAACCCTTCTATACACCTCCAGATTCCGGCGCTGTCATCTGACTGAAATGGTTCACTGGGAATATATTAGCTTTGTTGAGGCCATTACACGAGACCGCAACGGTCAAGCTGGATGACAACTGAAGAGACGCAAAAGGCCACTTACGCTCTGCGAAGCAGGAATTCTGCTAGCAGCGGAACCTCATCCCAAAACGCCCTTGAATCCATATAAGTCTCATAGGTGAACTGCTTTAGAGAGGTCACCACATCATCCAGCCATTGTTTGACATAAGTGAAGGCTATTGTGTCATGCTCATGTCCTGGATACGATATTAGCCCATATTTGGCTGAAGCTTGAGAGCAGATGGCAAACCCATACCTTTCTCAATCATAATGAGTGCGTCATCCAGATTCTCACGCGGATGTTCATGATTGATGGCCGGAAAAGTATCTAGGAAGTGGACCTGCTCACGGAGCTGCACCACGTCTGGCATCGAAGGGTCCCGCAAGGCTTCACCCAAGGATTTCCAACTTGTAGTACTAGGATCTTGGTCCATATCCTCCAACTCCGCCACTTCTATCTCCGGGCTTTTGGCAGGAGATGACGAGAGTGAAACCACATTCGAGGGTTGTTCGCCGCTGATCCGCGCATCGGTGTCGGTGTCGGCGATGGGTTCCCCAGCGGGAGTATTCTCGCGAGCGGAGGGGAGAGTGTCGGTGGTAGTAGGGGATTTCATGTTGATAGTCATTCTGCTAGCTGGACGATTCGGCACAGCAGCTTCCTGGTCCGCTATGGCAGGCGCATTCGGGGCAGTTTCGGAGAGCGCGGTGGACGCCTCGTCGGGAGCAGGCAGAGATTCACAAGCACCGCTCCCACTGTCGAGACGAGGACGTTTCCGAGTGGATTGGGGGTCGCTTTCTTCCATGGAATCACCGGGAGGACGCGTTGTGTCGGTCGATGTAGCGCCAGGCGGGGTGCTAGAGCTCTCTAGCGGGGCAACTGCCATGACATTTTCACAGCTCGGCCGTTGAGAACTGGCGATTTAAGTTCGGCAAGCCTTATCAAACTAACAAAAGATCTCGAGAGAAGGATGGAGGGTCGGAACAGGAGTTAAGAGTGAGCGATAGCTAAGGTCGGGAAAGGTACCTGGGCAAATGACCTCACGGAGAGCGGAGTGGAAAAAAGAGAGTGGAAACAGAAGATAAGAATGGAGGCAACACCAAGGCCAGAGAATCCTGACCGATGGAAGAATCCGTCTCGTAAGCTCAGCGCTTTTTAAGTGTAGAGATTCTGATGCGCCTTTTTTCCGTCTTTTATGGCGGTTTGGAGCTGGAAAAGCAACGCGGTGTTGAAGGAGACGGGGAAGCAGCTCTGACGTTGGCGGTGGAGCGGCCGACGCGGGCGCAAGGCTTCTTCTGGCACTTTCACACCATTTATATTTCACATTCACCTACACAACATTCGAGAAACTAGAACAGCTAATCTTTTTTACAGTTGATCTTCAATTGGTTCAGGCTCTGCACTACAGCATCTGGTCACTACAGTTAGCCTCAAGCCGGCTATGTACATGCCCAGGTGTCTCTCTTCTTCGCTCCCTACAACACCAAACGCTGTCAATGGAATGTCTACGCAACTGGCGCTTATCCCATTTATAAATGTTTCTTCAACCACGCTTCCTTAACCCAGTCGAATTGTGGCTTCAATTCTTCTTACCAAATTACTCCCTAGCGCGTGTCTACGGATGAAATTTCCTTGATCCCTTGCAGGAGGTGAGGTGTTCAAGCATGATGCTGGAGACAGTCTCTTTGTGAAAAGGATGTGTGGATCGGGCCTGGGCCACTGTCTGATGAGCGCACATGTCAATTTTAGCTTATCGCCTGATCGAAGCTCCTGCGGACTAGAAGCTTTTTGACCGTAGGGTGGATATACGTGTGTGGACTTGATGCTAGAGCCGACTTATCTACTTCCTCCAGAACGCTCAATCTTGCGGACAATCCTAACAGGATTCCCAACAGCAAGATGATATGCAGGGTCCAAATTGCATCCTTCAGTCAAAAGACTTAGAACCAAGCCTTTTAACCTTAATGGATAACGGGCGAGGACAAGCATACCTACCACACTTCCTGCTCCAATCACCGCACTGTCTCCTATGGTCACCCCTGGAGACATATTCACATTCCCCTATCCAGCAGCCCTCGCCAGTATGGACCTCCTTCCCTGACCCGGGCCTGAGTTTCTATTGCGAAGATCCGGGTCTAAAGGGTGCGTTCCGCTGTACAAGCTCACCTTAGGTCCCAACAGAGTTCGCGGTAACTAGACAGGTGTCGATTATGACGCAGTCGAAACTGGTAAAAACGCCCTGCCCGAGTTCTACATTGTAGCCGTAGTCGACTCTGATGAGCTGCTCAAGTTAGGGTTCTTTTTCTAGGACGATGTCATCTTCAACTGGATCTTCGTTGGATGGCGGGAGAGACGTCTTGTCTTGGAATATGCTATGCGGCATGTTAGCAAGTATCCCTCCCGTCAGCACGTCAGCAATATGAAACTATTGTTCACTCTTCATAGATTTCGATTGACCGTCCCTCCGGGTGGCCGTGTTGAATCGATTGACTTTCGGAAGCGGGGACCTGAAGCTTACGCTGGAGACCTCAGAGTGGCAGATCGCCCGCCATTATATATAGTTGCGGCCCACTAGTCCTTTTCGGGCTTGGGATGTTTAGACCGTAGGCACTCAAATTTCTTTCCCTCGCACTCTCACGGACACGATATTCTTGATGGGATGAATCGGAAGGAACCGTATGGTAGTAGCCGCGATAACTTAGAGCACTTGCTGTTTGAAAGAAAGAGAACCAGACAGGGAGCGAAGAACGAAGACAGCATTGGTCCCTGAGGCTCCATTGGAACCGTACCGGACAGCTATCCCCACTTGATATTGTTCTCCGCCAACTCTCCGATTGTCCTCGACCACTCTTTTCCTCTCTGCTCCAACCATTTAAGCACACACCAGTTTCCCAATTCCTGCCATGCTTCTTCCTTAGCACAAATCTACAACCTCTCATTTCTAAATTGACGGAAAATCAGCACAAACCATGGCCAACGACACCGGTATTCCCTCCGCGTCCTCCGAGACACCAGCCGCGGATGCAACAGAATACAACACCTGGAACCCACCCAAAGCGTCGCCATCCCAATCTCCAACACCCACTGGAACGAAGACCACAACAATCGACGCCCTCCTCTACCCCTCGGGCTCAAAATCCCTCTCGGGAATCTCGCTGCGCGCGTTCCTCCTCGGCACAACGCTCGGCCTCTCCACCGCGCTGACCCTCACCCTGCTAAACATCACTGACTATTTCAACCTCGACTCTGACTGGTCGCCGCACTACCTCTGGCGCCTCCCCTTCTTCCTATCTAGTCTCGCGCTCTTCCACTTCCTCGAATACTACATCACCGCAGCGCACAACACGCGCTACGCCGACGTCGCCGCGTTCCTGCTCTCCACGAACGGGTGGGCCTACAATGTCGCGCACTCTTCGGCGGCAGTTGAGTGTCTGCTGGGATACCTCTTCTGCCCGCGTGACTCGTATTTCGAGTTCACGGCTTCTGTGGACGGGGTGAAAGTCCAGGTTGTGGCTGGGCTGTTGTTTATGGTTGTGGGCCAGGTAATTCGCTCGCTGGCGATGGCGCAGGCGGGGAGTAACTTCAACCATACGGTGCAGGTTGAGCGGAAGGATGGACATATGCTTGTTACGCATGGAATATACAGTGTGTTGAGGCACCCGAGTTACTTTGGGTTCTTCTGGTGGGGGCTCGGGACGCAGCTGGTGCTTGGGAATGTGGTTTGCTTTGTGGGGTACGCGGTTGTGCTATGGAAGTTCTTTAGTAGTCGGATTCAGAGTGAGTTTCCTTGCTTTGTTGGTTCTATGATGGTCTGGCTAACGTTGTGCTTAGGAGAGGAGCGCTTCTTAATTGCGTTCTTTGGGGAGGAGTATGTGGAGTACAAGAAGAGGACCATCGTTGGTATCCCGTGTATCGCATAGGGTGGTCGTTGAATCATGTCTCTATCGGCTATATACAAGTAGATAATTTGTGCATCGCCCAGCATTGAGACGAAGGGTATTGCAGCAATCTGTCATGCTGGGCGCAATCAGTGGTATCGGATGCCTCGGACGCCGTACAGACTCGCTTTAAATAGGGTAAATCTAGAGCTTACTCTCAGGAGCAACTGGTCCAAGAGCCCCAGACATGAAAGCTCCTTGCCCATCGCCCTGCGCATTCGTATCGTCAGCTCCTAACAGTATCATCTCCCTTCCACCCTTTGTACTCCACCAGGTAACACAATAATGCGCCCTCTCAACATCCATCTCGCCATTGCACAGCGCATCCCAGAACCTCTCCACGCAGGCCCTGCGCATCTCCGCCGCAGCAATAGCATTTATCAGATTTGCAGTCAGGGGAAGCCACTCTTCCAAGTCTTCAACTCGGAGAAAGCATAGGCTATCAATAAGAGCGAGGGTGAGGTACGCTTGTTCGGAGAGCAGAACTGGGGCTTCTTTCGCCATGTCTGGATCGGGCGAGATGCTGGGCGGTTGTAAAGATGGTGGAAGGGGTGTTGTAGAGGCGTTGTTGAGGGCACGATCGTAAAGAACTTCGAGGAGTATTGAGGGGAGGAGTGGCTGCCGGTTCGCGATTGGCGATGGGGGTGCGGTGACTTGAAGAACTGTTTTGAATGCGAGGCGGAACTGGCGACCGGAGAGGTTGGTGGGAAAGACCTGGGAAGAGATTAAGCTGGAGCCCCTAGAATGAATGATTAATGACTTACGGCGAAGAGATTGTCAATGTAGAAAGGAAGATGCTTTGCCGCCACGGCTGCGTTGTTAGGGATTGCAAAGACGGCAAGCGCTAAGCTGTGGGCAGCCTCAAATATCTCGAGAAGGTGATTGTTTCCACCTGCTGGGAGATACGGCATAGCCGCTTGGATAAGCAGGTCTTCACTGAACTTTGGAGAGACAACAGTCGTAAAAAGCTCGGAGATATTCAAGAAATAAAGGTCAAGGCATCGCTCAAGAGGATGAGCAGGGATCTGCCCTATCTCGCTTGGCTTGATGCTCTTCAGGAAATTTTCTGTCAAGTCCGGATATTGCGCAAGGACATCAACGGCCGCCAGTGTTACGAATGTATGCTGAGAAGAAGAGTTCTGGCCAACTCGAGAGGAGATGAAATATAAATTGCGGAGGATATGGAGAGCTTGCATCGAAATAAATGGTGCGCCTAATACCTTATTAGTAAGTATTCGTTCAGTCGATCTAGGGCACTCACTTTTGTCGGACGCCAATGTATGATCATTGATCACCCGCCCAAGGACAGCTCGAAGAATAATAACAACAGAGTATAGACAGTTGCGTAGAAGCTTCCAGAGGCCTGGAATCGTATCCCGCAGTGACTCAGGCTCCAAGAACTCAAGCTCTTCAGCCTTGTCAACCTCCGATAACTTGTTCTGTCGCCATTGCACCATCATTGTCCGAACGAAATCCGCGATCTGATCCACGGAGCGTGCAACCAATCTAGGATCCCGAGCACTCTCGACGGCATGAGCAATGAGTCTGGAGAGCGGACCTAATGCAGAAATGAGCGGACTCGAAGCTATTGCCGTTACACGCTGAACGGTAGAAGCCTGCGGCGGCCACGCGAATCGCTTCGAGGGCGTTTGAATGATATCCTGGTCAACGGATCCGAGGAAGTAGGCGCTTTCAAAACCCTCAGGTGAGAAGTAGGTCGTTTGAACCATAACTGGCAACAAGCGATCATAATCCAGCCTCTCCCTCTCCACGTCCGAAATGAGTTGAAACGAATAATTGAGCACCATAGTAACGCAGCGACCCGCGGTTTCATCCCGCGGGTCCAACTCCTCCAGTGCAAATTGGGCCGCCGTGACAAGCGCAGACTCGAGCTTCTTCCGCACGTTCCATGGCAAGCCTTGCCTATCCTGACCCTCGAACCCTAGCAGAACGCCGCAAATTAGGAGCAGATGCCTCCATCGCGGCGACTTTTCATCAGCGCCACCAACAACAGCCTTTACCCATTCCTCACGATCCAGTTTCTTAGGACCAGGTCCACCCCATGGTATCCGCGGGTCTTCCGACTCTTCGCTCTGGAGAATTGCCATGGATGCCGTATTGAAGACGCTGATAATCCGTCGGCAGAGGTGAAGGTCGACGGGTTGGTCCCATATTGCCGGAGCTGCCAGCAGCTGCGAGGAAAGGAGCGTGATATTCAATGGGTTCTTGAGGACGGCGAGAAGGCTTGTTGCGGTGGGAAGCAAGCTGGAAAATAGTGTAAGGTTAGCTATCGCATTCGTAAATGGACCGGGGAGCTTATCGCGAATCCTATGTTACCTTAAGCCATCCTGAGCGTAAGATGGAGCTTGGAGAGAACGCAGAAGAGCGCCCAGAGAGCGCTCGGTCGCCATGTCAAGAAGCACGCCCCAGTTTGGCGGATATAGATGGCATAAGGGGTATCAGTGATGGACCGATGGATGTCAACAGGCGTGGAGCAGCTAGGGTATCAGCGGACGATTACCGCGGCGATCACCTGCCGAGGTTACTGCTGTATGGGTGGATGCAAACGATGCAAACGGGCTCTTTCCGCGTAAAGCGCTGTGGAGAGAACAAGCTTGATAGCTTCAACTCTGCGAAACAATATTATGATATCTTCTTCAAACTTACTTAGCTCTTCCTAATGACGGGCCCCGCTATACATGTGTATCCGACATGGCAAATAACCGTGTACCGATAAACTATGTGACACCTCCGTTCCCGTCCCTCTACGATCCGTTCCCCGGCCGCAGCAATGTCGCGTTTTATCTATACCACACCAAAGACATCTGGCGCTTCACGCTATACTGGACCTTGATTTTCTATATCAGCTGCCATCTGGCGGTCGCAGCCTGTGCGCTCATTATGCAAGGTCGAAACTGGAAGATATGCTTGGGGGTACCACTGGTCTATGCCGTCATCGGGGGTATAGAGGCGGTTGTAGCGGGGAGTATTGTCGGCGGAATGTAAGTTGCCGGTCCGATAGGCAAGCTGGGGAGGCTGTGTGCTAAATCTTACAGGCTGGGCTCCGTGTATGAAGCAGGGAATTTTCGAATGTCGACGTGGATTCCGATAATCTGGGGCGGCGTCAATATCATGGTTCTGATACTCTCCAGTTTCCCGATGCCAGGCGGTTTATGATTGGGAATCGTACAAAAGGTATGGCTTGGATATAAAAGTGAGAAATTCGAACTCATTTGTTCAGGATATCAGAAACTTTACGCCGAAAATGCAACCTCTGCTCCGATTAGGAGCAGGTCAAAGCGTCGAGATGCTATGATACATTCATAGATAAGACCATATCCCCTGCCATGCTACTATCCGAGAAAGGCACCTGCCGTTTCGTCCCCGTCCAGTCCCATCACATGCCGTGTCATTTCCACGTTCACCGTCCATAGTTGTTGTCTGGATGATAACCGCCCTGTAACCCAGGGAGCCCGCCGCCGCCCATTGGCGCAGACACAGGAGCGAAGTGGTGTGGGAAGCCCGGTGGTAATTTGATTCCCTGCGCGGCGAGCTGCTTTTGAAGCTCTGCTAGGTCGACGTTGGGCGGATTCATTGGTGGTGTACCGGAGGCAGGAGGAGCTCCTGAAAACGGTGGCGCAAAAGGAAATGCGGGAAAAGCAGGGTTGGGAGGGAAAGCATTGCCTGGAGCCATGGAGGCGGCTAGTCCTGGTGGAGGTGGAGGTTGGGCCGCGCCAATACCTGGCAGCAGAGAACCCATCCCGTCCGGTTGAGGTGCGCTCTGTATACCAGGAAGACCTGTCCCTGGAGCCTTCCTTTGGTCGACAAGGCTGTCCGCCTCGTCTTGTAATTCTTGCTCCTCCTCTTCACGCATTTGTCTTCTTCCAAAGTTGCGGCTCCATGTCCCCTGAGCTTCCGCGGCCTCCTCTCCAATGTGAAACCTATCTTTCAAGTAACTTATCTCTCCGGGTCGCGCTCGAGACCAAAATCGCGTAAAATTGTCTTTCGACCCAGAAGCGAGGATATGACCAAGAGGATGCCAGTCGAGAGTCCAAATAGTAGCAGCATGAGCATACTGTACTCGGTGGGCTGGAAAGATGACCTGAGCAGGGGTGTTTGCTGGGTCGGGGCTGTCGTAAGGGGCGACAGTAGGCATCTGGCCTGCTGGTAGATTGGGCTCATCGAGTAGATAATGGTATAAAGACCCATCTTCGCTACCAGTCGAGATCAAAGAGCCGTGGATTGGATGCCATGTAAGGGTAGAAATTGGTTTTTCATGGCCGCGGAGAATGCAGATGTCCCGCATCATGCGGAGGTCGAATACGCGCGCAGTCTGGTCGCGCGACGACGTCGCGAGAAGGTTGTTGTTCACCCTCGAGAACTTCGTAGCGGTCACTGTGTTTTTGTGACTATGAAGCGTCGTCAAGCAGCGGGTGGTACGGGGGTCCCAAAACTTGACCTGATGATCCTTCGATCCCGACACGAGCAGGCCCTTTGTCGGATGCCAGTCGCACGACTTGACGTCCCAGTTATGCCCGGTCAGGACAGTGTCGCATGTTCTCGCCGTAAAGTCATAAATCTTAAGTGTCGTATCGTCGGAGGCCGACAGGAATTTTGTATCGCTCGGGGACCATGCTAGATCGCGGACGGCATCGTGATGTGCATCGTCTATTGTCTCGACGTTGTTGAAGTTTGGCCGCCAGTACTTCACATCGCCTTTTTGTCCTCCTGAAATCAACCAATCATTGCTATGCGACCACGCTAACGACGTAACTCCTGCTTGCAGTTGATCATAGTGTGCCTATATGGTCAGCTCTGGAGACTCCACGGCAAGAATGTCCACCTACGTCCATAACTGTCTCAAAATTGAACGCCGTGCCATTCCATAACATGAACTCTCCAGTATGTCCGCCAGTTAAGAGACGTCTTCCCTCCGGAGTCCACCTGACGACTGTGATGGGCTTTTTCGACTTTCCGATAGACTGGTGTAGATGTCGCACGGGAATCGAATCGACGGGGGAGTGTACTCGTGCCAGGGGAGGCAGCATCTGCGAAAGCAAAACCATTAGCCTTGAGCTAGTTCGACCTGCCCGACAGCGCTTACATCCACCATATAGCTGGCGCTTGGCCTCTCCATCTCCATCCGATGGCCTCCCTGGTATTTTGGTCGCCGGTTGCGCATCCATTGTACCATCGACGAACCATAATCGGTTACCAGCCCTGCAAGCGTTTAGCAGCATCCAGCAAGCGAGCGACTTGAGATACGTACTCGGTCGACGAGGTCCTTGGATCCCACCCTGGTTCCTGCCGAATGGCTGCGAGTCGTTTCCACCATCGTCATAGTAGGCCATTGCGATCGGAGTTAGCAGACAAAGAAACTGGCGAACTCTGCGACCATGGCAGGGTGGAGGCGGAGAGCTCGACGGGCCGACGAGTCAATGACGGCGATGACACGGCAAGAACGGCGAGATCGGTCTATCGGCCTTAATGAACGGTATTAAGTACTGTTGGTTGCGACGTCGTAGATGTAGCTAGAGGTTAGAGCAGCAGCAGCGCTGAGACGTGAAAGGCGGCCGCAGGAATGATTGGGCCGGGCCAGAGCTGCCTCCGACGCTAAGCCACTTTCGTGACGACCGTCCAAGGCCTCGAAAGTCCCCGGCCAACAGCGCCCGCTCTCAGTCGCTGGATCCCAGATTCCCAGCATTCCAGGCATGCAGGTGGAACAACGGCTCTTCTCCCCTGTCTCTTAGTCGGCTCGTCGAGGCCTATGCTCAACTCAACCTTTTGCGACAGTATGAGAACCCTCGACAACCCCGCCGTGCTGCTCGGGTTCTCCTCTTCTCATCCTTTGTCTCTGCTTTCCTGCTGCTCACCTCCTGGACACTCACACGCCAGACCATCTCCTGTCGTCAATTGACCGGTCCTGGTCTGTCATCGACTGACGCATTCTTATCCGATGCTCTGATCATCCCCACATTATCCGCAGGGCCGAGTAGATTCTGGAGAGCACGACGGCGCGTTCTCGCAGCTATCTCTCACAGTTATTCAAACTCGGTCGCTATCTATTCATCATTTACCTCATCAATACTTCTCATATATTCATCATATATCATTAATATAGATAGAAAGCAAGATGGGCGTCGGAAATTCGTCGTCGCCTACTGCTCCAGCCACCAACGGCACCCACAAGGCCAACGTCAACCATTCTAATGGCCATGCCTCTAATAACGGACCGAGAAACACAGGTGTCAGAAAGACAGCCACATATGGACATGTTGTAGCTGTTCACTCGCAGGTCCGCCACTCATGCCTTAGCCGGGACTCAACCAAGGCCACGAGCTTTATTGGGTTCCGGAATCTGATGGTGGTCGTGTTGGGTAAGACTGCTGTCGCTGTTGTATTGTATTATGATCGCTGACTCGCGACAGTGGCCATGAATCTTCGACTGGTGATAGAAAACTTCCTCAAGGTGAGCTTCCTGCATATGACGCAATGGCTGCCCATCTAACCAGCGCAGTACGGCGTTTTGATCTGCATCCGATGTCATGACTATCGCAGGCAAGACGTCGTGATTGGCGCGATCCTCTTCGCCCTGGTCCCTTGCCAGTTGCTGTGCTCGTACTTTATCGAGCTGGCTGCATCCGGGCATGCCCAGCGCGTAATCGGTCGAGCAAAGAAAGAGGATGTCCTGAAAGAATCTAAAAGGACGTGGTTTCTGATCGCGTTACTGCATTCCATTGTCAGCTTTTTTGGCCTGGCAGCGACGAGCTATGTCATCTTTTACTACATCAACCACCCGGGGATTGGCACTGTTGTTGAGATTCAGGTCATCATCGTGTCGCTCAAGTCGTACTCGTACGCGCTGACGAACCGCGATCTTCGTCGCGGCATGCTCGGCTCTCCATCGGCGGACTTTGATATCCCAGAGCTCTACCGGTCGTGTCCGTACCCTCGGAACATTACTCTTGGGAATCTAGCATATTTTCTGTTGGCACCAACGCTGGTATATCAGCCAGTCTATCCCCGAACGCCTCGAATCCGCTGGTCATTCGTGGGGAAGCGTTTATTCGAGTTTGTGTGTCTTTCGGTGGTTGTCTGGCTGCTGTCTGCACAATACGCTGCGCCCCTTCTGCGCAACGCGACCGAGAAGATTGCCACATTAGACTTTACATCTATCCTAGAGCGAGGGTTAAAGCTTTCCACTATTTCCCTCGTTATCTGGCTTGCCAGCTTCTATGCTCTTTTCCAGTCGCTGATGAATGGTCTGGCTGAGATTATGCGGTTTGGGGACCGCGAATTCTACACGGACTGGTGGAACAGCCCGAGCTTCGGAGTGTACTGGCGATCCTGGAATCGCCCTGTCTACACCTTCATGAAGCGGCATGTGTACATGCCGCTCGTCGCGCGAGGCTGGAGCCCAACGTTGGCTGGTACCGTGGTTTTCACGGTTTCCGCTGTACTGCACGAGGTCCTCGTGGGGGTTCCCACCCATAATATGATCGGTATGCTTCCATACCACATCTGGGACTTCTTCTAACGATGTCAGGTGTCGCGTCCTTGGCAATGATGTTCCAGCTTCCGTTGATTATTCTAACGGCTCCTTTCGAGAAGCTAAAGTCCCCTCTAGGCAAGGCGATTGGAAATTCGTTTTTCTGGGTGACGTTTTGCGTCCTTGGACAGCCCTTGGGAGCGCTTCTATATTTCTTCGCGTGGCAGGCGAAGTATGGCAGTGTCAGCAAGACACATCCGTAGTTGGTCAGGAGATGCGTTGGACGGGCCTTGCGTGGTGGAAATCAAGCTCGACATCTGTCGAATGTAATGGAAGGGTCCTGAGGACGAGTTACCTCTCCAGCTAATGTTGGTATTAATAAGCAATCAATCGTAATGTGTTTACTGTTTACGGAGTTTCTGAAGTATTCGACCGGCCCCCGGATAGTTGTATTTTTACCCCGGAACACGGCTGGCCCCAAGCTCCGGATAGATTATCTGGCCCGTCCTCCGAGCACCCTTAACTATATAAGCCTCCTTTGCACAAAATTCTCATCACGCCATATCTCAAAACGAACGCGAATTCCAAGCCTCTGAATCCTCATATTTAATTATTTGAACCAACCTGCAAACCTCATTCGCCAATTGCCCGCCATGGTCGAGATCTCCATCCCCGGTAACTACGGGTACGTCCGCGTCGGTGACACTGCACCGGACAGCTCTGGCTAGCCCAGTCTCACCCTGGCCCTGAAACCGCCTCATGCTAACTATATCACCTGTTTATCGCTATAGATACGCCATCGCCGTGTCACTCGGCGTGATCCCTGTCCTCGGCTTCATCCACGGCGTCCTCGTCGGTTCGTGCCGGAAGGCTGCTGGGGTGCCATACCCCCACGCCTACGCCAGCATTGAGCAATGCAAAGCCAACGTACGCGCCCAATAAGCATCTAGTAGACTCCCCACAAGAATACTAATTGATATTCGCGAACAGCCCAAAGCCCACCAATTCAATTGCGCCCAGCGCGCTCACGGCAACTTCCTCGAGAATGCGCCTCAGACGATGCTGTCGATCCTGGTCGCCGGCGTCAAGTATCCTCAGGCTGCGGCGGGCCTAGGCGCGGCCTGGGTTGTTTTTCGTACCCTCTACATGCTGGGCTATATCTACAGCGATAAGCCGAACGGAAATGGACGGTACAACGGTATGTTGTGCTGGTTCGCCCAAGCGGGCCTTTGGGGTCTGAGTGCCTTTGGCGTTGCCGGCGATTTGATGTAAATCGTTATGTATGAAACATGGAAATGAGGAGGAGAATTGGTTTCAGGTAGTGTATCATAGTTGACTACATAATTGAGCTCCAGAATGGATCTTGGTGGAGATTTGATAAGCGCATCTTATCGGGCCGGAGCAAAAATTCCACCGCGGCGGGGTGACTTTTTCTCTATACAGCCATCCCACTTGGGCTTCAATTTACCAATTCATCTCAATTCTGTCTTTCACGAACCGTCATTATGTCCTCGAAATCCCATCTGCCCTACGCCACTCGCGCGGCTAACCACCCAAACCCGCTCACCGCGAAACTCTTCTCCATCGCCGAGGAAAAGAAGACCAACGTCACCGTCTCCGCAGACGTAACTACATCCGCTGAGCTCCTCGACCTCGCTGACCGTACGCCCTCACTCACATCCAATCGTCTTCTCGACATCTAAATTTATTCCTCAGAGCCCAGTAACTGATTGATCTGGAAATAGGCCTCGGCCCCTACATCGCCGTCCTCAAAACGCACATCGACATCCTCGACGACCTCACCCCCTCAACTTTCTCCGACCTCCAAGCCCTCGCGCAAAAGCACAACTTCCTAATCTTCGAAGACCGCAAGTTCATCGACATCGGCAACACAGTCCAGAAGCAGTACCACGGCGGCGCCCTGCGCATCTCCGAATGGGCGCACATCATCAACTGCGCCATCCTCCCCGGTGAGGGAATCGTCGAGGCCCTCGCGCAGACAACCCAAGGGGCCGACTTCAAAGACGCAAACGAGCGCGGTCTTCTTATCCTCGCTGAGATGACGAGTAAGGGATCCCTGGCGACGGGCGAGTACACTGAGCGCTCGGTCGAGTACGCACGGAAGTACAAGGGATTTGTGATGGGTTTCGTGAGCACGAGGGCACTTAGCGAGGTGCAGGCTGAGAAGAAGGAAGACGGCGAGGACTTTGTGGTCTTCACGACTGGCGTCAATCTGTCGGATAAGGGAGACCAGCTTGGGCAGCAGTACCAGACGCCGGAGTCGGCTGTGGGACGGGGAGCGGACTTTATCATTGCGGGTAGGGGTATCTACAAAGCTGCTGATCCCGTTGAGGCGGCCAAGCGGTATCGTGATGAAGGATGGGCGGCTTACCAGAAGAGGGTTGGTCTGTGAGGTTGCCATTGAGATTGGAGGAGTTTGGTATAGTCCGGTTGGGAATAGAGGTTATGCATGAAATGAAGCCACCTAGGCTATGCATCTCGTATGCAGCAAACTTAGTGACACGGCTCAGAGCGCCTCGCATTGAAAGGACCAGGACCAGCGCCTGGATCGAAATGCTCTGCATGACGTAGCCCTAAGGAACATGCTGCCTCGCAGTTAGGGCTAGACAGGTCCGGCATGTACCTAGGTACATAATCCTTCCAATATACACGACCTTGTCACTGCCATATCTATCTACGCATCAGTCTAATAAAGCCCGTCGAGCTAGTCTAGTTAGGAGATAGAGCACAGATCCGTGGACCTCATCGTCCAGAATGCCAATCTAGCTCCGAGTTAGGGTTTGGCGACGAGCGTCTAACGCACCCAAAGTAGGGCACGTAACAAAGATTAGTACTTAATGCACTCTTGCACCTCAATAATCAAGCTGCCTGGCGGAGTAAATATCGTGTTTGTTGTACACCTGTGCCTGGATTAGGGCTGAGTTCCTGGCCAATCATTGACACAGTGGTTCTGGCTTTTTCGACACGAGAGTTCCGGAAGTTTAAACTACAAACTTAAAGTAATTACAGATTCGGCAGCAGAAGGAAGCAGCTGGAAGCCTTGCATTACCAATCTATGCGGGCCAACTCAGGTTGAGGAACCTTAATGGAGTTGGTCTCCGCGTCCCGGCCTTATCCTCTTCCTCTACCTCTACTTCCCTATTTCTCCTCCTCCCTCTTCTTCTCCTCTTCATCCTCCTCCTCTTTTATTCTCTTCCATCTCCTCACTCCTCTTTATCCTCTCATTACTCAGGTGGGAGGTAGGGAGGGGTAAGGCCTGGGTCTTATAGATGGCGTTGGCTTATAGATGGCGTTGGCTTTTAGACTGCGTTGCTTCTCTTGCTTGATACCCTTTGCTAACCTTTCTCGCAGGTACCTCCATGCTCTGGCGGGTGGCTGGGATGGGCATGGGCCGAAAGGGCCAAATCCCCTCTGCAACTCCGTTCCCTCCTTATCCTGCTGGTGCCGTCCCCCTCCAGCTACCTCTCCCTTCATATTCTTCGACCTCAACTCCATCATTCTCGCATCTTCTGCTGGTTCCGTCATCATCCAGCTTTCCTTATTTCTCACCACTTCCACCCTCTTCTCATCTTTCCGCTGGTTCCGACCTCCTCCGGCAAAACCTTGATCTATTCTTAGTCACCTGTTTGTAGAATCTTCTTGTTAAACTCTATCGCCATTACCAATCTGTGATTACCAATTCTTGCTCCATACCCTTCTCCTTCTCACTCTCTGCTTACCTCTTCTTATCTTCCTCTACCTACCTATCCCCTACCTCCATCTCCTCTACCTCCTCTACCTCCTCTACCTCCTCTACCTCCTCTACCTTCTCTACCTTCTCTACCTTCTCTACCTTCTCTACCTTCTCTACCTTCTCTACCTTCTCTACCTTCTCTACCTTCTCTACCTTCTCTA
>NW_020797889.1:2328865-2330535 GCF_003369625.1 Aspergillus mulundensis
CTACCTTCTCTACCTTCTCTACCTTCTCTACCTTCTCTACCTTCTCTACCTTCTCTACCTTCTCTACCTTCTCTACCTTCTCTACCTTCTCTACCAACCCTCTCACCTATCCCCTCTCACCTATCCCCTCTCACCTATCCCCTCTTACCTTTCCCCTTACCTATCCCCTCTTACCTTTCCCCTTACCTATCCCCTCTTACCTTTCCTCTTACCTATCCCCTCTTACCTTTCCTCTTACCTATCCCCTTTTACCTATCCCCCCTCTCTCCTTATCCCATCATCAGCAACATCAACCATGTCCTGGTAGGGCGGCGGGCGGGCATGGGTCTCACCACTTCCACGTAATATATATCTCTCTTCTACCTCTGCTGGCTCCGACCTCCTCCAGCCACCTATTTCTTCCCTTCTGCTGGTTCCGTCCCCAATCAGCTTCCCCTCTTCTACTCTTCTTTCTCGCCATCACATGCCTTGGTTGGGCGAATCATCGGTTGGGACGGGCATGGCTGACTCTCTTCTACTCCGCGCATTGACAATCCTTATTTCCTTTCTTCTTCTAACCACCTCCTGCACTCTAACTCCCGCAATCTTCTGTCAGTCGACATGTTCTTTCTATCCGCCTACCTTCGCAGGAGGTGGGTTGTATTATTTTCTCTCTCAAGGAAGTTTATCTTCCTCTATTCTCTCTCCTTTCTCTACTCTTTTATCAAGTCCTCTCCTCTCTAGGCCTCTCCTCTCTATTTTCTTCCTCTCTATCCTCTTCCTCTCTATCCTCTTCCTCTCTACCCTCTTCCTCTCTCTTCCTTTACTATTGATCAACCAAAAAGGCCTGGGTTGGTGGGCGGGAAAGGCCTGAGGTTGATCAAGGCTTGAGGACCAACCTACTAACCAAAAACATCTCAAACTTCAAACTCACGACAGCGTCGACATAGCAACCTACATACACGCCCCGAGTCAATCCTCAGATGAAGAAACAGTGTCAGGTAAGTCTTCATTCCTATAGACGCTAGATATCCATAAGCTAACTTCAGCAGTGTAAAATCCAAATCCACAACCGGGCTGCCAACCCGGTGACGCCATCATCTGAGAATCAACAACTCCGGCTGTTTGTACTCTACTTTACGCTACGCTCTTCGCTGTTCATCAGCTGCTCAAATCCACTACGACGATCCTCGGCACAACCGCAGAAGCTCTATCAACAACCAAAGCAGACACGGGGATGGTGTCAGTGGTCGCCAACTGCCACACCCAGGCCGCCAACCTGGCGACACCAGTGTTCTGTCTAAGGTTACTCACTATGGTACCATTAGGGCCTCTGTGGCTATCTCAACTCCACCCGATGCCGGGGATCGTCTGAGCAGTTCAAATAACAAACAAAATCAACGTAGGAAGGTCCTCATTCCTCGATTTCTCCACCAAAAAACAACAACCAACAGCCAAAACTACAAAAAAAAAAAAAAAAAAAAAAAAAAAAACTCCACTGTAGCAGACGTGCTACAAAACCACAACCACGTATCATCTCATGCTCATGCTCAGGCGGGATGGAGGAACGAGCATGGGCATGAGCTCTGATACACCAAACCCCCCCAAAACATCTCCCACTCCGACTCCCTCAATACCGGTTTCTTCCAACGGTTTCTTCCAACTCCGTTCAAAAAAAAAAAAAAAAAAAA
>NW_020797889.1:2330765-2382671 GCF_003369625.1 Aspergillus mulundensis
TAGGGAGGCAGGGAAGGCGAATGGGTTCTCTCTCAATCATTAATTATCTTGTAAGTACTATCGTTTCTTGTTTAGCCCTAACTTGTGAACTCGAGCTAACATAACCCACACCTCTTACTTAGGGAAACGGGCCGGGCCGCGAATGGCCAAGGGCAAGGTCAGGTCTTGCTCAGCTTCTTATAGAGGCTTCAGAATCGCTGCTTGCTTGAGTTGACCGACCCTAGTAGTCTTCTTGCGCTGATTTCAACGCGCAGATACTGCCCTGCAGGCTTTCCCGAGGGTAAGCGGCAATTTCTCGCTCAACGACCATTGCTCAATGTTATGACACTCTCTTCTTTGTAGGAGGTTAGGGCTCCGCGGTATTTGCGGTGTTCCTCGCTAGGCATGAGCACCGCCATCGACATCGTGAGGAGGTCCATCCGAGCCATACCCGCTCTCGACCTCTAGCATCACGGCAAAAGTAGGTATCCCTACTAGTCGAGGCACCCCAGTAGTGTAAATGAGTGTGTGGCCGATACCCGATGTAGTAAACGAGGCAGGTGCAGGCTTTGCAAAAGCTTCCTGCTTGGGAAGTGGAGTAGGACGGGGAGTGTTCTCAGCATTCCCTTTTTAGTTGGAGCCCCGCTTGTGAATCACCTGGGTAGCAGACCAGCCAGCGCCTGATATGGCTGAGAGACGGACAGCGAGTTGAGACGATAATAAGGATCAATTCGTGTAGTTTAACGTCAAGAAAGGTTCGGGGGCATGTAGTAGTAGTAGCAGTAGTAGTAGTAGTATTAACGCCTTGGGGGTACTAAGGCTTTACACCCTTTCCTGATATCCCTTGGGTATGGAGGCGGGCTGATACTAGAATAGATATAAATATAGGTCCAAAGTTCCCCTAATTCCAAGTTCCCTTAATAATATCCATTGCCCAAATAGCTACTCGCGAATTTTCTTGTGGGTAAAAACCTAGTATATACAACTGTTCCTATGTATAGCTGTTTGCACTGTGTATGTTAAGGCTCAGGGGAGCATGGATTTCAAGGCCTTACTAGTGTAGTAAGGCGTGGAGGTTATTATCTTCCTAACTAAGGAAGATATGGTGGTTCAAGGCCTTTTTAGGGCTTAGGGTAGCAGGTAAGAAGGCGCGTGGAGGTATAAAAGTCCTAGAGGGGGGTGCTGGAGGTTGTGGCTCCGGGGGGAGCGTAGATATCAAGGCCTTTTTTGTATAGAGAGGCCAAATTTCGACGTGGGAGTTATGGTAGGAGTAGGATTCAAACCCACGGCCTTGGATTCAAGGCCCCCGGCCACTCCCACCCGGGGGCATGTAGTAGATAGGAGAGAGGAGGAGCGAGCAGTAGTATCAAGTACCGTGCGACTTAATGACCTCAGACTTAGAGGGATTATCGGCCCCAGTTCTGGTTGATTATATCCTAGTTTGTTGACTATTTTGAGTCAGCGTCTATACAGTAAAGTGTATCTGGCCACAGTACTATACCTGATTGAGTCCACCCTTCAAGATGGGTCAGGATGAAGACGAACTCACGAAGGAAGCATGGGCAGCAAGCGGATATAATCCTAATCTGCCACTTTACCCTTTGGCTCCCGGAGGAAGTCGACTTATTCTTTGCGTTGGCAATGGCGATAGGCCGCCAGCCGCCAGGGGATAGAAGGGTAGAGTCTGACGAGGACTTGGTGACTCTCCTGACCGACAGTCGAGGTGGAGAGGCAAGCTGATTATTGATGGCAGAATCTGACATGCTCGTGGTCGAGGTATAGCCGGGATATCATGGCCAATGTGTCTGCGACCGACGCCCTATTTCCAAGTTTCTATACCGGCAAACACCGTTGTCACGACGGGGACAGGAAGGTAAGAGGAAGAGCAGATGGTACAGGCGAAACACGAGCCGTAGAGACATCGAAAATAGCACATGTCGCATGCTTTGACCTTGGACGACGATTTTGTTTCGATGACCCAGGTGCGGGCAGGATTTGCAATGATCAGCGGCCCACCGGTAGGTAACCTTGAAGATAGACTGGCTGTCAGTTTGGAGCATCATTAAAGGAAGTCGGATGGGTAACAGCTACCTATTTATTCTTAGGTATCTTGTCGGCTAGACCACAAGCGGTGTAAGACGAGCATCCCTTCTCAGCAGTTGTGAAGAGGCCGCACTATTCTGGTAAGGTAAGTCTTCGGACTCGAGGGGCGAGAAGGAAAGACAGGACGCAGGGAAGCCTTTGGGGGTGTAGTCCTTGCTGTAAGATAATACTCATCGTAGAAGAGTGAGCTTGTTCCGTCCGTACCTGAGATCACAAAGAGAGGATGAGCTAAAATGAGCCCGAGCCTCTCATGGCCGGTTGACTGCCCTGGGCCCTGCCTTGCACGGACAGATTCCGTCGCAGGGAGTCGTTCTCGCCGGCTCCGCGCTGAGTCCGGACCTCGTGAAACGTCTCAGGAAGGAAACGGTCCTGTATTTCGGTACATATACGTAGGGCGCCGCAACTAATTGCCCATACCCATCTCTGTACCGATACCGCCGGAGCAGGAAGAAAGTGGAAGAAGAGTCGTGAGGTCTTGCGGAAGAGAAGAAGTAGACCGAGAACTAGAGATATAGAGAAACAGAAGTAAAGAGGCAGATTGACAATTAGAAAAGGGAGTGCAGAACAAGACAGACAAGAAGGAGGATAGTAAAAAGGGCATATATAAACAGGAGAACAAGTAGGTGGAGAGAAAGGATCAGGAGCTGTAGGTCCAGGTAGAGGTGCAGGTTGACAAAGGGGAAGCAGCGGCGGCGGTCGTCTTGGTGGTGGTGGTGGTGGTGGGAAATGGTAGGTCTGCGGACCATAACAAAGGCATGAAAAAAGTGCAGAGAATGGAGACATGGAATATAGAGACAAGAATCAAAGTATATAGAAGAATCACCTAAGAAGACTGCTAAGAGAAGTAGTATGTGAGAGAACAAATGATAAGCGAGTGACAAAGAGAAGAGAAGAAGGCTGTAGGCGGCTTCAGCCAATTTGTATACAGCCGGCGGAGAACGAGCAGAAAAAAGCAATACCAACAATGCGGTTTGTACAACCCACCAACAACCTATCAACAACCCACCGCCAACCCATCGCCAACCCACCGCCAACCCACCGCCAACCCACCCTACCGGTGCCTGGCACCTGCTCATTGAATAGGTAACACAAAGGTAGGTACTCCGTAACACAGCACTTTGCTTCGTCCTCAGCTTCGCCCTCAGCTCCGGTTGCGTTTTCTGTCCTTTCGCTTTTTCTGTGTGACTTCAGCGGGTCAAGGTTTTGACTATATATGAAGGCCAGAGATAGTCAGTAGTTCTTTCCGGCATCCTGTCGAGTCGCTGACAGCGCTGTCAAGCCACATCGTCGAGGCAAAAAGCTCGGCTTCTGGGCTCGTTTCACTGTCGAGAGGTGGACCCAGAATATTCAATATCGTGCTTGGAAGTTTACCGCTTTTATGCTGTATGAGGTGCATCGTTCGACTTCTCTTGGAGTCATGCGAAGTCTGAGCGTGAGAATGGAGCATTGCGATCCCCAACTGACTTCATACCAGTGAGATGTGGCGAGTCGTTGGTAGTTGAAGGTCAAGAATACATACCATACGTACGGCACGCTGCAGCTGCTATACTGTCGAAGCAGAGAGGAAGATAATGATTTGTTGTATCTAGCTAAGGAAGCCTATATAGGCCTGTGGGCTGAATAAGATCCTAAGCAAGGTGTACAGCGGGGCGAGCAGTATAGTACGCTCCGACATATACCAACCCCCGGCATACTGTTGATCCAGGCAGAGCTGCGATCGAAGAGTAACCCAACTACTAGTGCCAAGATAACACAAGGAGGGAAGCAGGGGCAATTCCAAGGTTTACCTGGCATCGAGATGGAGGGGAGGCAACTAGTAACAAGACTTTTAGAGCTCGCTGACGTGGAGGCAATTATCCTTGGTGGTGGAAATACGCACCTCTAATGCCGAGGCATGACCTGGTTAAGAAGCTGCTGGAGATGGCAATCCAATTAGCCGTTCTGGCTCTTTGCTAACCATTTTGCTAGGTTGTAGTGTTACCTGCTACCTAGTCTTACGCATCAACTTCATCAACGATCTTGTCCACGAAACCCGGCAAGACGTTCTAACTCCCCAAGATGCGCGAGTCCTGCTAGAGTGGTTGAGTTGACACTGAATGTCAAGCTTTTTAATTCTGGTAAACGCTCTGGTTGAGTGAAGAATTATCATCACGGCTTCCAGTCATGGGTTGTATACTCCGTATGATGTTTCATATCAGGACTGCTTTAATGGTCGCCTTCCTTGTTTCAGGCATGGTATACCCAACCCCGGCCAGCTTCGAGAAGTGGAATCATCGTCTGCTAATCAATAATCGTAAATAAAATCATTGAAACCAAGGAAGCGCTTAAGCACCGGTTCGGCCACCAAGCCTAACGCTACAAGCAAAATCCACGATTAGATGACAAAATGCAGTCGTTGACCTTGTGGGCTCGAGCTGCTATTCCCGCCTACTTCTGCTGCTCCGCTTGGCTGACTCGCTGAAATGAATATTATTGATCTCTTGAATGGATCGTGGGAGCAGGCCATTACCAGGAGAACAGGGTGTTGATTTAATTAAGAGAAGGAAGCAAAACTGGAGTGGTCCACCAGGTCAAGACAAGTATTCCAAGAGTTGATTTAGTAGTAACCACGTGAGGTTTAGGCTACGGCTACATTGAGTATCAAGTCTCTGAGAGAAGATGGTTCTAACTGATTTAAATCAAATCTATTGCTGAATGAAGAAAGCTAGCGCTAGGTGAAATGCTCAAGTGCACTCCAGAGAGTGTGTAGAGCGAGTAGATGCAGATACGTACATATAGAGTTAGCTGAAGTACATGTATCTAAAGAACAGCAAAGGAAATAGGTGCATTGCTTACCTCACAAACCACACCCCGATGTCGGATAACCCATGCCCGTTCCCAACCACCCAACCGGGGCATAGAAAAGATGTGAGAGGGTCAAGAGATGTAACGGGTTATCCCACGCCCGTACTAGAAGAACGTCAGCTAGCATACACTCAAGTAGAAACCTAGAGGGGAGTTACTTACTCTACATCTCACTCTCACACCCGGCAAGGAACCCAGCCCATCCCGTCCACCCTCCTTAGGCTATGGGTGCTAAATGTTAGTGAGTGCTAGAGGTTAGTGAGACATTGAAGCATTATGAAATGTGTGAGATGGTTAGTTCCTAAAGGTTAGTGCCCAGGCCCTTCCCAACCTGCCCGACCTTGGCCTGGGATTGGAGATAGATAAGTGATTGCAGCATCATTAGCATGATCAGGAGTTAGCTTGCTGTTCAAGGGTAGATGAAGTGGGTTTACTTACTGTGTCACAGGACGCTAGACAGCCAAGAGGCTTTCTTCCCATGCCCGTCCCTGCCACCCGCCAGGACATAGGAAAGAAGAAGTAGAGGGAGGAGAGAAAGAAGAGAAGATAAGAATAATTGAAGATAAGAATAAAGAAGTTTTTGGTTGAGAGGGTCGGGTGACCCGAGTGTAAGTGAATGAAGTCGTGAATGTAGTCGAAATCCGGGACGGTGAAGTCGAAGATGGGGTATCGGTTCGTTCGTAGTATCGTCGTGTATCGGTTCGCTCGTAGTCTCGGTTCGTTCGTTCGGTCTCGTAGTATGGGGTTCGCTTGTCGGCATCGGCTCGCTCGTCATCGGATCGTTCGTATACGGTTCGCTCGTAGAATTGGTTTGTAGTAATGGCTCGTTCGTAAATCGGTTCGTTCGGGTCTCGAATCGTTCGTCATCGGCTTGTTCGTGTAAGGGTTCGCTCGTAGAATCGGTTCGTTCGAAGTCTCGGATCGTTCGTCATCGGTTCGCTCGTTCATGGAGATTTAAGATCGAGAAAAAGTCGAAGTAGAAGTCGAAGAAGAAGTCGAAGAGTGTCGGAAAGCC
The DNA here is from genome assembly GCF_003369625.1 of Aspergillus mulundensis. Lineage (NCBI taxonomy): Eukaryota > Fungi > Ascomycota > Eurotiomycetes > Eurotiales > Aspergillaceae > Aspergillus > Aspergillus mulundensis. The sequence continues at coordinate 2,336,707 of NW_020797889.1, forward strand.
CATGCGGAGCACGGAAGGACCTAAAGCAGAGTCAGCAGTGTCCAAGAAGGGAAAACTTACAAATGGTCCCAGGCCACTCCCTACCGACCCTGCCGGACCTGGGAGGAGACTGGAGACTATCAAGGTAGGTTAGCTCAGTTCGTTACAGGAGGGATGGATACTTAGCTGTATTGTACAACTACAATGTGATTGCTACATTGTCTATTGACCACTAGCTATCTATGCAAGACTATGTACAAAGGATATAGAGCAAAGGCATGAGGTAGGATGAGGAAGGAGAAGAGGAAGGGATGAAGTGAAGTAGGAAGAGGAAGAGGAAGGAGGGAAGAAGGAATTGGGGAAAAGAGAAGACTAAATAGGCTGGGAAGTGCTGAGAAATCAACAGAGCTGACAAATAGAACGAGAATAAAGTTTCTGGACGGGCCGGGTCAGGACAGGGGACGTAGGAGAACATCCTAAACATTCCGAAAAGAGTCATCGACGTAGGTTTACGGATCGGAAAGAAGAAAGCTTAATGGCGAGAAAAGGGTATGTCGGGAGAAAACGGATACGGGAAGATGAGAAAGCCCTTAGAAAGAAAGTGGAAACAAAGCTGCGTAATGATTATGTTGTCAGAAACTTGTTAAGCCTATGATGAAGCTGGTTAGGGCCAGAGAGAGAAGCTGGCAAAGGAAGCTGAGAAATGGTGCAAGGGGAGGTTGCACGAAGCGTTATCTCCCGAAGCTCAATTTACCTACACTCGCATCGCTTGTTTTCTACAGCTAAACTTGACTGACAAACATTTCCAAAGTCTACAAGTGAAAAAGCTTAGAAATGCCAAAAAGACCGCATCTATGCACGAGAAGATTCTCTAAATCTAGAATACTAAATCCTAACTCCAAATGCCAGAGCTACAATGAATCTATAGAACACAGGACATGAGGCAAGAATTGACTTGATTGGATAAGAATAAGCTATGGAACAGAGCCCAGGCCGCAGCCCAACCACCCTACCATGTGTGGCCTGGACAGAAGTGAAGGAATGGGAAGGACGAGAGAGATACAAATCAGTCTGAAGTGCACACCAATGCGGACGCTCAAGCAGACACAATGAAAAACAGGCCAAGAGATAACAGAACCAGGCCCATGTGGCCTTGAGAACAGGAAAGGTGTAATGGAGAAGACAAAAGGGAGAAGGGAAGGGTATGACGTGGAAGAAGAAAATGAAAAGGAAGGATAAGAATGAGACGGGAGGACCAAGAAGGCAAGAAGAGACGGATAAGGATGATAAGAACGAGGTGGTAAGTGTAAGGAGGAGGTAAGTATAAGGAGGTAAGTATAAGGAGGATAAAGATACAATGGAAAAGCAGACCCAGAAAGCAAAACGCCAAACGCCAGAACGCCGTAAAAAGCAGACCCAGAAAAGCAAACCCAAACGCCAGTGAAATGCAAAGCAGACCCAAAAAGCAAAACGCCGAACGCCAGAAAATGCAAGCAGACCCAAACGCCAGAAAATGCAAAGCAAACCCAAACGCCAGAAAATGCAAGCAGACCCAAACGCCAGAAAATGCAAAGCAGACCCAAAMAGCAAAAMRYSSAASGCCAGTGAGATGCAAGTAAAAATAGAAGATGCAAGTAAGGATAGAAGATGCAGGTAAGAGTAAAAGATGCAAGTAAGAATAGAAGATACAGAGAAAACAAGACACGAAAGACCCAAGCAAGAAACAGAAGGCCCAAAGGGAAAGCCAAGCAGACACTCAGGGGCAGGATGAGGAATGGCAGAACAGAGCAAGACAGTGGAGACGAGGCAAGTGGAAAGGGAGATGCTCAAGGACGAGACACAGGCATAGCAAAGCAAGATGGCAGTGAAAACAGGGCAAGGGAGAAGGGAAATGCTCGAGGACAAAATCAAGGCAGCACAAGTCAAGAAAACGAAGCAGTCGCTCAAGAGTAAGGTCGAGCAGACGCTGAAGCAGGAAAGAGAAGAAGACTGGAGCGCCAGAGGCAGGTAAGAATAAAGATGCAAATGCAAATCCAAACCTATCTAAGTGCAATAAGAATAATAAGGATAGGTAAGGATGAGTGCGAATGCAAAGATGTGGAGGAAGAGAAGTCGGAGAACGCGAAAATCAAGACGCAAGCGGGTAGTAATGGCGCGGAGGGAGTTCGCCACTGCAAAAGATCAACTTGCTGCGCGGGATCAACTCGACGGGCGCGATGTTGTTGGTTGTTGGATTATAGTTTGTGATTAGGTTTGCGCCTGCAGGTGGTACCCGTCATTGGCCCTAGTCGGAATAAGCTTTTGATTCTGCAGTGCTGACCAATTGCATTACAAATTCAGAATTAAGCTTTCGGCGCTCGGCAGCACTAGCGACCGGCGCTGTCAGGTATACGCCACCTGCATGATTCGAGACAATTGGTTCAATTTGGTTGATTGCGCTGATCTGCGCACAGGATCACGTAAATTGAGGGATGTATTTTTCGCACATATCTCTAGATTACTAGCTGGGCTTGATTAAACACAATTTTCGACCGCTTCGTTGCTAGATCATGCTCTGTTTGCAGAGCCATCGAGATTGGCTGAATAGAGTTGATCCAGGTCGACCTCGAGACGCGACGTGTTTCCAGGGACCAAATCAGAACCGTGGGCGACCACAATTAGGAAGGCACGCGTCCTCCCGCTACGTCCAGCGCGTCATGAAAGTCTACAGTATGAAGTTTACCAATTTGCGAGTCGAGAATGTTTGCGTTTGCCTCTAAAATTCCAGAGCCCAGCTTCGCTCTAATTGTTTTGCTATTTTTCGCTCCGTCATCCTTCCTTCATGTATTTCTCGGTCCAAGTATTGTATGCGAATTCGTCTCGGGGCAATTACTGGTACCACTCTGTCAAATGATGAAGGCCGGTCGCTCTGTTTGTCTTATGCAAGAGTCCCACAGACCTCATCAAATTGGGTATCTAACGCGTTCACTCCTCATGACTCGTGTACATAGTGGCTCTTGTGCTGAAAGGCTTGATTTATGTACATATTTCTTGCTCTTTTCTGCTTTACCAAGGCTCCATGCACTCATCATTCCTTGTATGCCCGCTTCGTGTCATTAACGGCTCCAGGTCATATAGGTAGCTCGCCAGCGATTAATCAACAAATTTCATCCACGGCTTCGTGAATCTTAGAAGTACGTGCATAGTAGTAGTGGTTCCTCATATCTAGTTCATAGTAGCCAGGATATGCCTGTGCAGATAAAGCGTGGCTCCGCCACACACAGCGAAGCGTCGTTATATATAACCGCACAAATTCCAGTCAAGGTAACCAAGAGGTCATAGCCATCTAGTACTATCGCCCTGTCGCTCCTCTTCATAAAGCTGGCTGTATAATTCTTTCTAGTAGGATCTTTAACGCTCTTTTTGCTTTGTATAGCTTGGCGAGCTCGCTTTTACCTAGCAACCATGTGCGGAGTTTAGATGTGGCCGGACTAAAATCATTCGGGTGTGGGTGATTCACGAGCCCCAAGTAGTTGCTACCTTATTAGACGTCACCAGAACAGTGAAAATAGTGGAAAACTAGATTATCGATCAAGGAACGGCGCTATGTATCATTAATGTACGGCAGAATGAGACACGAATACATCGCTATGGAGATTCGCCTTGCCCAGCTCCTAATCCTGATATCGGAGCCTCGTATAAACAATGCCAAGCAAATACAAAAAAGACAAGACTCCGATACCACGAGGTAAGCCGACCAATCAAATAAACAAGAAGAAAAGGAACAGAACAGAAGAAAGTTCATGGGCTACGATCAGAAGATCAAGGAACGAGCTTTCTGCCGCCGAGATTCCGCGCTGCGGGCATCAGGTTGCGACTGCGTGTGCTTATGCCGCGGTCGTGGAGCAGGAGCATTGTGTGCTGTAGGCGCCTGCGCCGGAGGAGGTTTGATATCTTTCTTGACAGGCGGAGGAGGTGCGGCTCCGAATTGAGAGAAGCGATCACCCGTTTCTCGTCGCGTTGCCTTCATGCTCCGCTCCCGTTTTAGCACGAGCTCGGTCCAAGGCTTGGCTGAGTTGGCTCCACTCGGTCCCTTGCCAACGGTCTCCGAAAGGACCTTCATCCAGTCTTCTTTAGCGGCCGGGCTGTCAGCATAGAAGTCGATTACCTCTCCATTGCCGAAACGAATACGGAATCCCTCCTCCACGAACATATACCCTTCCTCCTCTTCGGCAAACGCAGACTTACGTCGCTTGCCACCACGCGCTGTCGTCTCTTTTTGCGTCAATGTGCTCCGATCGTCAATAAGTTTGGCGGCCTTGGCCAGGTTGATGGTCGCGCGAGGTTGGCGGGACGTTTCGTGGTAGGCTGTCAATTTCGTACCCTGGAGCTTGAAAAAACGACGACGCCAGTACTACAAGAGTCAGTCAGGTTACCTTAAATAGTATGATGTGGTGAGCTTACCGGACAATCGCCACCTTGTTGCGAAAGGAAACCTTCCCAGCTACGGGTCGACGCAGTCTCCGCCTCGCGCATCTCACGGATGCAGGCATTCATGCTCTTTGGCATATCCTCATCCTTGGTTCCCTTGGGCTTGGGGACGAACAGCAGTTGCAGCTCCAGCTTTCCAATCTTGTAAGGGGGACGGCGTTGGGACATGCCGCTGGCGGTGCTCTTCTTGCTCTTTACGCTGCTTGGCTGCTCATCAACAGCCCATTCGTTGAAGCAAGCCACATCGACATTGTATGGTCGTCCAAATGCGTGCTTTTCGTGGTCACTGAGGGCTGTGTAGGCACGAGCAAAGCTACCGTCCCTAGCAACAAGCGTTCGAAGGCGTTCCCAAACAGGCGCATTGGGATCCTGCTTTTTCTGCTGTTGCAATGCGAGCTGCTGCTTCATATCGAGTTCCTTTCGCTTGCGCGGTGATGCAAACATCTTACTGAATGTAGACTGCTTTTGGCGCGATGGGGACGCTGAAGGGGCAGGCTCTTGGATCCTGAACTTTTCCTCATCCATCTTCATTTGGAGCGTGAGCTGGAACTCCAGGTCGTTCTGAACGATGAGTTCGAACTCTTGTCCAATAGGAGCAGTCTTGCCCAGTTCCAGCCAAGCAGTTGTTACGCAGTGTAGACCGTTATCCAAGGTAAGGGAGAAGTATGTTCGCTCTCCTGTTGTGACGGGAAATAAGTCAGCATGGACACTAGGTCAGGTGCGTGGGGCACATACCTTTCGGGAGCGGCAAATCAAGATACTTGAGTCCGACAACCTTCACAAATAATCTACCGCGCTCTTCGCCATCCTCGAAAGTAGTGTTAAGATTCTGTTCAATCTCTTCAACCGGAGTTGGAGGCTCTTGGGTGATGCTCGGCTGTCCTGGCAACGGCGGCACAGGTCCGCTGACGGGCTTTTTGCGGATCGCACCGGAGGGGGTACGGATACTGGCGCGACGAGCCCCAGAATTCCAGGGGACTGTAGTCCAAGTCTGCTGGCTGGCCTTACGCTGTGGGGATGGGCCGGGCCTCGTACCCTGTGCACCAGCAGACGGCTCTCCGTTCGTCGTCGGCACGGGTTCCTCCTCAGGGCGGCTACTCGCGACAATGACTTTGGTATTGTGTCTCATGAGGTAGCCTCTCTGTGTAGACGTTGGGTAGTTAGCACGTGCTAAGTAATTGGGATGGGTTCCTGTGTGGGGTGCAGAGGTTTCCAGGGTGCGGGGAGGGGCCGATGAGGATTGCAATTGGGAAAGGGCTAGCTCAAACGCAACCTTTTGGGACTCAATGACTCGATCGAATTCTTTATCCAAGCCGAATCCAAGACTTTCGTCTTCTTGGATGCTGAACGGGATGTCCAGTTTCATAAAGCTAGGCTTGCGGGGCGACGCCCCTGTTGAGGGCCCGGGTTGTAAGGTTTGGTCCTGAGAAGAGGTTTCTACTTCTTGAGTTTCTGGTTCGTTGGACGGCTCAGTTGCTGGGACGACCTGGCCGCTCACTTGACGGCGGGTTGCAGCCATCTGTTCAACATCTGCACGGGTCAGTGAGGGGCGAATCTTTAGACTGCTGCCGCGTGCTTTGACGGTCGCGATGGGCTCGGGCACGCTTTCATCCGCCGACTCCTCGAAATCGCTGATCTCAGCATCCACGGGGTGCCTAATTACAGAGTCGGGAGTCGAGGGCGGGGATATTTGATCAGCGGTCTCAGGAGTGACAGGACGGCGAAGGGACTCTAGCATGGCGGTCATCTTGGGAGCAGCGACCTGACCACCCTGATGCCATTCCTCCGTCTTCGGCTCTTCGACCTTAGGCTCTTCGACCTTAGGCTCTTCGACCTTAGGCTCTTCGACCTTAGGCTCTTCGACCTTAGGCTCTTCGACCTTAGGCTCTTCCACCTTAGGCTCTTCCACCTCAGGGTCTTCCACCTTAGGTTCTTTGGTCTTGAGCTCCTCCGCCTTGAGATATTCGGCTTTGGGCAATGATTTGTCGCTTGAATCCTCCTCGACTCGACCTGTGGGAACTGGCGTTGCTTCGGATGGCACAGAGCCGTTGCTCTTTGAGAAAATCTCCTCCATGGAGTGGTTAGAGCAATGCCTCTCGTCGTCTTCATTCTGCTGGTCTTTTAGATCCTTGAAGGAAGAATCTTTCGAAGGGATGGTTCCATAATAGTCGGGTATATCGTAAAGGTCATCTGTGTCGTCCTCCTGTTCGGGTTTGATGATGACACTATTCGTTTCGTCGTCATCATCTTCGTAGCTGTTGTCATTGTCGCTCTCAAGCGAAGGAATGGGGACATCAGGGTCGTAGCTAGCGTATTGAAGTGGACTGGCGCTTCCTTGAGACGAGGTTTCATATGAATCATCCAGATAGTCATCGCCGCGGCGAAGGTCGCGCAAGATGGAGTCTCTGGAGATGCGTGGAGGAGAAAACACATCCGGCTCATTTTCTTGAGTTGGAGTAGCGTCGTCATCCGTAACCTCCGACTCCTTAGGTTCGTCCGGTGTCATTTCTTCAGTCGTATCTTCTTCATTCTTGATGTTGTTGGTCGGCTTTTCATTCGCATTTTCGCGCTCCTCCCGTTGAATCATCATCAAGCGCAGCCTGTCCTCTAGGGACATGGAATTGTGGCCAAGTCCCGAGATGTCAGACTTGCTGTACGCGGCTGTTGCTGGTGGCGCGGGAAGAACACGTTGATTTCCTCTTCCAGGTTCGAATGCAGCGGCTGATTTGTCTGAAGGGGTCGCGCGGGGACTAAATGACAATGCTTGGATGGCCGGAAGCGGCGGTAGAGGACGGCGCTCGCCGTTGGAATCGAGAGACTCGACGCGAGACCGTCTGGTGGGAACCTGTTGCGTGGATGTAACACGGGGTTCGGGGCTCTGGCTTCCTTCGCTAGTAAACGGATCTTCGTCCTTTTCCACCAGTTCATCATTTGCGCTATCTGGGCTCATGAAGCGCCAGTCCTCGGGCATGACGACAGGGGTCTTTTCAAGATCTTCCAGGGAAGCGTCAAAGCTGTCATCACGGTCCATAGAGCCGCGATCGAAGCTAATGTCGCCTTCGTCTTCTTCTGAATCGTAGCTCCCCTCACGAGACTCGGATGCAATTGAGGATGGGTCAGGGGTGGTCATTTCATATTCATTAACCTGGGGTGGAGCGGCATCAAAAGTAACACATTTTGTGTAGCGAGTACCATCGATGTCCGACCAAATCTCATTCTCCGGGTCAAAGGCCATGTCCTTGGTGCCAAATCGACTAGCGCGAGAGAGAGACGACTTGGCAGGAGGGGCCTGGTCCTTGCTAGGCGACGGAGGTCGAGGTCCCATTTGGGCCTTGTCTGCACTGCCAGGGCGAGCTGTAGCCGCACCAGGGCTTTGTTTTTCGTGTGAAATTCGATTGATCGCAAGCGGTCGTTGGGGAACATAGACACTAGCAGGGTCGTACTCTTGGTTGTAGTCGCGGAACATACTGTTGCCTTTGACTCGGGATGCGCGCTTCAGGTTCTCAAGAGAAGGCCTCTTGGAAGTGGAGAATGGCGCATCGGGCTCGTAAGGTGCTTGGTTCTCCGAGCTCTTCTGAAAGGGCGAACCCGAATCACGACCTTGCCAGAAGCGGCGCGTTGAAGAGGGAGATTCATATGGCGATGAATCAATGCTTTTTGTTGACTGTTCCAGTGAAGTCAGCATGATCCTGACCGAAGGAATACAGGCAGCCTACCTTAGTGCCCTGGTTCCAGATGGGAGAGTTGCGACGGTGAGCCATTGGGCTCACTTCTGACAGTGGCCGTTGCCCGGTGCCGTTGACCATGTTGCGAGACTTTCTCAAGGTCTAGAAAAACAACCTAAGAGGGAAGAAAACCAAGAGCAGACGAGGCAACAAAGTAAAAAAAACAAGGCTAGAAAGTGATCAGTAAACTTGTTTCATCTCGTGTCGGGTCTCCATCCCTTGCGGAGTCGGAACGCGCCCATACCTATTCTTGATAAACAAAAACAACAGACGTCAGATTTCCACGCCGCTCAGAGAAAAATGTCAAAGAAGTCCAATCCAAGTTGTGATCGCTCCAATAACACCCCTAAGTGCGTAACTCGTAAGACTCGTAAAAGGTCACAAAGGGAAGGTCATTTAAAGCGGTTGGTGGTTTCGTTAATTTTGTGTTTTTCTTTCTTTTCCCCGAGTCAATCACAGTAAAGAAGGACTATGGAAGTCAAATGGGAAGAGATCGTGGTTGGATGAGATTCAGAACAAAGTCGTAATGAGATGGTTCAAATACAACGCAAAGCGAAACACACACACATGCCATCCACCACTGGCAAGAAGACAAGACGTCAGAGGAAGACGGAGGAGGATCTAGAAGAGAAGAGGAGACGCAAGTGGGAGCGTTAAGTAGGCCTGCGATCGCTGGTGCCGTGGTTGGAGACGACGGACTCGTGGAGCCTGAGGAGCCGCGAGGATGTTGACATTTGGCTGGCGGGAGTCTCCCGGGCAACTGCAGCCCTGGCTTGGAATATCGGAGCCTTGGCGCCTGAGCGCCTGCCTCTCTCGATCGAGCTAGGCCGGATCTGGCCTAGCGCCTGCTAATCCCCGGCGGTCCAAGCTTCTTCCCCTTCGAGGATCTTTTTTCTCCTGCGGCGAAAGCTGGTCCAGACTTTTCCATCACTCTTCACCCCGGCCCCGATCCAGCGATGAACCGGTTAAGCGGGCTGTCCCTGCCCCTCAGGCCGTCGGTATGCCTGTTCTGCCGTGCTCAGACTTCCCTTTCCATGTCTCCCTTCCAGGGAGGACAGGCTGTTCGCTCGTTGGCGACTGGCCGCCTCCGCCGAGGAAAAGCCCGCATGACGCTCTCCAGAGATGTCGCTAAATCATCCCTTAAATCGAAGCGAGAAGACCGTGGTAGGATTGGCCCCTTTTCCAACATGAATCAGACACAGGCGCGCGTTCGTGATGACCCGCGTTCGCGTTCAGCAGCCGCCTTGAGACGCTCCGGAGACACAGAAGAAAAGCCCGCGACGAAGACCGACAGTCCGCTGTACAAGGCTTTGAAGATGCAAACGACGCTCGCACCCATTTCTTATGGTCGACGAACAGCAATCAAAGCGAAAATCGCTGAAATCACGAGCTTCGACGTCTTTCCTCTCCTCCCCATTGTCCGAAACTCGATCTACTCACAAGCCCTGCCTCACATACCGGATGCCGTGCCTACTCCTATCCAACGTGTTGCGATCCCGAGGCTTCTCGAAGATGCTCCAGTCAGTAAGAAGCTGAAGAAGGTGGACGATGAAAAACCCAATTACCCTCAGTACCTTCTCGCCGCAGAGACCGGTTCGGGAAAGACACTGGCATATTTGATTCCTGTGATCGACGCCATCAAGCGCCAAGAGGCGCTGGATAAAGAGATTGAGAAAGAAGAAGAAGAAAAGAAGGCGCGGGAGAGAGAGGAGAATAAGAAGAATCAGGCATTTGATCTGGAACCCGAAATCCCCCCACTATCCAATGCAGGAAGACCTCGGGCGATCATTCTGGTACCGACGGCGGAGTTGGTTGCTCAGGTTGGAGCCAAGGTTAAGGCCTTTGCACACACAGTGAAGTTCAGGTCCGGTACCATCTCCTCCAACCTGACGCCTCGCCGTATCAAGAGCACTCTTTTCAACCCCGCCGGTATCGATGTTCTAGTCTCGACCCCGCATCTTTTGGCATCAATTGCCAAAACCGACCCCTACGTCCTCAGCCGCGTCAGTCATCTCGTTCTCGACGAGGCTGATTCTCTCATGGATCGATCATTCCGGCCAACAACAACAGAGATTATCAGCAAAGTGTCCCCCTCGCTGAAGAAGCTCATATTCTGCTCGGCCACGATCCCCCGTAGCCTCGATACTCAACTGCGCGACCGTTACCCTGATATCTGGCGGTTGACGACACCTAACCTGCACGCGATTCCCCGTCGTGTTCAACTAGGCGTTGTGGATATCCAGAAAGATCCATACCGCGGAAACCGCAACCTCGCCTGCGCGGACGTGATCTGGTCCATCGGCAAAGGTCAAGGCGACGATGAACCCATCGCCCCTTGGCAAGAGCCAAGAGTAAAGAAGATCCTCGTATTTGTCAATGAACGCGAGGAAGCCGACGAGGTCGCCCAGTTCCTTAAATCCAAGGGCATCGACGCTCACTCCTTCTCGCGTGACTCGGGCACCAGAAACCAGGAGGAAGTCCTTGCTGAATTTACCGAACCAACCGTCATCCCTTCTGCCGATGAGATCCTCCTGGCCCGCAAGCAGAAGAAACGCGATAGCGGGAATATCCCCTTCGTGCTGCCAGAGCGGACAGCCCAAGGTCCCGAGCGCCTGCTACAAGGCGTCAAGGTGCTTGTCACAACCGACATCGCCTCCCGCGGTATCGACACCATCGCCGTGAAAACACTTGTCCTCTACCACGTCCCGCACACGACTATCGACTTTATCCACCGTCTCGGTCGTCTGGGACGTATGGGTAAACGTGGACGTGCAGTTGTGCTGGTTGGCAAGAAGGACCGCAAGGATGTGGTCAAGGAGGTTCGCGAGGCTATGTTCAGGGGTCAAGCTCTGATTTAGTTCCTGAATTCGAATGTGAGCTTGTGCTTCTACGCTTTAATGTCTGGGTATTCATGCTGGCGCTGGAATCGACTTGAATAAATACCCATCTTGACTAACCTGCTTGGACTCTAATGGCTGTATCATACCATCTCATGTATATTATCATCTCATCTTTACTAGCATATATATAGACGGCGCTCTGAACAACATGTATTTTCACTATTAACAGATCAAGTCAGGTAGATGTCTATAATTCCTCTGAAAATAGGGCCCCGCCGCGTTTGCCAAAGTTACACGTGACTAATCCCAGTCTTCACTCGTTGGCTGTGTCCAATTGTCAACTGCCCCCACTGTCAACTATCCCACCAAAGTAAACACCATCTACAAGTTATTTACAGTCTCTACTCTCAGCTCTCAGCTCTCAACATCGAATAGAACCCAATACAACAAGAAAACTCCACCTTGCCAACACACTGAAAATGTCTAAATCGAACCAAAAACAAGCACCAGGTGAAACATCCCTCACCAAACTGCTCGCAACGCTTCAACCAATTCTCCACTCGGAAACCTACATCTTCCTCACAATCCCACCCTCACACCCCTCATTTGGGGATCTTGCCACTCTCCACGCCAGTCTGCAACCAAAGATGCTCTTTCACGAACGCGAAGGCCTAACGGTGATAACAACGCCGGCTCTCGCCTCGGCCGCGGGCTTCGAGAAGGACAAGGACTACGTCTTCGAATGCAAGATGATTACGCTGACGGTGCATTCGAGCCTCGAGGCTGTGGGGCTTACGGCTGTGTTTTCGAAAGCCTTGACGGAGAAGAATGTCAGCGCGAATGTTGTTAGTGGGTTCTACCATGATCATATTTTTGTTCCGGTGGGAAAGGAGGATGTTGCGGTGCGAGTTTTGGAAGAGGTGCAGCAGGAGGCGCTGGCTCGGACGAAGGCGGAGGTTGAAGCGGAGGCTTAAGAAGCTCATAGCCGTTACGGACCAGTGGCTATGGTATTCACAAAGATAGAAGTCGTATTTGTTCGATATGATATACCCCAGCCTGCTGACCAAAGCTTCAGAATTAGACTTGTTGGCTTAGCGTTTCAAGGTATAAACATAGCCCAGATTTGGAGCAGGGAACCGGAAAGAAAACCAAACAATCTTGTGAGGCGGACTGTGGCGTGTACCAACATTGACTAGAATCAACATGCGGCCACTGGGAAGGGCTCTATACAACCTGGTTAGCACTGCTTCATCAACAATATGAGTATCTTGAACCTGCAGGTTTTAACGCAACGAATCTCCACCCAGGTACACCATGCCGCGTACAATGTTGACTGTCCATCATGAGACCTCAGTCAAGAAGAGTGCTATTTTCAGACTAGAACGTCCTGCGTGTCCTAGCTTCTCAGTCCACCTGGCCTTGTGCCTCGGAGCAAGCAACGAGGACTGTTGCGAAGACAAGCATATTCTCAAAGAGTGAGAACCATGGCCGGGTCCAGCACTGGAAGGATGTTGCTGAGTGGAGTATTCTCCCTCAAACCCCCAGCTCCTCTCTCCGGTATATCTTGGTGTCCTCCTTTCTCGGTGTCTTTCCGTGTCTCTATCGCACGCTCGAGTACCTACTCCGTAATAATATCACTGGCATCTGGGAACGTCAACAGAACTGATTATGATCGGGATATTTAGATACTAGGTGGACATGGGCCTGAGCACTGGATTAATCCAGGTGTCAGCAAACTATCAGGCAGCGCTGGATGGGGAAGACTGACTGAGGCTCTTAATGCGTCGATTCACGCTGGGTGTCTTTAATCTTGACAGCGCTATGATCAATAGAGCGATAAGTGCCTTACATGCGCATAGAGCCCGATGATGGCGAGCTTCTTCTGAATCAGAAGGCTGATTGCAATGGCGCTGGTGGATGATGGTGGTCACGGATGTGAGGACGAGCAGAGAGGGAATAGGACGGGCTTGCCCGGACCTCGCGAGTCGTTCGCTCTTTCCCCGAGTGTACGGCCAAGCATCGGATGTCCGTGATATCGGCGACTCAAGATTGATATTCCCTGGTTGATACCAGAGAAGGAACAGAGTTAATGGCGTGATGTTATACGTGAGGTCAACCTCCAATGGCTCTAGGTTCAACCCTGTCTAGAGATTCTCCGCGTCTCGTCTTTTTGTCAATGAGGAACTCATGCATTTTTGACTAACTTGCTGACTGAAAGCATTCTTTCTCCTGCGTTCTACCCTCTGCCCTATCCACCACTTTGGCTGAGCATCTAACGGAAATGACAAGCAAATAGAAGATCCAATGCCAATCGAACCCCTCGGCCGCCCCGTCATCACAACGCTTAGAACGCAGAATAAGGCGGCGGCGCATCCTCCCTCCTGTCATTACCATCACCACGCCCGCGCCCATGGCCATGGCCAATCTCATTGAAATACTCGTTCTCATACTCCCGCGGCCCTCGTCCTCGTCCTCCAATCGTTACCGCACGAGGAGGCTCACGAACACCGACACCACGGCGCCCCAACGCCTCAACGTCAAAACCCCCGTTACTATTTCTCTGCTGCTGGGCTTGCAACTGCTGCTGTTGCAACTCCCTAGCGCGCGTCCTCTTCCCACCAGCTATAGCACAGCATGCAGCTCCGCCGCAGCAGACGGCCGCAACGATGAGAGGAATCGCAATAAAGACAGCCGTGGGAATTTTGAGGCCCCCGCGTCTCCGCCTGCGGTAGTCGCGTGCGGTTAACATTGCGGAGTTTGGGTTTGGGGACTTGGCTTCATTCTCGAACGTTGGGATTGAGATGGGTGTAAGGGAAGGCGTCGCAGTCATGAAAGTCGATGTTGCCGAGTGGATTCCCGACTTCAAGACTTGAGTCTCGCTGGTGGTGGGGGACATACTGCTGGTACAGAATGTAGTTTTGGGTTGGGAGCCTTCCTGGGCAGAAATACCTGTAGTGGTAGAAACATGTCAGCAAGACCTAGGTCCCATCGCATCCTTGGGTATGGCCTAGCAGAATGAGCACTTACCCAGTAGTAGAACCATTATGCAAAAGAAGCCAAGGAACGTCTTAACCGAAATCATCTTGAGGGCTCAGCAGGATGCGTTGCATTCTGAGTAGAGTGTTCATTCGGGATATTGCCTGTACTGACCAAAACCAGGCAAGGTACACCCGGGGGAGCAAGCTCATTATATAGACAGCCTATCCCGGTCCCTAGCATCATGAACCAGCAGGTCAATATACATCGGGCGCAGCAGACAGGGCATAGTTCGTCTGGGCGCGGGCTGGGCGCTGAATGGCGGTCATTGATTGGACGAGCAGCATCCGCAGCTGGAACCGTTCCAATCAAAGCCATGTTTATCTTGGCAACCCCGGGTATCCGGCAAGCTAACAGCTTGCAGCGCGGCCCTGAGAGAGGACAATGGCGTCACAGGGACAGTTGGGTTGAGGCTGTGTCCAGGCTCTGGACAAAATAGGAAAGGCCAGGCCGATTAAGACATGACCCTGTCCGCAACCATAATGCACCGCTGAGACAGCGTGCAGCATGCTCGGCGCCTTTTAAGATTCTCTCAAAAGAGGAAATTAAGGTCCTGTTTCCGATTCAGGCCCTGGCCCCTCACGATGTTGAGCTCGTTCGTGAAGGCCGTGTGATAGTCGGCGATGTTGGTGCTCACGGGCCGGGAATATGTAGTTGGCCAGGAGGGGCGATTTGCGAGAGGACATTGAACCCAGTTGGAGCGGAAGCCGAGGAGCTGTCCGAGCTGAGCATCCTCCGGTTAGCCCACGCTGCTTCGTCGGCCAATTTCTCGGAGGTCATCACCCACCGTTTGACCGGCACCGTCGTTTGTCGGCTGGATCTTTGCTCTAGGTAGTTTTGGGTGTCCCAAGCCTTGTAAGCTCGTTTTCGCAGGTCGTCGGGCCGCCACAGGGGCATAGGGTAGTGTTGTTTTCCTCGGTTGCTGGGGTGGGAGTGTATTTTCTCGACGGCTCAGAGACAAATATTGTTGGGATTATCCAGGATTGAGCCCGTCAAGTGCAGGTATTGTTGTAAGGCCGGTCCGTTGTGTTGCTGCTGGTTCTGGGGAAGAGGAATCAGGGTGTCTGGCTTCATTTAGTCTTCTTTCTCTGGTCAAGTACAGGGGGGGAAATGAAAATCGTACACTCAAGTACTGATCGACTGCTAGCTGACTCCATTCAAGGAGATACTTGTAGCCGGCAATACAAATGAATGATGTTGAGAAAAAGGAAGTGGGATAGCGAAGTGAGCCTGGGGTTGCTGAGCCAAGACTTGACCCTGGCAGAACAAACCTCGTGGGGTCAATCACATTCTTTCTGTAAGCGGAATATTCCTGGTCAAATGGGAAGTGGTGAAGGGCCCTTCTTCTTTCCCATGGTCACTTGCTCTGTCAATATCCGTACTCGAGAAGCTGTTTGTCGATTTGCGGACTACACTCAGTAAGACCGACGACCTCCAGCGCCTCCCGCGAGCTCTGTTTCTGGTCACCAAACCAGCAGCAGCAATTCAGCTCTGGCCCAACTTCCTGATTTCCCAGATACGGTCTCTTTAGGCTGTCGTCAAGTCATCCTTCAATATCACCCGCACAAACTCCTTCGTCTATACTCCATATGCGAGGAGCAGCGTTACCAACGCCAGAGGTTGAGCTATACTGCACAGCTGCATGCGAAGAGTCTCTCACCTCTTCCCGCCGGACTTTCAATGGATCCTGTGCCGAAAGGGCACATTTTCAACCAGCAGAGTACAACAAGCAGCTTTCTTTGGCTCTGGCTAACGCGTTAGCTTGGGCCTACAAGGTCTCTCGCATTCGGGACTCGTAAGTAAATCCACTCCCGTCATCCACTCCCATCCTCATACCTCGTGCCAGTCGGTATCTGATCAAGCTCGTAAAAAACAGGATTTCGTTTCGCAGCCCCAGAGCCACATCAAGGAAGCATGCCCGTATACGGAGGAGTTATGATGAGCTCCGTCTGCGGACACGGCCAGCCGCATCCAGCTACGTACCCTTCCCTCCTTTCGTTCTGTGGCGTATCTGATCCGAGCTATCCATAAACCTCGTTGCACATTCACCCCTACAGCCACATCTACGCCAGCAGCATACCTTCTTCCACACCTACACCTACACCCACTACATGCATCGGCACCACCTACACAGCGAGAGATGGCGACACCTGCGAGTCCATATCCCACGCACACTCTGTGGGCACAGGCCGCATAATTCAGCGCAACTACCTGGACTACCACCTTTGTCCCTAGCTCCTGGATTAGAGCCACGCATTCAAAATACCTGCACTGAGTTAACGGTCCAAGCCAATGTTACCTGCCAGGGTATCATACAGGGCAATAGACGAGCACTCGGCCAAGTGAACCCGTCTTCTGTCACTCTACGTTGCATGACGACTGTGAAAACTAAAAAGCCAATGGTTGGACGGAGGCTTCACGTCTCGTATGGCCCATAGCCCCCTCCTCGTTTAAGCCCTATCTAGCCCAGACTAACCCTGTATTCTCCAGACACCCCGGCAGCAACGGGTCTTTCACGCTCCCTATTCCCGCAGAATAACAACATCTAAAGATATGCGGCAGCCTCCTCGCAGAGATTACAGTGTAACACTGGAACTAAGAAGTTAGTATAACTATGAGGCCTTTGACCTGCTCGCTTAGGGGGAGGGCTGTCTTCCACTGTTTGACGAGCACCGCCAGCCTGCAATGACGGTCCCGGTTCCGAGCTCTTACGTCTATTGCGGTAAGTTGCACGCCTACGCATACCTTATACTAAGATTGCTGGAGAAGTTCAACCTCGACTACGAGCCCCACTCCAACACAGCCAGATATGTCCTGTCCAAGGGTGTGCACGGCCTTCCACATCCACAAGGTAAGCTCCGGCAACGAACGCGGTATCTTGACAAGCAAGGAGGGTATCTCCACGCCCGGCCTTCCCATCTGACTCTTACGCCTGGAGTCCAGATGTTTATAGTGAACATGTGGCCCTAGGATCGGATTAGTCCACTAGGGTGCGACCATTAGAATGCCGACTCCAACGCCAACTCCATCAACGATACTACTATGTGCATCCTAGCTGTCCACAAATACCTGCCTGACGGTGGCCCCGCCAAACATGTGGATGATGTTCTTGAGCGCACCACTGATACCACCCCGGAACAGGTAGCAGCCAGCATTGACTATGGCTTATTGCAGCCCATGCAAGCGGTGGCAGGAAAGACCTCCAGCATCTTTGTGATAAGGTCAAGGCGAGCATGGTCAAAAGCTGTACGAGGTGTGAGCAGGTCGATGTGGGTGGCCAGTGCGAGGCTTTGCGAGGAATAACAATATCGTCCTGGACTTTTATACCCGGAACCCAGGTGTTGGGAAGGGGTGTGTGGCTTTCGCTGGGATGCTACCGTATGTCTGGGTAAGTGTGCATATATGCGCATCTTAGGGCCTTGACCTGGTAGTTCACTTCAACTAGAGGTTGTGGCATATTATCACCAAGAAATATCTACCATTTTTGGCACAGGTTGGGTATTTTCCTTCCTCATGAGTCGTATTTCCCTTCGTATGTACGCTGATGCGGCTACGCAAGCGCTTGCAGTGACATGTGTATTCCAACAGCTCGTCTATATCAGCCCAGCAGGTAGGCATCATGAGGCCAAGATAAATAGAAGCCAAGATAAATAGAAGCCAAGCATGAGTCGTCGACAACGTGTGGGTAGTCCTCCGGCTAAACAGGAATCCTCTTCCCCACGCCCCTCAAGAATTCACACCTCTCTTTCAATTCCTGCAGCTCGACCTCTCCAAAGCCGTCTGCCCCTATGATCCACTCCTTTCCAGTTTCGTGCAGCTCCGGAACCCCCAAAACATCAGCCGCAGTCAACTTGTGCGCATTCGGATCGCCCGTCTGGAAGAAAGAGCCGAAGGCACCGGCAAAGCCTCTGTAGATGAGCGGATTCGTTTGCTGGACGGAGTTGACTCGGTTCCACTGTAGGAGAGTAGGATTAGTATGGGAATGTACGTACAGAGAGTATTGGGGGTAGGATAGATGCACTAACGTAGCCAGTATCGTCCCCATGCTGCGCCGGTGCACGCGTATACTCCGCCAGGTATCCCTTCTTCTCTGCGGCAGAAGCTAGCCAGTATCCCGGGCACGTTAGGACAACATCACGGTATATTAATCCCGCTCGTACATATGTGGTATTGTAAATATCCAGTGTCTCGGTTGTACCTATCTCCGGATAATACTTGGTTTCGAGGGCATGAACTTGGGACTTCGATAAGCCTGGTAGGAAGCCCGTGATCCAGGCGTGGAAACTCGCAGATGAAGAGTTGAACGTGTCAGTAGTCTCATTCGTGTTCGCATATTGAAGACCAGGCGGGACAAAGTCCTCGCCTTCGTGTGCGTTATGCGTCGCGAAGAAATAGTCTGTTTCGATTAGACCGTGCGTCGTTGCATCGGTTAGTGTATGAAGAAGGAACTCGTCATCGATAACAGGCGCCCATGTATACGAAGACGTCGTCCACTTGTGGCTCGCGCTGATAACCTGGTTTGCGTCGCGGATGGCTTGAGCGTCGACACTCTTCAAGCAAGCCAGTGTATCATCTGTCCCCTTGCAGCCCGTCAACTCCACAAGACTATCATAAATCTCCTCCGCCTCGTCATCATCGTACCGATACGTCTTCGGCCAGAACGGCGAGCTGGCCAGGGCCTTCGAGAAGAGCTTCTTCTTTCCCCTTCGTCCATTCGCAAGGACTTGCCCAACAACAGATCCCCCGCCAGCACTCTGTCCCCAGATTGTGACATTGCGCGGATCACCTCCAAAGTGCTCAATGTGCTCCTGGACCCATTTTAGCACGTACTCTTGGTCCAGGAGCGCGGGGTTCAGGTCTGAGGTGGGCGACTCCTTAATTGCTTTTCCGGGAAGGAAGCCAAAGGCATTGAGGCGGTAGTTTGGGTAGATGACTATGTAGTCGTTCAGGGCACTGACGTTGAGCACAGGGTAAGAGGAGGGCGGCAGCGAGAATGAAGCACTTCCTTGGATGAATGCACCACCGTAAAAGACGACGAGGACGGGTCTGCGAACTGCGACTGAAGAAGCCGAATCCGAGTTTGAACCTTGGTTCAAATCCGAAATCCAAGGCCGTGAGAACAGGCCTAAGTACAGGCAGTCCTCGGACCCATTGACCGTGCGCTGAGGACACATGTCAAAGGGCTGGTCTGTGTCGTAGAGGCCATCATCTATAGGCAGTGGTGGCTGGGGTGCGCGGAAGCGGTTCTCGCCGGTTGGGGGCGCAGCAAAGGGGATCTTGCGAAAGTAGGAGATGTTGTAGGTTGAATCGTATTTGCCTTGGAAGGAGCCGTAGGTGAGGTTAACGAGGGGATCACAGTAACCATTGGCATTGGCAAGGAAGGTGGTCAGTGGAAGCGCTATAGCCCACAGGGCGCTGGATAACGGGAAAGATCTCATGCTTGGGATGTAATCTCACTGATATGATCTGCAGTTAAACCACCACGAGGTAATGCCAATAGAATTATATAGGCCATGCATTTCGGGTTTATGCAGGCCGAGCTGGACATATTTGACGATGCGGGGAATCAGCTCTTGGGACCGGGCAAATGGATGAAGAACCGCTGCCATTGGTGTAAATATTTATTCCTTGCCATGGGTGTTTGGAAAACTTCCCAGCATGCTTCGGAGTGACGAGTGGAGATGGAAAAGGTGTGAAGGAATGAAAGGGGAGAAAAGGATGATTGATGAAGAAGGCTAGTCAGGTGGAAAATATGACATATCTTCAAGAAATCTAAGTGTTACATGGTATAAATACAGAAGCCAACCACAAAGCAGAAGGAACAAAGTCCGAGAGCAAAAGGGAATTGCACTCGAATAAAGTACCATGGTCCTCATGATCTCCATGCCAAATAACTCATCCTGAACGCCAATCTACCACAGATAAAAGGCTCGAACCAATCGCCGCCTGAAACTCCACTCACAAATATAGTTTCATTACATAGTCATTCGGAGGGCTCGAGTGTGCCGCCGCGTCACCCGAGTGCTACCTCGCTCGTCGAGGGCCTCACTGTCTGGGGTTTCACTGCGCATATCAGACAGCTCCGGGGTGGGCGTAATACCAAAACTGACTCCACGGCCCCTGCGAGATACAAGCGCCTCTTCTTCAGGGTACAAGAATCGATGAACAGTACGGTGATCCATCACTCTCTCTTCGTCGTCGTTCGGACCCTCCTTGTCCGTCTTCGGCCAGCGAAACCCGTAGAGCATAGAGTGGCGCTCGCAACGAGGACACTCGCGTCGGGTCAAGTAGGAATTTTGTTGTACGAACCACGCATTGCAAGTGTGGCAGTCTATCCAGCGATCATATGAATGTGCTAGGAGTTTGGGGGTTTTGGTGTAATCCCCAGGGACTCGTGTGAGTTTAGATTCTGGCTCAATGGTCAGATAGATCTTCTTCGTTCTGGGCTTTCTCGGTTTCTTCACATGTTCCAGTGCTTCGGATCCCGTCTCTAGCCTCACAGAACTCGAGATATCGCTAACGCAGCTGTCGGCGCGCGATTGCGCCTCTAGACATGCTGTTATAGTAGTGGGGGGTCCGCAAGATGGTTCCACTTTTAGTTTGACTTGGGTCGCGGGACCCGACATCGATATGGTCGTTTCAGCCAGTATTGAACTCTCCCCAAGCGCCGCAAGCCTTGTTGAGGCCCTAGTTGACCTTGTTTTGACTCCGGTTTTCTCGTCACAAATCGAAGTCGCAGCGGTGGACGTCGATGATCTTTGCGATTCTTCGGGCGTGAGGGATGTGAGGGATTCTGAATCTGTACCAGAGGCTTCTGCATTGTCCCCAGTTTGACCGCTATTACCTGACTTGCCAGCTTCTGACACTGGCAGAGACAGGTTTGGTGTTGCAATACGGGGTTCAGACTCTATTGAGATAGCAATATCCTCAGTGAGTGATAACTGAGACCGCAACTTGGAGCCACGTGGTGTGAATTTTCCCCGCTTCCGTGGAGTTGAATATGGAGAAGTGTCTGAGTCAACGTCCAATGGCACCTTTCGTTTCCTCGGCGTAAGGTAGTTTTCGACAGCCCCAGGTTCCGGTGTAGAGGCTTTGCTTGGTGGCTCAGAGTCATTCTGTGACCAACCGTTCCGAGGAACGCGTTCGCAACTAAGACACAGACATTCGCAATTGTCGATGCCAAAGTAGTCTTCTCCGTACGAAACCGTAATTTCCTCGCCAATATATATGTCCCGAGTGGCGACGACCTGCATCCCCTCAGAACCTCGAGTTACCAAGCGCCCATTGGCGCTGCAATCATGATTTGCGAAGCGGGCGGGACCCAGGAAAAAAGATGGCGTTTTCCTCCGGCTCGACATCACGATACTAAAGTCCTTTCTCTTCAAATCCAAGTCCTGCTCCTCTTCTTTAGTCATCGGCACCAGTGTCCCGCTTAAGTACTTGATCTCCTGGCCCTGCGGAATGAATCGCCGGGCACAGATGGCGGCTTCGTGTTCGGTTATCGTATAGCGATTGGTAGTCGTAACCTCAAACGGGCAGTCGGGAAGGTACATCTGTATATATTTGCGAAGGTGCTTGCGGAACCAGTCCTTCTCACGATCGTTGGGAAGTTTTGCCAGGTATCTCTTCATTCCGGTTAAATCCAATATCTTGCGTTCTGCTGCAGCCACATCCTTGGCGACAATGACATCGTGCAAAAGAATCCGAGCCATCGTATCCTCGAGTAGACCGCGAACAGGGATATATTTCGTCCGATTTTTGCGGGTGTTCGTCCAAAAATAAGCCTATACCAATCGCCTAGTTAGAAAAGAACTATAAAGTCGCCAGGCGCTGAGAATGCCTACACAGTCAACCAGCGCATCCGTTGCGACATCGTCATAGCTGGCCAATTTCGCAAGTGTCAGACGGTCGCGCCGTTCTACAGACGGACTGGACCGGGCCTTCGAGAATGGCATGGTGTGATAATTGATCACAAAGTCCCATAAATTCCAGCTTAACACTTTGGTGAGGTTGAGTTGCAATTGTTGGCTGAAGAAGGGGTCAGTGTGACCAGGGGAACAAGCAGGAAAGTGGCTGGGAGCAAATATATAAAAAAAGAGCGAGAGTATAACACAATTATAACAAAAGAAGATTTAATTCCCAAATGACCAACATAATGAGGGGTCTGGAGTCAAAGACTTGAGGGGATATAGTGAGACAATCAAGAAATGAACGGGGGGCTACATCGGAGACACAGGACTTGGACAAAGAATGGAGCGGCTGGAGGCCGCTGCCCTTCCAATGGACGAGTGCTGCCTGATTTCGCAGGCCGCAGCTGCTCTGACCGGGGTCGGTGGCCGGGAAAACTCCCCTCCGGCAATCTTTCGAGCCGCAGATGTTGATCGGACGGCTGCTGTCGGCGGAGTTACAGGACCAGCACATACAGTCAAGATGATTCAGTTAAAGGTTTGTTGGCTGATCGAAACTTTCCTGATTGGTAGATTGGCGTGTCTAGCTAACCCTCCATAGACGCTGCTAAATTGCATCGACAACTCCGGTGCCGCCGTGGTGGAATGCGTGAACGTCCTAAAAAAGAAACGCGCCGCAACAGTCGGTGCGTACTACTGAGTCGGCTTTTTTTTTTTGATGCGCTTCTGATTATAGTTCTCCGTGATTTAGGTGACCGGATTGTTATTGTCGTCCAAAAACAGCGAAACTTCGGCCCCGAAGGCACAAGCAGCACCGGTATTGCCAACAAGGTTCGCCGAGGAGATATCCGCCACGCCGTCGTCGTTCGAGTGAAGAAGGAAATGCAGAGGCCAGACGGAACTCTCGTCAGGTTCGATGACAACGCCTGCGTGCTTGTGAACAAGGCTGGAGACCCGATCGGAACCAGAATGAACGGTTAGTTTCCGGTGTATGGAATCACCACGAAGGCAGTGCTAACTAAGGTACAGGAGTCGTGGCTACGGAACTCCGGGGGAGACAGTGGTCGAAGATTCTCTCACTGGCACCGATGCATGTATAATATACCATTTGGGCGAATCATTTTATTAGGCGTTCACGTATCTATCTGTATCAATAGAATATACTTCTTGAATTCTCCCTAGTGACCCCAAATCGCCTAAACTCCCTGAACATGCGGTAAACGCCAATGATGGGTATCGAGGTATAGAATAGGTAAACAATGAAAACTTATAAGAAAACATTTCCGCAGTGGCAGCAGACATAGTAAAGTTTCTGAAAGACAGTTAGACACCGAGCACCGAACAATCCAGAGATTCAAGGTGCTCACCATTCCGGTTTCCGCAGACCGCTGCTGGGACTGGAAGAATACTGCCTCAGGATGCGCACACTTCGGACAGACCTTGTTGGATCGAGGGAGCTGTAGAAAGAAAGCGCAACAAGAAAGCGCACGTCAGCCGGGAAGTTCAAACCCGCATTGAGTCTTCCAAGCACATAGCAAGCAAAAGGCTCCAGGCCAATAATTAAGACATCGAATCACAGACGTAACAAGAGATGGGTTCGCCGCAGAACAGGCACAAGCCGGAGAGACAAACCGTAGGATCACTTCCCACATCCTGGGTCACACCAGCGGTGTCGCCGACTTGGCTGGTGAGCTTGTTTTGATAAACGCAGTTGGATGTTGCGGGCTCGCCGACATGGCAGGTTCGGCATGTAAACTGCAGGCGGTTGTTGATGCGGTCTTCCTTCGGGTAGAGCAAGTTGGAGCATTCGCGGCAGAAGCGGAAATGGACCTGTTCGGTCTGCTTGTTATCGCCATCGGCGGACGGAGACGGACTGGCAGACATTTCTGCGGTGTAGAGTCGAAGAGAGCGGGGAGGTTGTATTAGGTAGGTAGCGCGGTAGTTGGCGACGATGGGTCAAGAGAGGTCGAGGGGGGAAATGATAGAATTAAGAGAGAAGAAGATCGAGACGGACAAGAACTGTCAAGAAGATGAGTCCAGCTCGAAGTCTAAGATGACTCTTGAGTCTTGTCCGACTGGCGGCGGGATTCTGGACCGGGTTTGCACTGTTTGTCGGCTTTGCGCTGTTTGTGGCTTCCCCTCCTCACTTTTCCCCGCGTCATCTTAGTGACCTATCTGCGACTTACTAGAACTATATCTTTGAGAAGATTTACCTCAGTTCGTACTTCTGAACAGCTGCTGAAGCTCGCAGACGAAATGGTGTGTTTTTCTTGCTGTCTCTCAGCTGAATCATTGTGAATTAGCCTCACATCATGACTTTCATCACAGGCAAACACGGGTCTTCCAGCAGGATGGGAAGTTCGCCATTCGAACTCCAAGAACCTTCCATACTACTTCAACCCCGCCACCAGAGAGTCGCGATGGGAGCCCCCAGCGGACACGGACATGGAATCTCTCAAGGTGTACATGGCTAAATACCATAGCGGCGCCGGTGCTTACCCAGAAGCTCCCAGTCAAGACGGCAAGATCCGTTGCAGTCATCTTCTAGTCAAGCATAGAGACAGTAGACGGCCGAGCAGCTGGAGGGAGGCTGAAATTACTCGAACAAAAGAGCAGGCGCGCGAAATTCTGCGCGGTCATCAGGAGCGCATCCTGCGGGGGGAGGTCCGATTAGGAGATCTTGCAACGTCCGAGTCGGACTGCAGTAGTGCTAGGAAGAGGGGTGATCTGTATGTCTTTCCAATAGCTCTGTTTTGTCGCTGCCTGCTGACCGTCTGAAGTGGCTTTTTCGGTCATGGTGAAATGCAAAAAGAGTTTGAAGAAGCAGCGTTCGCCCTGCAACCAGGCCAAGTTAGTGACATTGTTGAGTCAGGATCTGGTCTTCACCTCATTGAGCGGTACGTGCTCTTAAGTATTTTCTGGTTAATGCTAATGGGGATGTTATTGTAGGCTTCAATAAATGATTTTTGGACACAGACCTCTTACTTTTTTATGTTGAGTTGCCCCGGAGAAGATGAGTCCTTTTGCTTGTACATCTTGGCTTTGTTTGCCAAATGCACAATGTCACTGCGGTGACATTTATTTGTAGATCCTAGATGGACATACTTTCACTAAAAGAAATCATCATAACGTGTTTAGAGGCCTTGTTAACACATCCATTACTCACAGCGCAGAAGATGTTTGACAGATGTTTTCCGGCAGCAACTTCTCTTACTACAAAGCCCACCTCCTTCAACTTCGTTTTCTTCTCCTCTTCCTGTAGCTAATCTTGTCAGTCTCTATGTCAATGTTTCCCGTTTTCTCGTACCCCTTGGCTGAGAGGCCTCTTCGCTCAGCTTTCAATCCCCGACAGCGCCTCTCTCGACGTCCAACCATGCGCCCCATCAACGAACCCAGCATCCCTCATAACACATCTCTCCCGACCAAAGCTCTCGATCTCCCCCGCCATCTTAAAGGCGTCACTCCGCGCCATATCGAACTCGCATTCACCAAGTGCGGCGTCGCAGCAGCCAGAATTGTCATTTCCTTGAATGCGCTCAACAAGCGCAGACAGTCGCGTTTCGAGGCGCTGTGTCCAACAGATGACGCCATCCGATTGACCCGCCATTGCAATGCCGTCAATCGCCTCACAGCCTGGAGAGAAGACTACGATATTCGCAGTCCAACCTTTGCGCCAACACCAAAGCTCACACGAATAGACCTGGCAGGTCTTTATGTCAGTCGAACCGCATACGAGGAGTGGGCAGAAGCGTACCGAAGCGATCTAGTTCTTTACATCGACGGGCAATTTGCAGAATACCGCAGGTTAAAAGAGGAATTTCTATTAGAAGTTCAGGCGGCGCGAACATTCGATATGGACGAAGAGGACTCGAGGATTCTGGAATGGCTTTTTCTCAGCGAGATGGAGAGGTGGGAGCCCTGCGTCAAGAAGTTACAGCTTCCTTCTTATGATGAGCTGCTCGACGAGGTGTTTCGTGCTATTCGGGGCTGGGTTGATGGGGCAGAGGAGTTACTTGCAGAAGTTCAGGACACCCACGGTGTTAATTTGTGATATTTCTGGCTGTTTTTGTGTTGGAACGTTGGGCGCATCTGGCGTTGGTATCATTCCGACTTTTGCTTGGTGAAAATTGGGATAGAGTCTTGGAATGGCAGGCCACCTCCAAACTCGCGACATACTGCACGGTACTATTCTGAACGGAGTTTCTGAACAACATGTCCACTACGTCTAAATACCCCGTCAAATGAGCAGCTTATCTGTGGAGCACTACGTATGGGAATTGAAAGGATATTGCCCCTCTGAACTACGCACCAAAGTACTTGAGATCTGAAACAAGTATGCAATCCAAGATTTATTTCCAACGGACCGAAGAGATCTATGACCTAACCATCTATTCCAAATACCGCACCAAATGCAAGAACTACAGATCAACTCCATACATACTTCTCAACCTCACCCTCAGCCGCCTCCGCATCCGCTTCTCGCTTCGCCTCCTCCTGCGTATAATATGCCTCATACTTCCACGCATTCCGCCCATTCCTCAACTTCGCACGCCTAAATCACAGACTCCAATCAGTAAACAGTCCAATATAAGGCAGCACAGTAATAAGAAAAGAAAAGCACTTACCTTCTTCCAACCCTCTTCTCCACAACCGTCACCATCTCCTCAAGCTCCTCCCAGCGGAAATCGCTACGCGTGCGCCCCCACTTCCCAAAGACCTTCCACTGCTCGATCTCATCATTCTCAAGAAGTATGAGCATGCCCAACTGCTCCGCAAGCGGGAACGTATCTTTGCTCGCGAGCGTCTTCCGAATATCGGCGTCTTTCCGGACCCGCGCGTGTAGCTTCCCCAGACACAGTTCGCAGAGGAGAATACACTCGGTCAACTCTTGCAGGCTCCGCATCTTGCAGTTTGGGTGGTTTCTTGTGTGGAATCGCAGCTTTTCGGTGGCGGGGTCGGGCCTGAGCGTGGAGCAGGGGTACCAGAACTCGTCGATGATGCAGCCGCAGAGGAATTTTGTTTTCCAGAAGATGCACATCTTGCTGAACTTGTTTCTTTTGAGCTTGACTGTGATATACTTGGATAAGAATATCTTGTAGATCAAGTAGCGATGGCATGGTAGAGGAGGCATTGCTGCGTTTGGAGAGTGTCTATATAGGGTGGTAGGAGGAGTGTGGTCAAAGAGCCAAAGGACAATGAAACTTGTGATAAAGATTACAGTCAATGAAATTCTGCACGCTCTATGGTAAGACTTCTTTGTAGAGGACGTAGAGAAGGTTTGTGAAGACCATTGTTCGTTGCTTTCATGCTGCAGCAAATGTCTTGGATAGGGTTTTGTGATCACATGATCATGGCTCTGTGTCAACATCACCAACTTGGAAAGGAGAAGTTAAGCATAGAAGAGTATTAATATTGATGGGTCTATCACTACCAAAAGAGAGTAAAAGTACAGTACTTCCAAAGAAACCTCCTATTTTGGAGCTTACATGAAAGTGTTCAAATCAAAGGGTATATCCTATCCAAACACCAATGACAATCCAAGCATACGCCATTTCAAACTCAAACTGCATGTTCAACCCCCCAAAAAAGACTCTTCTCGGCAATTAGCCGGTAGTATGTCTTTCATCGCAGCGACGTTCACCACCCCTCTCCCAGCTAATAGCCTCCTCCACCAGTAAACCCGTAGCTCCCTAGGTGCGGACGCCAGAAACCGTGCACTTAGCACCCATCCATCCTCAGCACGCTCGATCAACGCCACGAAGACTTGAATAACAGTAGTCACGAAAGACGAAAGGCCTAGCCTAGGTATCTCCTTCTCCCACTTGTGCATCTCTTCTAGGTAACCCTGCCAGTGCGTCCGGACCCGGCCCACCGCACGAGCAGTGGGAAGAGTCCCGTTCGCGGCAGCGTCATTCAACGCTTTTTCAAAGTTTACCTTTGCGTCCTGATAAGCCACCCAAGGGCCGTTGAGCAGTTGGTTCATGGTGTCGTTGTACTTGCTTGCCCATTCCTCGTAAGCGTGCATGTCGATATGTATCGCCATAAGCCCTTTTGGAAGCTTTTGGTTGGGGATAGTAAGGTATTCCTCCCCCGGCGGGAAACGGGGCGTCCAGGCGCGGAGTTGTTCAATTGACTCGCAGTGGTTGACGTAGCGGGCATGATGACCTGGGTCTTCGTCTTGAGTAACAAGCGGGCAGAGGCGGTTGTAACGTGAGTTGTGTTCTTGATAGAGAATTTGGACGACTTTCATTACGGCTCCCCCGGAAGCATAGAATTCGTTGAGGGCTGTGCGGAGATCACCAGCGATGACTTTGCGGATGTACGGAGTCTCGATCATTCGATTCATGTCGACTTGAGGTTTCGAGACGATGTTACACTGCGGCAGAGGCGGGATATGGGAAAGATTCTCAAGAATCTCGTGTATTGGAGCTGCCTCCGCGAAGATCGTTGGGCGATCCTCGTCGGGGACCTTTGCAAGGTTGCAGATGAATGACGCGAAAGTGGTTAGGTGTTCTTCACTGGAGCCGAGAGGACGGACCATCTCTAGATAATACCAAGGACAAAATGGCGACGGAGAGGTTGAGAAGAGGGATAATGGCAAGATGGAGGAGAAAGAGACGGTGGTATATCAGAAGTCTGCAGCATAATGGGGGAAGAGAATGAGCGAATGAAGAAAAAGAAGAGAACTCAACACCAGAACAACCATCTCTAGAGATACTGGAACTATTGCTCTGTGTTATTGTGTGAGGGTGGAAGTGCGAAGAATAGTGACAGCCCCACTCTTCTGTGAGCTTGCCGGCCAAAGAGTTGCTTGAAAGGGAAGGGGCAGAGCAGAGTGGGCTGCCTTGAATCATGGTCTGGGACCTCACAAGAAAACTTCCTGGGGAATAGTAAGAATTGTTATGCTTTAGCAAATCTATGGCTAATGAACACGCCTCATCAACACCAAATGCTGTGGCATAGAGATACCGCCCGAAATTGCAAACACAAGATCAAACCATCGTATTGAGCCGGGCCAGGCGCGTAGTTATGGACTCGATGACAGCAGATCTATAAGGGGGTCAGCAAAGTCCAAGGAACAGTATGTTGCGAACGTACTCTCGCTCCACCATTTTCATAGCATCAGCAATCTTGGCCCGTTGGAGGCGCTGAGGAACCCTTGGCTGTGCGCTGCTAGGAGAGCCCGGGGTGTTGGGCTCTGTCGCAGTTGGGATTCTAGAAGCAACAGACTTGGCTTCTGTGAGCAGTTCTGATGCGATTTCCTTGACCTGGACGCTGTTAGCAAGTGACTCTGAGATGCCAGGAAACTTGCGACTTACAGACTCCAGCCGCTGGGATATTTGCTCGGCGGATTCCTCCTTGCGCTCTTTATCAAACGACTGCGAGAGCGCTTCAACCTCAGCGAACCAGGACGACTCTTTTTCACTAAGCGGCCGGCCGCCCGACTTGAGAACCTTGTTGCGGATAGCTTCGTATCGCTGAACAAGTTCTGTCTGTCGGTCCTTGGCCTCTTTCAGCCTCTCGTCCAATGCCGCAGTGCTCCTAGATCCTTCCTTCCTCTGTCCATCCTCGCTGATTTCACTCGAGACGCCCTTGATCCGATCGGCTACATCAGCTACCTGTCCTAATTGATCGCGCAATTCTCCCTGTAACCTCTCACAGCGGCGGAAAAGGTCCGATGCAGCTCGCTCAAGCGCGTTAGTATGGGCAGACAAAATTCGGTGCGCAGCCGCCACTAGGTCTAAAGTAGCCGGTGACAGGAGCACCTTCTCCTTGAGACTGCTCCGGTAGCGATGGGGTACGTGCTTATCGACGAAGAACTCCAGGGGAGAGTCCGAATACAGAATCGAAGGAACCTGGTAAGGAGGCCGATGGGGAGGGACTGTAGGCGAATCGGTTTGCTGGGCGCCCGTCTCGAGAGAGAACGACGGGAAGAAATTAGGCTTTTCGAGAACCGCAGCGTATGGGTCGCATGCGTGAGAGGTGAGCAGTAAGTAACCCAAGTCATAGTCATGGTAAACCAAAGAAGCTGGGAGGTGGGCCGGCTGACTACTAGAAATACTAGCATCATCTACCTTGATGATCGATTCCAGGATAGACGCATTGCCTTCGCAAAGGATCTGGAGGCGGAAGGCCGAGCCTGAGGTGTCTTCGGACTGTAGTTCATCCTCCAAGCGCTGGATCCACGAAGACAGCGATATAAAAACTACGCTGTGAGAGGTTGTCACGAAGAAGTTATAGCGGGAATGGGCATCAGGTGAGAACATGGGCCACGTATCCGATGTTCGACGATCCTCTTCGACAGTATCGAGAGCTTCCAGCAACAGTAGGTCGGACTGCTCCGAGTCAGGCACGCGGAATGCGTTCTTTCTAGCTTTCGGGAGCCATTGTCCCTCTACTCCGCCAGTCTCAAGGCAAAGGTAGACTCTGCCACTCAGAGAGGACAGACAAATCACGGTGGCTGATAGTTTGTCGCCACCACTGTTCAGTGTCAATTCATCCTCCTCGCCCATCATCAGAGCATCAGTATCAGCCTTGGCCGCAATAACAAGCATATCGCACAAGTCGAGATCATCAGCATAATCTCCGGTATCAACGCGGAAAGGGCCCTGAAGTTTGGGTATTGCGCCAAGATTAGCGGGGCGCGTGAGAATCTCAGACTCGGGTTCTGTTGCAGAACCGGGAATTATCTGTAGCGGTTCTTGGTTATCGAGTTCCGCAAGCCACTCGTACTGCTGTCGACAAGCAGCCAATTGGTCTCCATAATCAAGAGGATCTTCCTCCAAGACGGACATCTTCGGAATGATTGCGGCAGAGAGTGAAGGAACAGCGGCAGACGGTGCCCTCCATTTAGAAGGTAGTAATGGGCAGAGCGCATAGAGATCACCTGGCTTCATAGCAATCCAGAGCGTCATTGCAGCCCAGGCATCCTCCTTCTCGCTTCCAACACCCCCGAAT
Organism: Aspergillus mulundensis; assembly: GCF_003369625.1. Classification (NCBI taxonomy): domain Eukaryota; kingdom Fungi; phylum Ascomycota; class Eurotiomycetes; order Eurotiales; family Aspergillaceae; genus Aspergillus; species Aspergillus mulundensis. Next base: position 2,367,622 of record NW_020797889.1, read on the forward strand.
CGAGCCGACGCAACCTCCATGTCAACATAATCAGAGGAAAAGCCCTTGTTCTTGCCGAAGCCTGAAGGCGCAAAGTCCTGGTCTGAGGAAGTCCCATCAACCAGCTTCCTGAGGTCGGCAGCCACCGTAGGACGATCAAACGACCAATGGTTATTCCGGTCCAACTCCCAAACGCGCACCACCGCATCTTCAGTTACCGTCACTAGGCACCCTGCGAGATTGCTGTAGACTCCGAGCGGATGCCACAATGCCGATACCACCGGGGATTCCGGAATGACATGTGTCGTTGGGCCAAGTTGATAGGTTTTCACACGGATTGGGGAGGAGTCCGCTGTGGACAAGTGCGCAGAATCCGGAAGCACGGCGATGTAGACAGTGTGGTCTGCGACGATTGCCAGAAAAGCGCCGTTCGGAGAAGGGATGATCTGTCGAATCTGGTCGTATACCGGAACTGTCAAGATCTAAATACGATCAGCAGGTGTCATAATCACAATTGTAGTTAACCCATAAGCGTACCCGGTAGGGAGCGCCGCTCTCCGTATCATTGCTTTGGTTCTTGGACCTAGCGCGCTGCTGCCATTCATCCTTTAATCGCGTGAGGCTCGACCAGCGGATTTGGTTGTCAACGACCGTGAGCACTTCATTTCCTCGTCGTGCCAGTGTGCGCGACGGGCCGAGATACGGGGCATCTTTGGTGTTTTTGGAGCTTGCTGGATCCTTGGGTGCTGGACTCGAAAACAGGGCGGCGCCGGGGGAAGGGCGCGAGAGCCATGGCGGAGTGTAACTGATCACTTTCGGCATTGTCGAAACAAATATTCCATCAGTTCGTCCTATCAAGATTCGGATGCCGCGCTCTGGTTTATTGTGTCCAGCTCGTTGAGTCTCACAGGAAATTTCAGTTACCAGTTGAAGGAGGCCGGCGGACAAAGCAAAAGCAGCGGATGCCAAGACAAACCCAAACGAAGCTCTCCTGCGCTCATCTCTCCGCTTTCCTCCAACAACCTTCAACAACAACATTTGGTCACTAATCAGACTTGCTCATTGCTGTCTGGCTCATTAACATGAGTATACCGGAGCGCCGTAACACGGTCGAGCGCCTCGACCGGCCCAGCGCCTACTACGTGGGAAAGGTACAGCTTTGCAGGCCTTCTTTAATAGCTCCGACGAAAGTTCCAGTCGCTGATGTTTGGGCTATGGACAGAACAAGAGGCGCAAGTACAGCGGCGATGAGCCGGAAGAACCAAAAGACCCTATGGAAGGTTTGAGGGATGCCACGACTCTCTATGTCGGAAATCTGTATGTTCAAACAAAACCTCTCTTGCTGGCCCAACCCGTCCAATTTCTAACTGTCATAGTTCGTTTTACACTACAGAGGAACAGATTCACGAGCTGTTTTCAAAGTTCGATTTCCTACCAGCACTATTCGGATCAACACTGACGCGACCCAGATGCGGAGAAATTAAGCGCCTCGTAATGGGCCTCGACCGGTTCAACAAGACACCTTGCGGATTTTGCTTCGTCGAGTACTATACCCACCAAGACGCCCTTGACTGCTTGAAATATGTTGGAGGTACAAAGCTAGACGAGAGAATCATTAGGACGGATCTTGATCCTGGCTTCGAGGAAGGCCGACAATACGGGTATGCTACCCAATCCAATTGCCTTGTGGCCGACAGGATACTAACTCGCAGCACAGACGCGGTAAGTCCGGTGGTCAAGTCCGTGACGAATACCGAGAAGAGTATGATCCCGGTCGTGGCGGTTACGGACGAGCATACGCGGATGATCAACGACAACGCGAAGAAGATGAGTACGGAGCCGGTAGGTAATAATGTGAAAGAGTTGTCTGTCTTGACCGGCGCAGTTACGGCGTTATTGTCCAGTATATTTTGTCCAACACGGTAGCGAACAATGGCGCATTTATAAGAATATATCATTACGGCTGACACCGAAATCTAACATCGGTGTCTCTAATTGTCCAATTGACGAAGGACCATCACGGTCCCTTTATGTCATAACTTCATTGCAATCGTTTCATAGAATCCTCCACTTGTCGCAGCCACCAGGAATGGATTCTTTCGTCGCCGGTCAACTCGGGGTGGAAGCTCGTGCCAAAGACGTTCCCTTGTCGCACAGCAACGATGTCACCAGTCTCCTCGTCCGCGCGAATGGAGTTCCCGTTGACAGCTAAACGCGCAGCTCTCCCAGGAAGACTGGCCAATACTTCCACCTCAGTCGACATCGCCTTCCGGGCCGCTTCGCTCTCAGCCTGTCGTGAAGGGGCGACGACGGTTTCGTCTCTCTGAGCTTCGCCCTCCTGAACACCATTTTGATGCGGCAAAATCTTCTCAACGACTGGCGCACGAATGAAGACTGCGGGGAAAGGCGATTCGGACTCATCGGAGGTGCTGAGGAACGGCAACTCAAGCGGCGCCTGGAAGCTCTCCGTCTGTCGGCCGAAGTGGTTTCGATTGACCCGAACATCCAATCCTCCGATCAACTCCTGGCCACCTTTCTTAGTCCGGTTCGCCGATTCCGCGAGCAAAATGAGCCCGGCGCAAGTTCCCCACGTCGGTTTGCGATGGACCCTGCGGGCAAGAAAAGTATGAGTCAGTCGCCGCAGCCAACCTCACCAATCCCTCGAGAACGACTTACTTGACAAAGTCCCTCAATGGGTCAAGCAGGTTCGATCGGGCCGCCACCAGCGAAATCGCTGTGCTCTCGCCCCCGGGCAAGACAAGCGCATCGCACCTCTCCAGTTCCTGCGGGGTCCGAACCTCGAGAAACTCCCAATGCGACGAAGACGCTTGCTGTGAAACTAGTGATGCGGCTGCCTTTTTCAGCAGCACGACATGTTCGTGAAAGGCGCCTTGCAAGGCGAGAACACCGACGGTAATCTTAATCATTGCACTCTATAGAAAGAAGAGGATATACTGGGAGACGTTGGCCACCCTGCTCTATTTATCGATAAAAAAGGCCGTTAGGTAAGCACCTACCGGAAATCGTTATCGCCACGTGCTGCCCCTCCTGATAAGCCCCGGAAATCGATCGGCCTTGGAGATTCGTCTCTGCTCTCGTGCGAGAGTTGCTTTTGCAAGATCTTTGTTATGAGTTACGATTGATATGAATTTATGATATCTCGAGACGCATTAGTGACTTCGTTGCTCTTTACTGTGTCAGCAATTCGCTCATGAATATCTAGCAAGTTCTAAAATCTCCGTCTTACATTAACCCCTCACACTATCCCTCAGCCTCAACACCTTATTTGGACCCATTGTGCCCCATTACAGCGCAGACAGCCATCATGGCCAAAGACAACCCCAGCGCAATATCGAGCGTGAATACATCACCAGTCCTAACAAGATGGTACCTCGACACGCGCCATCTAACCGCCTCAACAACGGCCCTTCCCCTCCTGGAAACCCTCCAAGCCACCGATCAAACCGCCGTCCAGAAATACTACCACGTGAAGGACAAGCACATGTCTCTCGCCTCCAATCTTTTGAAATATCTCTTCATCCACCAAACCTGCCGCGTCCCCTGGTCCTCGATCGTGATCTCCCGAACACCAGATCCGCACAGACGCCCATGTTATATCCCGCCAGCAGACTCACAGTCAGGCGGAAAAGATACCGTCGTAAACGTTGAATTCAACGTCAGCCACCAAGCTTCAATGGTAGCGATAGCGGGAACCACCATTTCTCCTGACAGGACCCCCAAACCCGAAGTCGGAGTCGACATCACATGCGTGAACGAGCGGCAGGGACGCAAAGGCGAAGAGCGGAGCCTGGACGCGCTGCACAAGTACATCGACATCTTCTCTGAGGTGTTTTCCGCGGCCGAGATGGATGCTATGAGGTCATTGCACGGTGCTCCGTCGTCGCCGTCTCTGACCGGCGAGCCTCTCGTGGAATACGGGTATAGACTCTTCTACACATACTGGGCGCTGAAGGAAGCGTATATCAAAATGACGGGCGAGGCGCTCTTGGCGCCGTGGTTGCGGGAGTTGGAGTTCAGCAATGTCATTGCGCCTGCAGCTGTTGCGGAGAGTGGGGAGGTTGTGGATCAATTTGGAGAGCCGTACACGGGTGTCAAGACGGCGCTATATAAGGATGTCGTCCAGGATGTGAGGATCGAAGTTGCTGCTTTGGATGGCGACTACCTGTTTGCTACAGCTGCGAGGGGTGGTGAGCTTGGGGCTGGGTCTCAGTCTGGGGCTGAAAATGAAAGCCAAGATCCGTGGATGCCCTTCGAGAAATTGGATATAGAGCGTGATATTCGGCCCTGTGCGACTGGTGTATGCAATTGCCTATCCTGACACGGAATATGATAAAATCGATCAGAGAGCGTGACATTTACAGATTGATCGCATTTATCTATCGATAGAGTATAAGACAAAAAAGATGGCTGACTGGATATCATATCATCTATAATCATTCGAAGGGTATATGAGAGTCCAATATCGCATTTCTGCTCTTCCTTAAGGGCCCGAAGTCTCAGCTCAACCTCGTTCCTCCCCCCTCATCGGATCAATTATTCCATGGCCGCATGTGCTCGCCACAGATATCGTAGTCTTTTCCCCGGATTGCAAGAGTCCGGTACTGGACTCGTGTAACCGAAAACTGATAGTCTATCGTGTTCATCCGCGCGCTATGCGATTGAGATCATATCGGCGTATCATCGTACAAGAAATTTTGAATATTCAAGGTTCAAGAAGCGGGTTATCTCGCCTGCAGCGTCTGCCCGAAACATCGGGCGAGGCGGCACTGTGGAGAGCTGCCGTGCATCGGCGTAAAATGGTCAGATCTCAACGGCAGTCGATTGCCCTTTGTGAGAGGCAGGGAGATCGGCGGGTTCGGCATTCGAGAGCTCCAGCAAATTCTTGAGCATCGACTCCCGAGTCGATGTCGTAAGCTTGTCGACATCCTCCGCAGTAAGGCCCTCGGTGCTGATAGGGGGAAGAACTACACTTGTCAGCAAGCAATTTACCTGTGACTCGTTGCAAAAGACATACCTTTAACCTTGATAGATCCAGCCTCGAATCTGGACTTTTTCGGGGCCAGAATGTGCGAGTAGTTCTCGACAACAACCGGGACAATAGGCACCCGCGCCTTGACAGCCAAGTGGAAAGCACCTTTCTTAAAAGGGAGAAGCTCAGGCTTCTCTGAGTAGCTCCTCGTACCCTCGGCGAAAATGAAGACACTCTGTCTGTGAGTCCGCATCTCCTCCGCGGCGCTATCAAATGCCTTCACAGCTGTTTCCCGGTTGGCGCGATCAATGAACACGGTCCGGGAGAGCGCCATGAACCATCCAAGGAAGGGAACATAGCGGAGGGACTTCTTCGCGGTGACACTGCAGTATGGGGGGAAGATCTCGCCGAGCATGAGAACATCGAGTTCGGACTGGTGGTTGCCGATGATGACGGCGGGGCGCGTGGACAGGTACTCCTTGCCCTCGATGATATCAAAGCGCACGCCGGTGGTGAATCTCATCACCCACTTGAAGCTGCGGGCGGTGGCCCATTGGGAAATGCGGCCGTACCCCACCAGGCGGAGGACGACCGAGGCTACTACACCGTATATCGCGCAAGCGATGAGAGAGCCGTATGATGCTAGACAACGCGCCACAAACGAGGCGCGCGGTACCTTCTGTCCGACAAGGAAGAGTGAGGCAGTGAAGGCGATGTAGGTGCTTGCACCCGAGGCGATATAGTAGAGCAGTGACATTATACGGGGTCGTTTGGGTAGGAGATTCTCTATGGAGACGAAACGCCGGAGGTTAGTCATTGGGCATTCGATATACAGAGCTTCGACACAGGGGTCATCATACCAGGAAGAGAGCGAGTAGCAGGTAACGAGATCAGATGGCCGTAGCGGAATTAAATATTTACAATTCGACCAAGAGCATGGCAGATGGTGACGGGAAGGTTAGGTTGGTTGAAGGCGAAGAAATGATGGAAGAATAGCCCGATCCAATGATAAAGGTTAGTTGAAAGTCGGATTTGGTTCCCGAGGCGAACCTGTGAATCTTTTGCCTTTGAATTAAAGTATTCAACCTTTTGCAAGCCCCAACGATTATTCGGAGGAGAGAAGCTGGGGCGTTCACATGATACTGCTGACTAAGATATGTCCGGCAGTAGGCACACGACCGCTTTGCCTCGCCGCCGAGCAGCGTCACTACAATGTATACTTCGCAGGGAGTAGAGGGCAAGCTTGAACGGCTATTGTTACTAAATAAATGTATAAAGCTAGAACGCAGTGGTACCGGAGGCGATTGTACTGTTTACTGTTTGTGATCACGAAAATTGTTGCATTTATCTGACTGCACATGACTGTTTTGAGTGTCTTCACCAGATGTATATATTTGAGCCATTTCCACTCCACACCCGCTCAATAATGATTTCATCAACATGCAACACCCTTGCTTCATTCGTAATAATGTGCATAAGAATGATCTAACTATGAGCCCAGCAGAACCGACCGTCAACAGTCCTAGCTCTGCCGCCTGCTCTCCTGGGCAAGCTTATATCCTGCTTGCAATGACAAGGCCAACCCACGCTAATATACAAAATCCAGAATCTCGAACCATTTCGAGAATGCCCGAGCTACCGTAACGCAATTCATGCTGTAACCAATCCACCGGAAAACGCCCGTGTAATGCTGATGTCGCTGTTGTAAATCCGACCCAGTAAAGAAATGCCGACCCTTTTGTATGCATTAGGGTAGAGAGTATTCTAGCGCGGAGGAGGGGTATCTGGTTGGGGAGCAATAGGAGAATGAGGCAATCAAGAGCAAAAGCAAGGGAGAAATTGAAGAAAAGAAGCGCATGAAGTACGACCCGATCACGCCATATCTTCTTCATCTTCTTCATCATCGTCAAGGGCTTCCATCGCGTCTTTGATGTATTGTGCCGCCTGAGCAGAAGTTAGTCTGAGATAAACAATGTTATGAGCCGTTGGTGGCTTACCTTAGGATCGAGGTTCAGAGCAGTCGTAAAGTGCTTGATGGCATTGCCCTTGTCACGGAGCATCTTATACAGCTTACCAAGTAGGTAATGAACGTTCGCCTCGTCCGGCGCCATATCTTTAAGGACCTTCAGCTCCGTGAGCGCTGACCGGAGGTCTTGCAGTTTCATCAACGCACGGGCTTTCCGGAACCGAGCAAGAACAGAATGAGGCGCCAAGGTACAAGCCCTGTTGTACTGGACCAACGCTGACTTCGGATTGTTCATCTTTTCCAAAACCAAGCCTATGCAGCATATTAAGACTGCATTGGTTGGGTTGATTTTGGCCGCGTTCCGGAAGTGCTGTTCGGCAAAGTCAAGTTTGCCCATCTTGTCGTATACCGTTCCCAGACCGTACCATGCATTGTAATGACGGCTGTCGGCGTTGATGCCATTGCGATAAGCATCCAAGGCCTTGTCATATTCCTCGTTGGCGACATATTCATGGCCCTGTAGCGTGAACCCATACGCAAATTGAGGATCCAATTGGGTTGCGCGCTTGAAGCACTTCAAAGCCTGATCGTGGTCTCGCTGGTGTGAAAACGAGTTGCCAACAGCAACCCAAGCCTCAGGCGATAGGCGATCCACCTCCATCAGCTCATGGGCGAGATAGGCAAGTTCGACATCGTTTTTCAAGTGCCACAGGACTGTGGAATAGATCTCCATGTCTTCTAACCTGGAGGGCGCCATGGCTTTCACTCGGACGAAGTACTTCTCGGCGTCTGAATACATCGCTTGCTCATAGTAAGCTCGTCCAATCTGGGCAAGAACCCACGGCGTCTCTCGTTGACCCTGGGAAAGAGAGCTGAAAATCTGGATAGCATCGGGGCACTTGTACCGGCTAAGACAGTAGTAGCCAGAAGCAATTTTGGAGAACAAATCTAAAATCCACGCCAGGGCTTCAACTGATTTGGTTCGCTCCGAGAGGGCGAGCTTGGATGGTGCGTTCTGAGAACTGTTTGATGTTGATCCGGATGCCCCGCGGTATTCTTTGGTGTCACTATCGTGGATCTCACCAATGTGTCGCCGATTGTTGCCGCTAACAACCCGGCCCACAGTCGAGCTTGTCGCCATCCGCGCCTTCGTCCCGGTAGTCCTCACCTTCTTGACCTCCCGTCCATCCTTCACTCCCAATGCCGCGCTAGATATTTTATTCGTTGTTGGCTTTATTTGGTTAAAAAGGCGCACACTTCGTCGTTGCCCAACGCCTTGATCGGTTGAATGTGATACCGACGGATGCGCAACTTGCCCAGAGACCGTTCGTTTCCGATCGCCAACTCTATGGCCCAATGCAACGTCTCTTTCCGTGTGACCTTCATCAGGCTCGAGCTTAGTTCGTGTTCTCGGTCGTATGCCGGTTGGCCTCATTTTAGGCGGTGGATCCATCGGGTGATCACCGCCTAATGTTTGTATTGTTCTATTCTTCTTTGCGGGGGCTAACGGCGGCTCAAACACATCTGTGCCACCACCTCCTTTGGCTACCCGGGGATCGTCGGATTCGCTGCTTTGGCCACCAGGGGTCTCCATGCCTTCACGCATAATGTGCGGCCCTGCTCCTGAAGATGCCACACTGACAGTGCTACCATTCAGCTTTTCCCATAAAGCAGAGCTCCCATGAGTTGATGTCGAGTCGCTGCGAGTTGTGCCGGCCGTGAACGGGTCTAAGCTTGGATTCGTATTGACTTGGGTCTGGAGGGCACTATCTGGAGGTAACATAAACTCCGCATCTTCAATTGCAGCAGATGATACCATGCTGTACAATTCTGGACTCATCTTGTAGATATTCGAGACCCGCATATCAACACCTTTGCGTAGGTTAGCGCATGAAAGGAGTATTCCCGCAAAAGCGCTAATTAAAGCTCACCTGTTTCGCAAAGATTCAGAAAAGCATCCCACATGAACGGATTCAGCTTGAGGGCCGCAGCGTAGCATTCTACGGCCTTGTTGTGTTCCTTGTGAGCCTGCCATAATTTCCCTTGTAAGCATAACACCGCCGCAGCATCTGGCAAGTGCTGTCGGCGCGTTTCGCTGTGTTTATCTAACCGGCGAAAACATGTCAGTATCAGTCATTTTCGCCGTAAGCGTAGACACCGTCTCGTCCGGCCATGGTCAAGGAATGATATGCTTACTCCAGTTATTCCGCGAGTTCCATTGCGCTTTACTCCGCTCCAGCGCGTTGATACCATCCGTGTATTTCCCCAAGTCAAGACAAGCCTGCGCGTACACATAAGAGCACCCGAGATGCGCGCCCCTCGAACCAAAGTGCCTGCTAGTTTCCCATGCTGCTTTCACCTGACCGTTTTGTAGGTAACACAGACCTAACAGATATGAAGCTTCAGACGTCCGAGGTTCGTAGGCATGTAAGCGGCTGGCGAGGAATAGCGCGTTCCGGGCGAGGTTATTGTCGAGATGGTAGTATATCAACTGCCGTAGCTGGCTCGAAATATGAGACGTTGACGGTGTCATCGTAGGAGGTGAACAGGTCGAGGCCGATCCAGGGTATCGATGTTGAAGGGTAGCTGGAACAGCTCAAGGAAAGGATTGATCGGGTATCGCAGAGTAAACAACTGTTAGTCGAAGAGGAGCATCAGGTAAAATAAAACCGAACCGCGTGTCCTTCGCACGAAGTAAGAAATGGCGCACGATAAAGCCGAAGGAAACGACGATTGGTGCTTCTTTCAGACAGTCTCAAATGGCCGGTAAAGTGTATCTGTATCGCGAGATCTCAAAGAGGGGAAGAAGTACGAAGTATAAATGAAGTAAAAACAGCAAATATAGCAACGGACCCTATAATCGTAGTCGATCCCTCGCCTTTATCACCGCTGAGTCCGGAGCACGGTGAAGAGAGGGCGAGTGGTGAATCCAGGCCTCTGTTGGAAAGAGTGAAGGAGAATCGGACAACTCGTGACGCCGCAGGCTAAACAAAGTCTCTGGCAAAACCAATTTGCATGTCGTCAAGGCGAGAGAGCTGCTGAGCAAGAGGGTCGGGAAACCTTTGGAATGAGTTCGCCTCTATCTCGATTCAGACCACTCGAGAGCCGAAACCTGATGGTATTTTGCTTTTGACATGAGTTCGTCGCTTTGCATTTGGCGATTTGGCTCGTGGCTGGTGGAGGCGGACTCTCGCAGGCGGGCGCGGGCGCTTGTCCGGTTGTGGAGGGCAACCACTGGCACCGGCACCGCTGGCACTTCCAGCTCTCCCACTCACACGACATCTGACATCAATTGTTCAACCGACCGGAGGAGGGGCTTGGATACAAAAGGGATATGCACCGCGCCATATAATCATCGATCTATTTCTCATTATTCTGCCCACTGCATAACTACCTGCATCGACAGCCCGCATCATCCTGACGACGCCTACATTCCTCCCATCGCACACGAAATGGCTCAAGTCTGTTCCCTCATTTCACTCCGCTCAATATGCGCTAACAGACCACCAGAAAGCATCCAAAACCCTCGCGGCCCGGAACAGCTCCGTCCTAGTCCGCAGCCATCTAATCGCCTTCATCCTGCATGCCCTCTACCTCATTCTCCATTTCACCTTCAACCGCCCCCGCGCCCTCAAGCCGTACTGCCTCCTTGCCGTCCCGACGCTCGTCATCGAATTTTACCTCGACCGCATTGGCCGCCCAACCTACGCCGCAGATGGCTCGCTGCGCTCACCTGGCGAGGATCTAGGAGCCGCTGGTCTGACCGAGTACATGTGGGATGTTCTCTACTGGACCTGGGGTTGTATCGGCGCAGTTTGCGTGTTTGGCGATCGGGCCTGGTGGCTGTGGGTTGTGGTGCCGCTGTACTCTGTTTGGCTGGCGTATAGTACGTTTACCGGTGTGAGGAGTGGTCTTACTGGGTTTGGTGGCGCGGGAGATGCTGGGGAGGCGATGGGCGCAGAGAGCAAGAGGCAGAAGAAGATGGAGAAGCGGGGTGCACGCGGGGTTGCGTATCGGTAGAGGTTGGATAAAATGCCCGAGTTGGATAGCTAGCGCTGAAAGCATTGTGGGCGTCGGAGTTGATTAAGTGTCTGACTAGGGTGTGGACTGTATATATTGCCCAAATTAAGAACTATCCTTCCAGCTCAAGAATCGCAAAAGGGTATTGACAGCATCCACCGAAAAAGAATGGGAGAGTAGATATTTTGTTGAAGGATGTGGAGCACAACAGCAAGCAGTGTAAATCATGTAACTAAGGAAGAAACTGGTAAAGCAATCGCGAAAGATTGCCAAGCAAAACTCATAGCCATATAAATCTGTCGTGAAATCATGGGGAACTATGTGGGGAATAATCAGGATCCAACAAAGCAAGACTGAAGGAAACAGGCGAGGAGTACCAAGCATAAAATGCATCCACATGACCTCTAACCACTTTCTAGAGATCAACCTGGCTGAATTGACTCTTATCAGAGTCCGCTGCTTGCGTTGATGCCGCAGCTGTAGAGCCTGAAATTTCAGTGGAAGCCTGAGTGTCTGGGATCGGCTGCGGCGTCTCATAGATGGCATTAAGCCTCTTCAAGACTTTATCAGCAAAAGCAGGATCCGTATCGGCGAGAATATGAGAGAGAAGTTCCTCGATGGATTGTTGCTGCTGGGCGGGTGCTTGACTAGGCGTTGGCTCGGTGTTGAGATCTTCAAACTTCAATGATTCGGATAGGGCTTCGGAGATCTTGGTTGCTTCGGCGTCAACAACGACCTCGTCAAGCTCAAGCCTGTCAGCATCGTCAACCTCGGCGGCTGCTTTTTCAAGAAGCACTGCGGCAGCCGCAGCTCCGAAAGGGTTAGATTCCGGAACAGCTGCATCCTCTCGTTCTGGCAGTTCGGTGTCGACTGTGCTGTCATCATCCGCAGAATCACCAGAAAAGACGGTGGATTCGGACGCGGTGTCTGAGGCAGTTTCCTGGATTTTCTCAGCTTCATGGACTTCACCAAGTTCTGGTGATTCGTCATCCTTCTCCGCATTGGAATCAGCAGTAGTGTCGTTCAGCTCGAAAGACTTTTCTTCAGCTTCGGATGGGACTTCCTGATCTTCTTGCACCACGGGGATTTCTTCCGCATCGACGTTGGGCTTAGAAAGGGGTGGTGGAGGCTCCGACCTGGTATCGAAATCCTCGCTGACTTCTCGGGCTGCTATCTTCCATCGGCCAACTTCCTTCAATCTAGCGAGCTCCTTCGCTGCGGCCTCAGCAACATCCATCCCACGTGAAAGAGTTTCGTCCGCATGCTCCTTGACAGCCTCAATTCGTGCATGTTGCAATGCGATCTCACGGAACTTGACTTTCCAGTCCTCGAATTCCTCTTTCAAGGCGTGGTAGTCCTCCCAGTCTTTATACGTGACGCCGTCCATCAATGCCCATCTCATTCCAATTTCTTGCAAACCGAGGTCCCGGACATTGTCTAGGACAGCGAGCGTAGAGTTCACTGCGACTGCAACCTTGTTAAGGAGATTCTGCTCGAATGAAACGTGCCATTCTCTGAGAACGTGAGCTCGATCTCGGATGGACACGGCAGAGCTTCTGACTTCCTTTAATAGCTCCTCGATGGCGGCCTCTTCCTCTTCCGGGGAATCAGTGACCGGTAGAGCCTCAGTAAGCCCACTGATACGGTTCTTGATAGCAGCAGTCTGCTCTTCGACGGCGCTTTCCAAAGCGTTTACAAGCTTCTCGCCCTCAGATTGTGCACCGTCCGCTACGTAGGTATCGACAATTTCAACCACGCGGCCCTCGAGACTCTCGACGCCCTTCTCAGACGCCGAAGCGAATCGCTCCTTCCAGGTTACGAGGTCAGAGGCAATCTTCTCGCGGATTTGCGCTGCCAATTGGGATGGCGATAATGAAGGTGTCGGTGTGGGTTCGGGGGTAAAAGATGCGGTAGGCGGCTCGGTGGCGGTGGTTTCCACGGCGGTGGAAGATATAAACGTGGCAGCACTTCTGCTGTTAGCTTAAGAAGAGGTCTTAATTTGGAGACCACCTTACCTCTCGGCTTCAGCCGCCACGCTTCTCAACCGGTCACCCTCGCGATAGCTCGCAAGTCTCTGGCCAATCTTCACGAGTTGAGGCTCCACATTCTCGGAGTATAGGCTAGACATCTTGGGCCACAGCGTCTGATAGATAAAGTAAACGGTCGAATACCACGCGTTCTGCGCGTGGGGCATAACAGTCGTAGTCAAAATTTCCTGGCCGGATGTGTATGTCTTCCCAATGTATGGCTGGTATTTGGCGGCAAAAGGTAGGATATAACCGTCCACGGTTTTCCAGTACGCTCCGCGAACATTGTTGTAGTATGGAGATACCGTCGTCACGACATAGTCAACGTGTGGCGCCACTTGCGCCCCGTACCAGTCCGCTGCTTTGGCCTTGGTGGTTTCGATATGGGGAACAACATTTGCATCCCATTGCTGCTGGCCATATGCCTGAGCGCGATTCAGCGCCGGCGCGCCATACGCCTGATAGCCCTGCTTCGCGATGTTTGAAGCTGGAGTGTAGACCTTCTCGTTCAGTACAACGACATACGGGCGAGCAGCGTCAACGTAAGGCGCCGCGTAGGTGTTATAGTAAGGGGTAACATGAGGCTCGACGTAGGATTTAGCTGCCAAGTACGGTTTGCAGATCCGAGGCGAAGAGTCCGTCAATTCGGCGACGTTAGACGGGCAGCGGAAGAACGGCGTCAAGAGAAAGTACCAAATGCAAAGCCTAACGGAAGGGAATGGTTAACGGAGAAACACCGATTTAGAGAATGAGGCGTAAATCTTACCGTACTAACAGTCCAACAGTCCATCGAACCCGGCTCGTGCTCCTTGGTTTTGACCTCTCGGGAGTCACGACGACTCTGTCGTTCGACTCCACTGCCTTACCATTAGAGGCCGCCATGGCTGATCTCTTCCAAGTCTCCGTGCCAGCAATTAAACTGGCAGGGTTCGTGTTTCGCGTCGCGTAGTGAGTTGCACTGTTGATGAACAGACGACAGAGACGCGACTACTCGTTCATCGAAGACCTGCGATCTCGAGGTGCTGACGAGGTCAGGAATTCGCGAGATGAAAATCTGACGGCGGAATGACAAGTGGTGCCTCAGGACTTCAGCAGCACGCGACGGACTCGGTTCGGTCTTGGCGCGCGCGGTCTAGCTTCAACAGGTCCAGGAATCCAGACCTCGGGTGGACTTGCTCGAAATTTGTACAAGAGCTGGGAAAGGAGATAAAGATGTCTGAGAGCTGACGATGTGTTCTCTTGATGGCCCTTGCGTTGATCCAAGCTTATCACTGCCGGCGATCGTCGGTGAGGTCATTGCGGCGCAGTGGCGCAAGACACCGAGAATATCACTGCATGCATAATTGTACAGCTTGTCCAGTGAGATGAGCCTCGGCAGTCAATGTGTATCTTGGCATGGCTAATTTGAAGTAGAGATGGACCGAGCGTTGCTCCAGCTGGCTCAACACCTTACCTTACTGGCAACTATCATGGCCTATGACGACACTTGACACGAACCACTGCTCCTGGGGTACTTCGCAGGGTACTGTTCGCTACTGTTCACTTCCGGTATGATAAGCTCTTCATGTTGCTGGATCTCTCCAATGTTAGTGTTAAGACTCGATAAACTGGCCAATAACAGGCCTTGTTGCTGCCGTATGCTCGTAATCTTACTGGTTCTCCTGCTGGCCCAACAGCACGCTCAAGCCACAAACTCGTCATCTTCATCTATCTTTGGAGTTCATAGCACGTAGTATGGGCGTTCGCAGTGCGGGTTTGGCTTACATTCGCACTCTTGCTATACACGCTGATACATGATCTGTGTTTGGAGGAACCATGAGTGTCCATTGAGTCATGCGGAGTAGTTTTTTGTATTCGACCTCGGCCGGGGCTGTATTCTAGCGTTGATGGATGCCCCCAGTTGCATTTGATCCATATTTCGATAAAGCTAGACCAGCTGAGGCTGAAAACCCCTGAGCCCCAGTTTTAGAAAATGACGGCCGACGTATAGGCGAAGCGTCCAATAGGAGAAGTCTGGTGTATTGAGAGGTTCGCCTTGATCGGCGGGAGAAAACTCTGTGGGGCACGT
>NW_020797889.1:2383140-2465213 GCF_003369625.1 Aspergillus mulundensis
TGACGGCCGACGTATAGGCGAAGCGTCCAATAGGAGAAGTCTGGTGTATTGAGAGGTTCGCCTTGATCGGCGGGAGAAAACTCTGTGGGGCACGTGACGCGCTAGTCCCAAACCGGCATGGCGTGGTGCCTCAGGCACCCCCCGTGCCGACAGAAAATCTCACGAACCAGAGCTCCGCTTAATCTCCGGTTCTTTGGGAGAGTTTGGCGCCAAAGTTGTCTAGACTCTAGAGTGTTGACCACCACGCTAACAAACTCTCTGAACTTTCACATGAGAGTTTTAGATTCTCCCCATCCTTCATGTACGTTTGATCGATTTGATCTTTTTATTGTATACACCCACTAACCTGAACATAGCTTTGCAGTTTACGCACATTCTCCTACAAATTTCTCCGAATTGGCTGTGGGACAACGACGAATACAAGCTGTGGATCATGCAATTATGGCTTGAATTTACGGAGAGAGAGAAGGTGAAGCATCTGTTCGAGCCAAGCCCATTTGAAGTCTTAAGCAAGACCCTGAAGAAAGCTGTCCAGAAACGTCTATCATCAGCCATTTCGGCTGTCACTGCTTGACTTTCGATCCTGGAGCATCACTACGTGCAGTCCGTCGAGATCTTGATTCGCGAAATTCTGGATGACGTCTTTCTAATTCCGTTTCGCCCAAGCTGGAAACAAGTGCCTCTGTCAAAGGCAGAGGTCCAAGAGATATTCACCAAGGTCTGCACGAATATCAAAGCTTCCGCTTTGGCAGAGCACGGAGTCAACGTAACCTTTGCAATTTTGAGTGTCCCGGACTTTTTTCAATAAAACATTGGGTGACCTCGCGGTTGAAGATTGCGCGAGGGCTGGTATTGAGACTGCGCATCCCAGGAAAGCTCTCCCACGCTTATTTCTCGAGTTACAATTTGAACCCCGGGATTCCGCGGAGAGCTTCGGTGCTGGCCGGCTAGTTTCATGCCTGTATTCAGCTGTTGCAGGCGCAGAAGCACCGTGAAGACAACTTCCGTGCACCATATATACCGCTACCAGCCTTTATGAGCCAGAGACACTTGAAGCAACTGAGCACTGAGCTTATCGAACTGTACCCTGAGCTGCAAACACAGATTTCTGTTGGCGCTGACGAAGAATATCTGTCAATAGAGATATCGACGGCGAGAATGCAGCTGAAAGACCGCAACCCGGTCGTAGAATTTCTTGGTCTAGCTGATACGCAATCAGGGCCAGTAGTTGATTATGATCTGAACGAGCTCACGCTGCAGCTGGATTCCTGGTGGGTATATGGCAGCTTCCCCGACGGCGGGGTGAAGCTCACAATGGACCAAGTCCGTAATAAAGACAATGGATATGTGGAATTCCTCGCACAAGACATTCTCACCTATCTTCCGTTCATGGGACTTTAGGCCTTCCCCGCCCTTTTTCTTTCGCTCAAGCATCAACTCACTGACTCTGTCCGCCGCAGAGCACCGCACAGGCGTTGAGTCGCTTGAACTGGAGAGAGTCGATTGTGTCCTGATCATCACCGACTACATTGACGGAGATCTGGTGCAGCGTGCAGTGAGGGAGGCTGTAGGAAACGACATCCCCATTTTGGGTGGAACTCTGCAGAATATCACCATGGCCGCAGAAGGTGCTGCGAGACTTGCGTATTACTGGAGAGAGAACTTGCTTCGGCGAGACGAGGTAAGACAATGGCGGGAGAACAGATCCAAAGATAGACATGATGAGCTCTAATAGCTTGCCAAACACACCGGAATGGACTGAAGGCGCTCTGTGACACCAACTATGAAGTATGAACGAGTTAGTTTTAGACTTCAAATCCCCCTAAAATTTAGCCTTGCAGACTACCATATGTATGAAGATGTATGAAACAAAAGGCACCGGGCCAACATCTGGTTTCTCTTTTTTTTTTTGTTGAGAATTGTTTCTAGATCTCGTAGGTACTGCATGGAGTACCGCCTCAGAGTGGACAGATCGAAGAACCGAACTTATTGTAGATAGGAGCGTCTAGTCACACTCAGCATGTCAAAGTGGCCACTTGAGCGTTCGGGCAGCCTATCTAGCTCACTGATTTTTATTTGACTCGAGCTCGTGTGATCGACTCGAAGCCGAGGAATCAAGACACGAACAAAGAAAGCTCTCACGTGACCAAAGCCCAGAAATGCGGGCGGAGTAGTTGCTGAATCATCATTCGTCCCCAGGCACCTTTTGAACATCACCCATTATCATGACTTTCTTATAATACTCGACAATCGCCACAAATTCTTGTAAGCAATACTTGAGCTGCTCAGATCCTACGCCTTCTAGCTCTTGCTACCAATCCCGCACCCTTCTCACTGCGATCCCTATAGTCGCTTACTGAAACGCCGACTCTTGCGTCATTACCGGACCAAATATTTCGTCTCCGAATCATGGTAACCGACGGCGGTTTTGCCTGCTGCTGCTGAAGGCGACAACGCCGAACATCCTACGACGAAGATGGACTTCCCGGGCCGCCTCCTCCGCGAGCGTTCGAGCTCCGCGGCTACCCACGATATAATGAACGATCCGACTCATGATACCGGGAAAGGGAAGGAGAGGGAACATGAAGAACCGGATACATGTCGAATCTGTCGCGGAGAGGGCACGGAACAGGACGAGCTTTATTACCCCTGCAAATGTAGCGGTAGTATAAGATTCGTCCACCAGCCTTGTCTGGTGCAATGGCTGGC
This sequence comes from Aspergillus mulundensis, assembly GCF_003369625.1. Classification (NCBI taxonomy): domain Eukaryota; kingdom Fungi; phylum Ascomycota; class Eurotiomycetes; order Eurotiales; family Aspergillaceae; genus Aspergillus; species Aspergillus mulundensis. Next base: position 2,385,850 of record NW_020797889.1, read on the forward strand.
TCATTCTCAGAAGAAGCACTGCGAGCTGTGCAAGACTCCTTTCCATTTCACAAAAGTGTACGACCCGGATATGCCCGAGAGTTTACCGACCCTTCTGTTTATGAAACAACTCTCGATACACTGCATTCGCACTGTTGTTACGTGGTTCCGCTGGGTTCTTGTTGCCTTCGTCTGGCTCGGATGGCTGCCCTGGTCTATGAGGGCGATTTGGAGAGCGCTGTTCTGGCTCGCTGATGGCCGTTGGTCAAGTGCCGATGCCTCTCAGCAAGGCTATCACGGTCGTAACATGTCTACTCCTTTCAACAATGCAACACTAGCCATGAGCTCCGTGGCGTCCGAACCCAGTTCGGGTGTGGGAGAATCCACCCCGTCAGTGTTTGAATTCTCTACGGGTGAGCCTATATTGCTCAAGCTAATGAGGAAGGCGTTCTCTACGCTTTTATTTCCCGCCATGTCAACAAGCTTTGGCTCTAGCAATTCCTCCAACGTAACGACGACCCCACTCAGACGTCGACCATCTTGGCTTTCCGATGTCAAGTTTTTGAATACACTGACTCCGTCACCCACCATCAATAACATTCTCATCGATACGCTCGAGGGCCAGCTCATCACATTGCTAGTTGTGGTCTCGTTCATTCTGGTATTCCTTATCCGAGAGTGGGTTGTTCAGCAACAGCCCCTCGACAACATTGCGGAAGGGGAGCGGGAGGCGGCAGATCAGTTAATAGCTAACCATCGTCCCCAAGTTGAAGCTCCTGAGCCTGAACCTGAACAACCTGAAGACCTGTCAGAAGAAGAAGCCCCGCAAAATGGACTGGATGATGTTCATGACGACGAAGCCGCTGATGACAGGAGCACAGCATCTGGGCAGCCAGACGAGGAGTCCTTAGACATTGACTCATCCCAAACTATACGTGATTTGCTTGTCGGAGCCGCTGGTGGTCCTGTTACGCCTCGAAGTCCCCAGGTCGACGAGCCACGTTTCACCATCAATATGGAGTTATACAGGGATTTACAGCGCCGTTCTAATGGCGATCTTGAAGAAATGTCAAAGATCATTCGTGAAGAGGGTCGTATTGAAGAACTTGTTTCGGGCCACGCACCCAAAAGACACGCGCAGTCGTCCAATGGCTACCCACGCTCGCGTCTTTCTGATTCCACCAATGCAGATGCAGAGGCTATGGATGAGCCGGCTGTGAATGAGCCTCATCCCGCTTCGCCAAATTGGTCTTTTGCCGCGTCGCTTCCGCATCGGGATGACTCTGATTCTGCTGTGGCCAATAGTTCTCATGCGTTTTCGAACCAATCGGAGTTTCAGCAAGCCTTGGCGCCAGATATTGAATTCAACGAGAATGAAAACAGGGAAGGAGAGACATCTTCGGGCGCAGCATTGATGGCGGAGAGCGGCGGTAACGGAGCAACTGGCGTGGATGCGGCAGTCGTCAACACTGACTCAGCTGAGGAAGCACGGAATATGTCAGACGCCTCGCAAACCCTGGTCGAAGATGATGTGGGTTTGGCCCAGCGAGTCATAAATTGGTTCTGGGCCGACGTTGTTCCTGATGATCCTAACCAGGGACCCGAACCTGACCTGGAAGAAGTAGTGGCTGATGAACCTGCTGTTGACGAGCCTCTGGTACACCCAGACCATGACGATGACCTAGACGCTGATGCCATGCTAGCAGAGATTGACCCGAACGATGTCGATGCGGTTGAAGAAGCCGATGACCTCGAGGGCATTTTGGAGCTCATTGGCATGCAGGGTCCCATCTTCGGGCTATTGCAGAACGGGGTCTTCTGCGCGCTATTGATCTCTTTCACCGTGGCTGCTGGTATATGGCTTCCGTACCTTGCTGGGAAGGTTGCACTCGTCCTTCTAGCACACCCGATACAGTTCATCCTTGGTGTCCCTATGACGGCGATCTCGGTCTTTGCGGACGTGGTCATTGATACCCTCATTGGTAGCTTGGGATATATCATGTACTGGACGAACGCTATTGGCAAATTGGCTTTTAGTCCTTTTGCGGCCATTATTTCTCTTGATGAATGGACGAAACCAATCGCCAGCGCCTCATTATCGCTCATTGATGCGAGCAGCCAGCGATTGAGCAGTGTGGCCAATACTTTCTTTGTTTTCCATGAAGCCGATGTCCCCATGTTCTCAGTACTCTCCCATTTAGCTCTGAAGATTCATGAAGCACGGATAGCTTCATTGTTTCGGTTGGCTTTCCTGCTTGGCAAATTTGTCCTCTACGATATTCCGCTGCAAATTGGACCGTTAACGGTCACCAAGTTACTCTTTCTCACCCAAGACTCATCGAGTGCCCGCAACCTTCTGAATTTGGCTCTAGGCCAGGTTTATGATGCCAGCCACGATATCTACGCCCGATTTTTCCTGCCCCCATCAGCCTGGGTCAGTGCGGATATCATAGGCATCTCGACAGCTGATGGTACGATTGACTATAACCTAGCTGTGTGGGATACAAAAGATCGCACTATTGCTATATTCATGGGCTACATTCTCGCTTCCGCTATCGGACTGGTTTATCTTCGAGCAGCTCGGTTTATTTCGGGCACTGACGGAGGACAACGTGTTGAGGGTATGGTTGCAGAAGGACTTCATCAAGCTGGTGGTGTGATGAAGGTCATCCTCATCATCGGCATTGAGATGATAGTCTTTCCGTTATATTGCGGCGCTCTTCTCGATGTAGCGCTGCTGCCTCTTTTCGAAAATGCTACGCTTGCGTCGCGGGTCGAATTTACATCAGCATATCCATTGACGTCCCTTTTCGTGCACTGGTTCGTCGGAACCTGTTATATGTTCCACTTTGCCCTCTTTGTCTCCATGTGCAGGAAGACCATGAGAAGCGGTGTCCTGTGTAAGTCATTATCATCGATTTGTGAGACCTCTGCTGATGATTATTCTAGATTTCATTCGCGACCCTGATGACCCAACCTTCCACCCTGTGCGCGATGTACTTGAGCGAAACATTACCACTCAACTCCGCAAAATCGCTTTTAGTGCTCTGGTTTATGGCGCTCTCGTCATCGTCTGCCTGGGCGGCGTGGTCTGGGGTATCTACTACGGCTTCGATGGTGTTCTTCCCGCCCATTGGTCGTCTACAGATCCGGTCCTCGAGTTTCCGATTGATCTGTTACTATATAACTTCGGAATACCCCTCGCTATCAAGTTCTTCAAGCCCTCTGATGGTTTGCACAGCTTATATAGATGGTGGTTCCGAAAGTGTGCCCGCTTCTTACGGCTATCGGACTTCTTCTTTGGTGAGAGACATGCTGACGAAGAAGGCCGGATTTCTCAACCGGATGACAGTACGTCTTCTGATAAATCTGCGACACAGAAGATTGACAGGCACGTATCCTTTGAGAGAGTCCAAACAAAGAGGGACGGGAAGTTTGTCAGAGTCCCGGCTTCCGACCAAGTCCGTATCCCGAAGGGAAGCCCTGTATTTGTGGAAGTAAATGAAGCAAACGAACGAATTGATGGGAAGCCTGACACTGACCAAGGACTTCATGGCCGACTCAATAACCAGTTTACCAAGGTTTACATTCCTCCTTTCTTTAGGAGCAGAATCGCGGCCTTCATCTTCTTCATCTGGATGTTCGCCGCCGCGACCGGGGTGGGAATCACCATTATTCCACTGATCGTCGGGCGCAGAATCATGTCCTACTACCTCCCTGGCGTACCCGTCAACGACGTCTACGCGCTATTCGTCGGCATGGGGGCTGCCTGCTCTGCTGCCTGCGTCATGTTATCATGCCGGGCTGGTTTCCTTGTGATGACGGGCCGCTTAGGTCCGTATCTACAGTCTCCCGAGCAGGTGATTCGTACAGCGATGGGCGCCTTACTTAATGTAACCAGTGTTCTATATGTTGTGGCGTCGTTCTTGATCTTCCTGCCGTCGATATTTGCCCTGGCGATAGAGCTCTACCTACTGGTTCCGGTCCACACATATGCCGGCCACGAAAAGGATCACGTCATCCACTTCATCCAGGATTGGACCCTGGGCGTGCTCTATGTTCAGATGGCAGTGAAATTGGCTCTGTGGCACACTAGGTCCCGACCAGCTGCAGTCCTCAAGGGCATCTTCCGTGATGGCTGGCTGAAGCCCAATGCCAAGCTCACGACCAGAGCTCTGCTCCTTCCTGTGACTCTTCTTGCTCTGGCGGCAATCACGCTACCGCTCTCCTTTGGGTTTGTAACAAACATGGTCTTGTTCTCTTCCCGTCCAGAGCTGCAGCCCAAGGTCTACCGCTATGCTTATCCTGTTACGCTAGCGGTGGGACTTGTGACCTGGCTCGCTTACCTTGTTTGCCGCCAGGTCGAAGTGTGGAAGGTGAGCATCCGAGATGAATTCTTCTTAATCGGAGAACGTCTACACAATTTCCGCGAGAAGCGAGCAAGAGATGTCGGTGTATCTCGGCGGGTGATTACCGGATGATAGCAAAGGCTATCCGCGTCCGCTGGATTCGCAGTTATCTAACTTTAGTGGCGTTGGTTTGCTTTTTTCTTCTTTGTACATTTAGGCGGTTACTAGACGAGAATCAGATTGATCGATAAATGGTTGCGTTGCTCGGCCTTCAAGTTGCAGTGAATTATGGTTACTGCCACAGCGATTTGTAGATGCAGAGACCGATAGCCAATGTCTTTACTCACAGACTCAAACGGTAGGCAATGTGGCTCGTAACTCCCTACAAGGAGAGCCTAAGGAGAGCCTTCAATTAGTATTTCAAAGATGTGCAGCAGCATCACCTGGGCACATCATCTGGGTCGCCAACTTGGGAGTCTAGAACTATAAAACTTCGGCAAGCCCTAACTGCCAAGACTTGTGGGAGAGGTGCACCAGATTAACATCAGCCCACAAGGAAAAGAATTGGTAGGATTTGAAAGGGCTGAATGATGCTGCTTACAAGACCAATTGAGCGTAGAATCTCGATGCCAGCATAGCGCCTACTGTTCGAGAATTAGAGCTCCTATAGCTGCTCAGACTGGATATGACGCCATCGGACGGGTGAGGTTGATCGAGACAATCGCCCCGCGTCAACCCCGCATTGAGGGAGATAAGCAGCTCGGGCAGATGCCAGATTCAACGTCTCCCTACTCACGAACAACACAGGATCTCTCATCCGATCAGTAGCCATGGCCGACCAAAAGCCTGTAGTTGGCGTCCTGTCCATCGGCGAAATGGGGCTTGGTGTTGCCAACCTCCTTGTCAGCCATGGATACCGCGTTGCGAGTTTTGCAGAAGATCGAAGGCGAGATGCCAACGTTCTACTTGAATATAGAGCTGGTAGCTAACATCCCACTTAGCGAGCGCACCCGAGAACGCGCTCAATCGATCAACATCCAGCTCTGCCCATCAATCAAAGACCTCGTCTCGCTCTGTTCCGTTATCCTCTCCATCGTCCCACCAAAGGACTCTTTCGCAACCGCGCAGCGCATCCACGAGACCATGTCCGGCTCGCCCTCGAGGAACCAAAACCAACCGCTCTACTATCTCGACCTCAATGCCACGGCACCCTCGCTGACAAGAGAAACCAACGACCTCCTCAGCCCCAATCCAAACATCGTTTACATAGACGGCGGGATCATCGGCGGGCCACCGCGGCGAACCTCGACAGCAGAAGAAGATAAATGGACCCTCCCTTCGATAGTTACATCTGGTCCTTCTCTCCCCTCGAACCCGGCATACACGCATCTGCTGGAGACCTTGAACATCGAGCACATCTCCCCATCCATTGGCGCCGCCTCAGGATTAAAGATGTGCTTCGCGAGTATGACGAAGGGCGTCTACGCGCTGGCGATCCAATCGTTCGTGACGGCGGAGTCGATGGGCGTGTTCCCTGAGCTGAAGCGGTACATGGGGGAGCATAACCCTGGCACATTTGAGATCGTCAACAAGGGCGTCGTCGGGATGCCGCCGAAGGCGTGGAGGTGGGTTAACGAGATGCAGCAGATCGGCGCGATGATGGAAGAAGAGGGTGGGTTTGAGAGGGGGCTGTGAGTTTATTTCATCCATTGCTCTTGGTTGGTTTGCGGATGGGAAGTCTAACGGGGTACACTTTGGCTTCTAGGTATGAGGAGATCGGCGAGGTCTATAGGGTCGTTGCGGAGGATACGGCGCTTGGCTTGGAGCAGACTGGACGGAGGGAACGGGGGACGACGGTGGAGGATGTCGTTGCTGTGATGAGGGAGGGGATGAAGAGGAAGAAAGAGAAGCTGGAGTGATTCAGTTGGCGGCACCGGAGATTAATCAGTGCTTTTTGTGAAGGCTGAGAGCTCTATAATGAACTTTGTTCCTGTTTACTCGGGAGGTAGGTTCTTTGCTAACAACAGCGTTGTGGTATACCCTCTGGGAGAGAGTAACGGTTTGGCTACCGGGTCCAACGAGACCATGGTATATGCATCAATTTACGTGGATATCATCCCCTCAGACCACTTTCAGACTCTCCATATTGTTTCTCCGCCATTTCTCTCAATGTTAATCAGTGTATAGATCGATCGGGACGCCTGACGGTATGGAAAGGAAGAGACGATGCGAATTCCGGGAACGGGAAGCTGCAAATCGAGTAAGGACTCAGCATCCGGACTTCTTGAGAGGCTTTCTGACTTCAGATTCCTGCAGAAGACTTGTGGTTTGTCAATCAAAGTCTCATGAAGCATGTGTGTTACAGGAAATACCCTGCTTGCCTGCTAAGCTTTGAGCTGCATCATCACTCAATCTTGCCGTCTCATGGCTTAGCTCAGGATTTTAAACTGCAATAGAGCCTCGGTTGCTGTCTATCTCCAGACACAATGAAAAAGAACTAGCGTCGAGCTCCGAATGATATGAAGGAACAACAGCATACACCAGCCGAAAATACTTGTCACATTGATTTAAAGACAAGACAAAAATGTTCTATGTGCATTCCTGCTGTGCTTAGGTGTGTTGTCACTGTCAATCTGTGGTCCAAAAATGCACCAAACTCAATGGGGAGGGTTTTCAGTGAAATCCTCTTCACCAGCACAGTCTGCGAATCCACCTCTTAGCTTCCAGACTGCTCCAGAATGCCTTGCCCAAGCTCTGATGTTTGGAAGGCCTGTGATCATTCACTCTAGGTCCACTTTATCAGTGCTATTGGCAGGAAACTAAAAACATGCGGACATTCACAGCAGCTCCATGCAGAACTCAGCCAATCAGGATGCTTTACTCAGATGTCAAAGCAAAGCCTAGAGCGAGCCTTCATTCACTCCAGCGTGAATATTGCTGGGCTCCAGCTTCTGGCCCTGCTCCCAGACTTCTCGCATCCCAATATAAGAACCTGCTCATCCCCGGGCCAAATTCTTTTTGATTTTTTCCTTCCCATCCCTCTTTTCCTTCTATCTTCATACTCTCTTCCTTTCTTACCAATTGAACTCTGATTACACGCATTTTCGCTTCCTGCAACCATGCGGCTGTCCACTTTGTGGCATGCCTGCGGCCTGGCTGCTGTTGCTGCTCCTGCAGTAGCAGGTGTCCTTGACCCAGGCATGACTGCCGTGTATGACGTTTCGGCTTCCACGGTCATCACTTCTTATGTCCTTTCCCCTGTCTATATCACTTCTTATGCGGCGACTGATGGCCCTGACGGCTCCACCCCCGTGTCTACTGGCACCGGTGCTGCTGTCTCAACCACTTCTGCTTCGGTCTCGTCAATTTCCGATCCTCTTGGCTCTACTTCTTTGGTTTCTGTCCCTTCGGTCTCCGACTCTTATGGTCCCAGCTCTTTGGTCTCTACCTCTACTGTTTTGAGCCCTATTGTTACCACCTCTCTTGGGCCCACGACTTTTGTTACTGTACCTTCCACCACTTCTGCCTCGAACCCAGATGTTCTCACTTCTCTGGGCTCGAGCGTTGTTACGTCCAGCTCTTCCGGTACTAGCTCTGTGTCCACCAGCTCGCTTGATCCCAGCCCTGCTATCCCCAACACTAGCACCGCTGTCCTTACCACCTCAAGCACCAGCATTGTATCCACTACTAGTGGTGATATTCCAACCACTAGCACGGATGTTATTTCGAGCTCTGACACCAGTACGGAGGCTATGTCGACGACCTCTTCATTGACTTCCTCTGTTCCGCCAGCGGATCCTACTGTCACCCTACCGACTGTGCCTCCTTCTGACACCCTTTCAACTGAAGCTCCACCCTCCGCTACCCCTACACCAGGTAGCTCATCTTCCGGTTCGGTCACAAGCACTGTCTCGATAACTCAGTCTACGTCTACTGGTTCTTCTACTTCTTCGCCACTGGTTTCCGTCACTGATGAGCAATCGACTTCCGTGACTAGCCTCACCTCGATTACCACAACTGATGAATCTGGGTTCTCAACTACTATCGTCCAACCGACTACTACACCCGATCTCACTACTACGGAACCGATCCCTGACACTACAAGCGTGATCCCTCCCCCTCAAACTACAAAGCCTCCTGGTCAGGAGGACGACGACGAGGAGAATGATGATGAGGAGGACGATGAGGAGGACGATGAGGAGGACGATGAAGACGATGAGGAGAATGATGAGGAAGACGATGATGACCAGGAGAATGATGATGAAGACGATGAGGAGAATGATGAGGAAGACGATGATGACCAGGAGAATGATGATGAAGACGATGATGAGGACAACCATGACGAGGAGGACAACCATGATGATGAGAACAAGGACGACGAAAACAAGGATGACGAGCATCAGGATGACGAAAACAAGGATGACGAAAACAAGGATGACGAGAACCAGGATGACGAGGATGAAGACGAGAACGAGGATGAGAATGACAACACATCTACCACATCTACCCCCTCGGAAACTACCACCACGACATCGTGTACCTCTGAGATAACCGCATTCTACGTCACTGTTCAGTGTGAGCCGACCTCGATCACTATCTCGGACTCTACGCTCTCGACCACGACTTGCAGCCCATCCACGACGTTGACAACCACTGGGTGCTCCGTCACCGATACTACTACGACCGTCACGAAGACTTCATCTTGTACCGAAGAGACGGCGAATCAAGTTACTGTCCTCTGTGAGCCGATCTCGACTGTCTTGGGTAGCTCGACCATCTCAACCACCACATGCTACCCAACCACCACCATTACAGCCACCGGATGCTCCGTCACCGCCACTACTACCACTGTCACCAGCACCCCAACTCCTTATCCACTATGCAAGGCAGACTCTTGTGGCAATTCATGCCGCAGCGAGGGAAAGGGAGGATATGTGCCTATCGCGACGCTTGACTGCAAAGTAATCCCAACTACCACGTTGACTGCACTACCTGCTTCGAGCATCGTTGTGGCCCAGACTCCTATACCTGTTCGCCGCCGCGCAAATGGCCCGGTGAAACGAGACGACGATCCCTCCGACGACGAGCCCTCTGACGAGGAGCCCTCTGACGAGGAGCCCTTTGACGAGGAGCCTTCTGACCACGAGCCTTCCGACGACGAGCATTCCGACGATGGTGATCTCTTAGGTCCTGTACCCCTGGACAATGACAATCCCGAAGACTTGTTGGCGGTGTACCGACTTCTCTCTGAAGCAAATCCTTTCTCTGATGATTCTGTAGGAAATAGATGGGCTCCGGTTGATCGCGGCACCGCAACGTGTGCTGAGTGGTGGCCATTTGATCCGTACGGCCAAAAGCTTGCGCGGATGGCAGCCGGCATGCGAGATCTTGAAGGATGCACCGCGGTGTTTATTGTGTCGGTTAAGGGGGCGTACATCGCGCATATTTGGGAAGACCCCGTCTTTGCAAATAGCTACAATCGCCAACTTTCAGACGTCTCTGATTTTTTAATGCTATCGCTTGAACCTCTCCTGGGTCGGCTTATGTTTAACACGGATGGCAATCAGTTCCCTTGGATTCAACCACCGATCCCGGAACTTATTGGAACGTCAGACGCCCCAGGGCCACTTCACCCTTCGAATAGCCCGAAGGTTTATGTTATTTCACCATTTGACGCCAATTACCTCGAAGAAGACCAGGAACCGCGGATCCTATATGCGGAACGAGCTGCTTATCTAGCTGAACAGCTCACTGGGTACTTGTATGAAGGCTTAGTACCAGAAGGACTACACGGTGAAGTTCATGGCTACGTCCGCGCATTGGGACGCCAGTTAGACTCGAATGATGATCACTTTGGAAAAATCGTCCTCGATGTCGCACCGTATCACCGTTACGAACTGGTTGACCACCAGCACTACAATCGAATCGGTGCTTATCGGCTGTGGATACAAGGAGTTCAGGCTGCCCATGTGGAGTATTATGCCCAATACAACGCTCTTATTCCTGTCCCCGGTCAAGTGCAACGACGAGATGTCACACCCGAGGACGAGGAAATATGTCTAACTCCCTCTGGCACCAACCCACCAGGACAGCCCCCGGGATTCACCCTGCCGCCCTCGCCAAAGGCCACAGGAGAAACACTCCCTCAGAATGCGTCTCTCGTCAGCGAGATCCAATGCTACGAGCTACCCTTCTTTGTTCCATCTAAGCCGGACAAGGGCAAGGTTGAGGAAGTTGCAGAATATTGCCGAGATGGACGACATGTCAGCGACCGCGATACAGAGCTCGGTCCTCACGACCCACCTATCGAGTACACCCTGGCTTCCGGCAACACACCCGAAACCGCTAAGCCGTACTATGTTGTCCGGTTCGAATGGGAAAAAGACTGTCAAGGGCCAGCCCAGAATGTCCACCATCCGATGACCGGCCACAACTGCCACCAGCTCATTGTGGACATCTTCAAGATGGAAACCTGCGATACGTACAATGGTTACGGTGGCTCTATCGTCGTTGGATGCATTCGTTATAGTGCTTGGTTGAAGGGTGATGAGGATAAAGACGGCGGAGACGCGAACTCTGGTGGCTCTTCGGCCCCTCCAGCTGAAGAAGGCAAAGTTGGAGAGACCCTCCCATACGACAAGGGACGCATCGGCGAGACGCTTAAGACGATTGACACCACCCCAATCCACGTTAAAGACGATAGGCTCATCGATATGCTTGTGGAGAAGTGCGAGAACGGCGGTATCGGCAAAGATGACATGAGCCTTGGGCCAGACTCTGCGCTCGTGTACACAGTTAGTCTTTCTGAGGGCGCGACCGACTACTACAAGACTCACATTTACTGGCAAGACAAGTGCGAAGGTCCGAATCAGAACCCGGTGTACCCGATGGAGAAGCTTTCCTGTAAGGACATCACCAAAAAGAACTTCAAAAAGGATTTCGTCGAACCGGGTGGCTACGGCATTGGCGGATCGACCCAGGTTGGATGTCTAGTCTACGATTCCTACATGGCAGGCTACCCTATGGGAGAGATCGTGAGCTAAATGGCAAAGGCCAAACTTGGTCCAAGTGGGCACATCTCACTTACACTTGAATTTCCTTTCTATCCTGTTTCTTTTCTTTTGTTCAATGAGACTTGACCATGTATGCTTGTGGCTCTTTGTTAGCTCACACTTTGTCTACACCTGTCTCCAAGATTTTTCCTGTGTTGTGATCGTACGAATATACGATCTTCATGTTACAATCGTCGAAATTTCACGAACCCATTGAATCTCTCAACTACCGAGCTGCATTACGTAGACGTCAATAACTACTTGAAACTCTCAAAGAATGTAGAGTAGAGCAGGATTGAAGAAGTAAAGTACACCAAGTCTAATATAGGCCTCGGTGTAGAAGCTATAGATCTTATCATCGCCAACGATTCATGGCTGACGCTGGATTCATTCCCATCCGCTTGAAAGTAGTGCGAGACGCCTTGAGACTCACTTACGTAGGGCAACGACCTTGCGGCTTCTGCAGGTCCACCCTCCAAGAAAGGTAGTGTAACAGTCTACCTAGCATATCCGGCGGCAAAGCAGCATTGTCGAGGCATTACGAGCCTTCAGTAAAGTGAGCTAGACCACCGAAAAGCTAAGAATCAGGTTTTCATTTATGAACGCGCAATATGGCTGGTTTAGCTCCAGAATAGAGGGTTGTTATATGATACTCGTTTCGATATTTTGCATCATTATATATATTTATATATCGACTGCATCGCACGGCCCTGATCCCAGCATAGCTCTCCGCCCCTGCAACTTTTCCAATCCTCATTCTATGGACGTATAGACTGTATTTAGCCCAGTAAAATGAGCAGGAGCTCCTGGCTGGTAGAGCCAAGTTCATGCTGCGTCGTAGTGAAGACCAAGTCGGAGATTCCCCGCCATGTTCGGATGGTTAGCCGAACGATCGTAGTCAGCCGAGACTGCGGAGTACAGCGTCTCCAGATTTCACTGCCATGGACGCCCCTTGCATCACAGTTACCACTCTATTTGCATAAGAGCATCACCTGGCGGCTCGGTCCTCTACTCACTCCCCTGGAACCGTCAGCTTCTGCCCAGCTTGCATCTACAGTCCTTCGCACCATGCCCCCAACCCCAGCCCACGCCCCAGAAGCCGACGTCCTAGTCATCGGCAGCGGCAACGCAGGCCTCTGCTCCGCAATCTCAGCCTCCGAGTCCGGCGCCAGCCGCGTCCTCCTAATCGACTCGTGCCCCGAAACCTGGGCAGGCGGGAACTCCTACTTCACAGCCGGCGCCTTCAGAGCGGTGCACCATGGCCTGTCCGATATCCTCCCGATAGTAAACAACGTCGAGGAGGAGAAAGCAGCGAATATAGACGTTGAGCCATATACGGCAGCGAACTTCTCAGACGATATTGCGCGGATCTGTGTTGGACGATCCTATCCTGATCTTTCGAGGACGCTTGTGCAAGACAGCAACGATGCAGTGAAGTGGCTCGCAAGCCACGGCGTGCGGTTCCAGCTGAGCTTCAACCGCCAGGCCTATGAGATCGATGGGCGGATTAAATTCTGGGGCGGGATGTGTCTGAAGACGCAGGATGGCGGGAAGGGCCTAATTGAGGATGAGCGAGCAGCAGCAGAGAAACTGGGCGTTGAGATTCTGTTCAATACATCAGCGAAGCGTCTCATTCTCAACCCCGCAACCGGAGGAATCCACTCGGTGATCGTGCAAGAGACGTCGCGCTCCAGCCCTGGCTCCGGCTGGGGAGAACGAGAAATCCTCACCAAGTCCGTCGTCCTCGCCGCAGGCGGCTTCGAAGCGAACCCGCGAATGCGAGCGCAGTTCCTCGGTCCCGGCTGGGACTTTGCACACGTCCGCGGCACACCATACAATAACGGGTCGTGCTTGGAGATGGCGATCCGCGACGCCTCCGCAAAGGCAGCGGGGAACTGGTCGGGGTGCCACTCCGTCGCGTGGGACGCGAAAGCGCCGCCGAATGCAGGGGACCGGATTATCTCGAACGAGTTTACGAAGTCCGGGTACCCGCTCGGGCTTATGCTCAACACTGAGGGGAAGCGGTTTGTGGATGAGGGCGTTGATATGAGGAATTATACGTACGCTGTCTTTGGGCGGGCGATTCTGGCGCAGCCGGGGCATGTTGCGTTTCAGGTTTGGGGGGCGGATATGGTGCCTTGGTTACGTGGGGAGGAGTATAGGGAGGAGATTGTGGAGAGGATTACGGGGGATTCGTTGGAGGAGTTGGCTGGGGAGTGTGCTAAGCGTGGGCTGAGAGACCCAGGGCAGTTTTTGGATACTATTCGGGAGTATAATGAGGCTGTTGCGGCGTTTCGGGAGGAGAATCCGGACCACAGGTGGGATCCGGCTATTAAGGATGGTCTCTCTACGCAGTCGACTGGGAAGAAGCTGGCTCTGCCTAAGTCCAATTGGGCAACGCCGCTTACGCGAGGGCCGTATGTCGCTGTCAAGGTGACCTGCGGTGTGACCTTTACGTTTGGTGGTTTGGCTGTTGACCACGAGACTGCGGGCGTCCTCTCGTCGGCTACGGATTCTCCTATACCCGGGTTATACTGTGCTGGTGAGATGCTGGGAGGATTGTTCTGGGATAACTATCCTGGTGGCAGTGGGCTGACGTCTGGGGCTGTGTTTGGTCGGAGGGCGGGACGTGCTGCTGCTGCTCATGCTCGCGGATAGAGTTCGTCGATACCTGACATCCTCGATATGTTTGGTCGGATTGTATGTCCCATTCACCTAGTCTAGGCTGATAGATTTCTTGTTGGCGGAAGAGCAGACCGAAACAACATCTGGCCGCTAGGCATCTCAATTTGCTCGCCGTCCTTGACCTGTCTGCTGATAGTAGCTCCAACGTGCGGTGCATGTATGACAGCAGGATTATACATCTAAGGCATGCAGTGAGCCTTTTGTTCTAGCCCAAACCATAATCAAGCTGATAATCTTCGGCGGCCTCAAACGTCCTGCTTGTTTGTACTATGTAGGCTCCAGTCCGGTACAATCGGTAGTATCCGAAACTTCCCCAAAACGAGGGAGGCCTCTGAGTTTTTGGGCTCTTTGAACCCACAAATGTAGACCAATAATTGTCACAAGGGTGAGATATTGGTGTGCACTTGTGGCATGTAGAGTTCAGTATTGATCACGGGTCAGTTTTTGTCCTTGTGAAAGTGAGTGTGCTTTGAATGGCAAATCCATGACTGGAGCCTCTGGAGGGCTTGTATGACGGGTTTGAATCATGATAACCAGAGGCCAGGAGCAGTTGAAATGGTAACTGTTCTGCCTATCAGTCAACAGTAACAATCAGGACTCAGGAACTAGTCCTCAGAGGTAAACCGTGCTCCACAGCCATCCCCGGATCTTGAAAATCATATGGTACGGTGACAATGGATCTCTGATGCCTCCTGATTTTTTGAAGCCTGCTAAGCACTGACTCTTGGGATGGGCTTTAAAAACGGCGACATCACTCCGGAGTATCCAGATTCCAGACAGGCAAGACAGGCAAAGATCTGATCTGATCTGGTGTGGTGGAGGAGTTGCCAGACCATTGCATCTGATTGCGGGTCCAGTGGGTCCTGGCTACACTGAGTCAGCACATCAAAGTGGTTGCCTGCCACGTGACTTGTCAGATCTGTGGCTTGGCAATGAGGCTTTGCTTCACTCGCCACTCCTTATTGGTTAGGCAGCACAATTCCCTCCCATGGCCATATTCTTCTTCGAACCTGCTCCTCTCTTGCAGCCTGCTCCTGATTTCCTCATCTATCGCCGCTGTGCTGTGTTGCTAGTACTTTCTTCCCTCGCTCTTACCAGCTCGCTCAGCAACAGCGCTCGCCTCTGAAATGTTCTGAGACCAGCCCCCGCCCCCGCATCCGCTCGAGTCGTTTCCGGTCTCGCCAAGATGTCCGTACTCCCGCACCACGGGGGCTCATACCTCCAGCGGCGCCTCACGAAGCTGTACACCGACACCAAGGCTTCCTGTGAGAGCATCACCACTGCCTCCAATGCCATCGATAACCCCGAACTCGTTTCCATCCACCGCGAATTCAAGACGCAGCGAGATAGACTTCTGGCATGGGGTTTGAACTGGAGCGATGCGAACGCCGCTCAGCCGAATGATATCGACGAGTCGCTGACCCAGGCTGGGATTGACGATGTTGTGGAAAGTGTCATGTCAACGATCCAGGATAAACTTAGCGAGGCGGAACGGTTGCAGAACAAGGGCGCCTCTGATTTACCTCCGAAGGGAGGGAAAGCGGATTCCCCTGCGGGAGATGGCCTCGGTGGATTTTCGAACAAGACAACATGGACCAGTGACGAAATTGCTCGCTCAAAAACGCTTCTGACCGAGCTGACGGGATATATCGACGTTCTTTACGACGTTTCTGGTTCACGCCGCAATATGACCGCCAGCGCACAGCCTTCGGGTCGTACCCGGTCTTATCCTTCTCCTCAGGTCGGCAATCCTGGCGGTGATGTCGGTCGCGAAAAGCTTCGAGATTCCAAGGCGTATCATGGTGCGTCTTTTGATAGTGCGCGGAAGCATCAGAGTCCGCAGTCGTCGCTGTCGAAAGAAGCTTTGGGATACTCTTCTTTCTCGAATCTTCACGACATTACTCAGTCGCCCGTCTTCGAACAACCCATGTTAGAGAGAGCTTTTAATAAAGCTGCTCCTGTTGAAACGAAGAGCTATCTGATTGACCGCTCGGCGCTGCAACTCACTGGTGCATCCCACGAGAACAACCCGCCTCCGTATGAGATGGTCGCAGCTTCCACCAACTCTCGAGTTCTCGGCCGCATGAAAACCTCGGCTATACCCTTTCGCCACAAAATCACGGAATCTACCGTTAGCATCCTTGTTGAATACACTCCTATGGTGCTTGATTCGTCTTCCAATCCACCTTCGCCTGAGAATACGCGGCTGGACAACGTGCACCAGACACTTGATCAGCTCGTCCAGAATGCGCGGGTCTCTCACCTCGCACTATTGAACTTCCTTGGGTACTATATCGACCGACCCAATGCCCGCTACGCCTTTGTTTACCAAATGCCTGTTGACTATTTTCCGTTCCTCCAGAACCCTACCGATCTTCTAAATGACCTGAAGCCTAAGCCCTTGGTTTCGCTTCTCCAAATGGGAGAAGACTTCCCTGTACCAAGCTTGGAGACTAGGTTCCGTCTGGCTTATGACCTCCTCATGGCTGTAATGCAGCTCAGAAGTCAGAACCTTGTCCACGGAAATATCAACAGCAGCAGTGTTCTTATTTTCCCCGGTTTGAACTCGAATCAAAACGAAGTCGGACTCACTGAAAACCTTCGCCGTCCTTACCTCACATCCTTCGCTCAATTTTCGGGAAATAACCCGTCTCCCGAACCACTTTCTTCGAACATGTATCGCCACCCCGACGACAAGAGGATTATCGACGACGATGCGGCTTGGTCCTACGACCTGTACTCTCTCGGATTAGTCCTGATGGAAATTGGCCTTTGGACACCCATCAGCCGCCTTTGGAAGTTGAAATACGACAATTCTATGTTCAAGCATAGGTTGGAGAGTATGTACTTGAAGAAACTGGGTCCCAAGTGCGGCAGTGCGTATATTCACGTGGTTCAACTGTGTCTTGATGCCCCAAATTTCCACCTCTCAACCCAGCCTTTTGACGATTTCAACCTGAGAATACCCCAGACATTCCACTACCCGGTCTTGGATCTCTCGGCACCAGAAGGCACTTTTTCGTTCTCTATGAACTTTATCTACACCTTGTGCAAAATAGCTTGGTCTTGCTGCAGGATTGACATTTTTTCCGCCCCAGCCGCTGAAGAGTTGGACGATTGTCTCCCCCTGGCACTTGTTCCTGGCTCCGAAGCAGACGCTGCAAAGCAGGCTGCACGAGAATACGAGGGCCCCCAGCAGGTTACTCGATTCCGTCAGCCATTGGCCGCGGCTCCAGCTCCAGAGATGAAGTTGATGAAGGTTGGGCTTGAGGAAAGAAAGCTGAAGAAGCGGACATTCAAGAAGCTCACAACCGTCGAGATCCCTCAACATCACCTGGACGAATGGAACTTCAAAATGCTGCCAAAGTTGAGAAAACTGCTGCAGAGGATTTTGAAGGACTCGTCAGAGTCTTGTGGTGTTACTCTCATGATGGCTGGCGACGGGTTGGAAAACGCGAGAACCACAATCTTCGTGACTTGCGCGAGTGTCAAAAAGGTCAGAGCGGCGTTGAAGAGGTACTTTCCCCTCGAAGACAAAGAGGATTGGGACCTGATTGTGCTCCGCGGAGACATTGAGCGCTCGAAAGTCCCGCGAAAGAAGCGTCGTCGGCCTGCGAGGACTGGTCCTCAGAGCACCCTTGAAGTTCCTCCTTCTCCACAGGACCCGAATCCCTGCTTTCAGCCGAGGCCTCTGTGTGGTGCATCTATGGGCGCCTTTATGAACGAGGAACATTTTCCTCCGGTGTCTTACGGAGGTGCGATCTTAGTTGATGGCATTCCCTATGGTATGACAGTCCACCATATGCTCGAGGCTCCTAGCGACCAAGAGGATGCGGAGGACTTACATGAAGCTCTGGAAGAAGCCCCTCTCCGATCGTCGGCTGGAAACTGGTCTCGCGACATGGCCGCTCAAAATGCGCAGCCCATGTACGCATGGGGTGATGATGCTTCCTCTCAGCACAGTCTCGAATTCGAGGTTTCAGATGACGAGGATGGCGATGACTACTACGATGACTTTGCTCTCTCTGAAGGCTATTCATCAGACGAGGGCGAGGACGACTTTGGTTACGATGATGATGACAGAGCGTCAATTGGTGACACGGCTGGCATCGAACCTGGAGAAGAACCCCCGGTTTTCGTGACTCAACCCGCCATTGATGACGTTCGTGAAGATTTCTTTCCATGTCCTGAGGACAGAGACGACGAGCATCTCGCTTCCCACACTTTCGGATATGTTCACGCTTCGTCGGGCGTTCGGCGCTGGACGCGACAGGGCGTCAAGCATGAAATTGACTGGGCTCTGATCAAGATCAATCAGGATCGTCTTGACGCGAGAAATATTGTCTACGACAAGCCATCCGCATCTCAGCTTGCGCAAGTAAGGCGACGACCGGGCGAGCCGATGCCACCGCTGCAACGAAACCCCATCCTCTTGAACGACATAGCGCGGTTTGAGGAACTCGGTGGCCTCAATGTCCACTGCTGCGGCCGGACCAGCGGATTGCAAACAGGACAGATCTCAAAGGCATTGACCATGGTGAAACTCCACGGCCGGCATACTTTCTCCACAAGCTTTGGGGTGGACGGGAACTTTGGAGGTGAGTGAGTGCAACTCAATGCCGATCTACTCTTTCTTTCCATTTGTCTTGTACTGACTTGCGTATTAGTTCCCGGTGATTCTGGCGCTTGGGTCTTTGAAAAGTCCACTGGCCGCGTCTGTGGAGCTGTCCTGGCATGGTCCGAGACACTCCGAATTGCATACATTGCCCCAATGGAGATCTTGCTGGAAGACATCGCTCGCACGCTCCATGCCACAAATGTCACGCTTCCAGGCAGTCCAGGTGAGTCTGTTGCCTATGCCATGCAGCATCCTATTCCGCCCAATCCCAGATACCTCCGTCCACCCCCATTGCCGGATCAACTTCACGTTGATTTCAGCCGACAACTGCATCTTGACGATCCAAACGTTGGCACCGTGAACACCAGTCGTGGACTCAGAGACCCATACCAAAATCTACCTCCTATCCTCACTCCGGGCCCGGGTCGTAATCTGGAAAGACAGCTTGCCTAGGCATTCTGTCTCGAAGCATTTCCTCTCCGCACCCCGGTCTTGAATGTGCCCTCATGTTTGGGTACCTCACTTCTTTTCTCCTGCATATACCCCATTTACTCCATCACTTTGTCGTTGGCTGCGTCTTTCTACCCCAACATGACCGTCTCCCTCACGACCTGTTTGCTTTTGAAATAATACCCCCTATGTAACTTGAAACGACAGAATCAATAATGAGAATCAACCCCGTTGAAAATTGGACACTTGAAGAGAATCAATCACGTAGATACCCGAAATTATAGATAGAACTAAAATGGGATGGCCACACACGCACATTACCCACCCAGACCCATGATCCCCAGCCTCGTCAGTCAACCAACGACCGTATTGACAGCGGCTTACCTCCCAATCCTAAGCTGACCATACTCATCACAAACGACACGTTCACTCACATGACAAAAGAACCCCGTACTCGTCGAGGACGTAATATCAAACCCACCCTCCCCCCGCCAAACCCTCTCCATCTTCTTCCGGAACTCACTCTTCTCCTTCCCATCCCGGATCCGCAACTTCTCAAAGAACACATACGACGCATAGAAAATCAGACTCGTCCGTCCCTCGCGCGGTCCAGACTTCGACAGGAACGAATTCAGCGTCGTCCCCTGCAACGTCCTATCCTTGTTGCCCGCGCGGTCGGGAAACGTCTTCGAGATCTCCCTGCAGAATGCAGCGCGTGTCATGAGCGGGTCTTTCAGGACGGCGCGGATCTTCTTGCGCACTTCGTCGCAGGTGTCGTAGACTTGCACGTCGGACGTTTCTTCGCCGGGTAAGGTAACAGAGCTGACATCGTATTTGCGCGCGAATGCTTCCTCCTTCTCCTTCTTGCTCATTGCAGCCGACGACGCAGAGGCTGAAGTTTTCGTCTTCGGCTTCTTCGCCACTGGCCCTGTCACCGTCCCATCACCCTCCTTCTCTTTCTCCTTCTCTTTCTCCTTCGCAGCAGCAGCAGCCTTCCTCTCCTCCGCCCTCTTCCTGACTCCCTCCTTCCTAGCCTCCTCCTTCTCCTTCCTATCCAACCCCAGAACCTCCCTCCTCATGAAAAACCGATGCGCATTCGAGAAGCACCACGAGCCATCGCCCTTCCACGTCCCACTCTGCTTCATGAACTCGTAGTACGAGCGCGAGGACACGCCGATCGCGTCCTGGAACGCCCCGACTTTCATCTTCTTGTCTGTCTCGACGAATTTGCGGATCTTGGCGCGGATCTGCTGGCAGCTCCATTTTGGGATGTCGTATGCTGGGTCGTCTAGGTCGTCATCATCCATTCCTGACTCGGACGAGGACTCGCATTCTGGGTTGGGAGTGGAGGTGAGGGGTGGGTTAGTGGTGGGCTTTTTGGTATTTATGTTGGCGTTGGAGTTGGCGTTTTCTTTGTCGGATGAGGAGGTGATGGAGATGATGTCGTCGGTGTCGGGATTGTCTATGGGTGCTTTGCGTTTCTTGGTAGCTGGAGACGAGAGATTGGCGGGGCCATCTCTCTCAGCGGCATCGGCAGTCTGGGTCTGTTTGGCCTTTTCAAGATACATTTGCGCTGGAGTCAGGGCGAGGCCGTTGGGAGTCATCTCTGCTACTAGAGGTTCATTAGGCGAGGTCATGGTGGATGGTTTAGTAGGACTAGGTAGGTTGGCGGACGGTGGTGGAAAGGGGCTAAAAGTTAACAAGCCTGCGGCTGGATTTAGGGCGACAAAATAAGACTTTTAGTAATTCCTCGATATAACGAAGTTTCGTTATAGCG
Source organism: Aspergillus mulundensis (assembly GCF_003369625.1). Taxonomy (NCBI): domain Eukaryota; kingdom Fungi; phylum Ascomycota; class Eurotiomycetes; order Eurotiales; family Aspergillaceae; genus Aspergillus; species Aspergillus mulundensis. Next base: position 2,406,760 of record NW_020797889.1, read on the forward strand.
AGGACTGGTTGACAGGTATACTCCGTAGAACGTGCCTGGGTGATATCATATTCCTTATCTTATCGTTATCGGGGAGTAAACAACGCGTCAACGCGTCAACTAGGCTGATCATGTGACCTGTCAAATACTCGGGTTTCTCCATTCGTAGTACTCCGTAGGGCTCAAAGTTAGGGAGATCAATTCGGCTTGTTTAAAGTAAAATCGGTCATCTATAAAGCCTGAGTCTGAGTCTCATGGAGCTCTCTATCGCCCCTGCTTCTAGCCCAAGGATAGAATCCATCGCTGAATACCCGAATCTTTTGAATGAGATTCTCCTTGACGGTTTCTGGATAAGCGTACAGCTGCCTGTCGGCTACTGTTAACAAGATCGACATGTATTGAGGTAAATGGATTCTCACAATCCAGACGTTCCTCGACGAGCTGCATAGATCTCATGCGGAAAATCTTCGCTAAGAGTCTCCCCTGACACTTCCTGTGTCTCGATATCGATGACGATGTGGATTTTGGGGTTTGATTGAGGGTCCTCGATGTCGCTGGGCGGTTGGTAGTGGATGAAATGGCGGGCTGGATCGGACGCCGCTTCAGCGGGGAACTTGGTGAAGTAGAAGTCAACGAACTCCCTGGGGTTCTGGTAGTCCATGTCGGTCTCTGGGACACGGAGAATCACTCGTTTCGCTGAGTTTCGATTCATGACGGAATGCTTCAAAATCGCTGGCAAGTGAGGAGAACGGAGAATCATACTTGAGCCTGGGGATTGAGAGTCGAGAGGCCCTCGTAGGGACACACCCAATCAGATGTACTGGATGCTAGGCGCTTATGTACCTATTGGTGTAGAGGGCTTAGAGGGCCCTGGAGGACAAATTTGGCGATGAGAGAAATCCAATATCTCCATCGTAAATGAGCCTCGCAATAGACTTCCTCCAGCAGGGCCTCTGTCCGGACAGCAGTCGAGACGCGTCCGTGCTCTCAAGGCTCAGCGCATATGCTCCTTATTTAATATGAGATGTGAGTTTTGCCCTCTGATTGTTACCCCATGCAGGGAGAGCAGAAACTGATTATTGTTGTTAGAATGAGAGTCAAGACCTTGCTTAGCCATGGTGGCATGCACTGTGAGCGAGAATGAGGATGAAGTGTTTTCCAACCATAGCTTAGCTCTGTTGGGAGGCAGCAACCTCGAAACCGCACATTCTTGTCGGGGACTACGGCGCATCTTTTAACTGAGAAACTCACATCTACCCACAGAGCTAGGAGTCAATGTTGAAATGATTCATTGAATAGAACATGAGTTAAGTAACAGACACGCAGCAGTATATATGCAAAAACCAAACCAGACCATAACAAATGCCTTCTAACCCAGTAAGCCAATTAATAGGAAAACATGCCACCGACAATCAATCAATCAATCATCAGCCATATCAAAATCAGCATCTGGAAAAAATAGGAAAGAGAAAGGAAAACGCTTTGAAACAGAAAAGCAATGTAGCAAGTCACTCTTCAAGAGAAGAGTTTGTTCTTCTATGGCAAGACAGTCTTTGAACCAATCTATTTGGCTCCGAGAGACTTGAGGATGGCCTCCTTCTCCTCAACAGGGAGGAAGCTGAGAGCCTGCTGAATGCCCTTCAGGCCGCTGTCGCGGTTGCTGAAGAGAATCTCGGAGATCTGAGCGGCGACGGCTTGAGACTTGAGAGCCTCGATCTTCTCCTGAATAAGCTCCTTGTTCTCCTCGTACCAGGTGGCGACGCGGCGGTCATCGTTCTCGACCTCGGACTCAAGGAAGGGGGTCCAAGAGTGCAGGGCGCGGAGGTGAGTGGTGCGGGGAGAGTCGCTGGGGGCAGGCGAGGCGCCCTGGGCGACGGCTCCGCTGCCTTCACCCTGTACAGGGGAGGGGGCGGCACGGAGCATGCGCTTGACAATGTACTCCTCGCTGATACGGCGGCGCACACGCCAGTAGAAGAAGCGACGGGCGTTCTTCCAGGTCAAGGCCTGGCGGATGGTCCCCTTGGCCTGCATGCGGCCGGCGCGATCGTGGAGGTCAGCAAACTGCAAAGCGATCTGCATGTAGACAGGAAGGAGCTGCTCCTCGCGGGCAGCCATCTTGTCCTTGATCTCGGAAAGTTTCTCCTTGCTGAGGTCCTTGTCCTGGAGAGCGCGGCGAAGTTCGCCGTAAGTGGGGTCCAGGCGAGCCATGGTCTCCAACTGCTTCTCACGGCGGAACTTGATGTTGACAATACCCTCAGGCTCAAGAACACCACCGCGGGCCTCCTCGTCGGCGTACATCTCCATTTGGTCAGGGTTGATGGTGGGGTCGACGACGACCCAAGATCCACCACGGAGCTCACCGAAGGGAGGAATGTAAACGAAGATGGGCTGCTCGTACTTGACGAGGGCATCCACGATGTAGGAACCGTACTTGAGAACCTCGTTATACATATCACGCTGTCCACCAGAGAAACCACGCCAGTTGGCCAGGATCATGACGGGAAGCTGCTCACCGTTGTTGAAGTCACGGAGGGCCTGGGCAGTCTTGAAGGACGAGTTGGGGTACCAGACACCACCAGCTTCCTGGGAGATCATCTCCATAGAGTCGGGGTTGGCCGGGTCAGCAGGAGTGACGTTCTCCACAGAGCGAGTCTCGACAGCGATGACACCCATGGGGATACCGCCAAGTCTAGCACGACCAACAACGACGGTGCGAGCCCAGCCACCAAGAGCCTCCTCGAAAGAGCCGGCATCGAAGAGACCAGGGAGGAAGCCTTCCTCGTCCTCCTTACCGTTAATGAGCCAGCGGACGTCGTAGGCCTGCTTGGCGGGAGGATAGTAAGCGACGTCGCGATCCCAGGTGTCGGAGAATGGCCGGATGGGAGGAAGAGAACCCTTCTTTTCGGGAACAAAGGAGAGCCAGTCGACGATCTTCTCAACACCGTCAAAGTCGTTGGCAGCGGTCATGTGGGAGACACCGTTCTTGTACATAATCTGGGTGCCACCGAGCTGCAAGTTGGAAGTGTAGACCTCACGTCCGAGCAGCTTGTTGATGGCAGGAGCACCGGTAAGGATGATGGGCTGACCCTCGACTTGGATAGCCCTCTGTCCAAGACGGACGAGGTAGGCACCAATACCGACGGAACGGCAGGTCACGAGGGTAATAGTGAAGATGTCTTCGTAGGCGCGGGAAGTGGCACCGGCAATGAGACCAGAGCCCTTCAGACACTCAACACCGAGACCGTCCTTGGCACCAATGATGGTGGTAATCTTGTGGCGTTCCTCACCCTCATCGTGGATCAGCTCAGTGATAACCTCCTTCTTCTTGCTGGCATCAAACTTCTCCTTAACCTCAGGGGTGAGGTACAGGTACTTGAAGCCAGCCTCGGGCTTAGCAGGGTCGTTCCATGCAACCGAGAAGTAGGGGATGAGCTCATCAGCCATACCGATACGAGCACCAGAGTTGGCAGACAGGTAGATACGGGGGATACCGAGCTCACGAGCCAATTCGGTACACTTGTGGAAGAACTTGTCTTCCAAAGGACCGAAAGAACCGATCTGGAAGGTAATGTCGTTGGCGACAATGATGAAGCGTCTACCGTCAGGGTACTCGGGAGTACGAGCAGTGACGATCCAACCAACCATACCGTGAGTGTTGGTACCAGGGCCGCGAGAAATCTCGACCAAGTTGTCGCGGTCATCCAAGACCAGCTCGCTGTATTCCATGCACTCACCAAGTGGAGGGCGACGCTCGATCAAGCTGGGGCTCTTCTCAATGGCCTTGGTCCACGAGTTCTGGAAAGCCTCACGGAAGAGCTCAGGGAAATCGTAGACGTACTGGGTGCCCATAACGTGAGCCTTGTAGCGCTTAGGCTGCAGCCACTCCTTGGTCGGGTAAGGAGTAGAAACAGGACGGAGGTGGTTAGAGCCAAGCTTGTTGGTGCCACCGATGCTGTGGAGGAGCCACTCGCCCTTCTCAGACTTCTGCTCAATGTACAGCTCAACCTGGATAATGTATCCGACGGTGTTGCTGATAATCACACGGAGAGGGTAGGGCATGCCGGTGGCGGGGTCAGTGCACAGGATGCGAATCTCAGCACCAGTGACACGGAGACGCCACAGACGCAGGCCGAAGCGGTCCAGGAAGCCAGCCAGAGCCTCTTCCACATCCTTGGGCTGCAGGTTAAACACAGGGGAGAAGTTGATGAAGATGTGGTTGAGATCAGAGTTGTTATTGCCAATGACCTCAAGTGCATCAAGAATGTCGTTCATCAAGCGGTCAGCCTCGGAAATAAGGTACTCCGCGGTGGGAATATCGTCACGGAGACGACCGGGACGGACGACAGCACGAACAAAGTATCTCTTGTCCAGAGCCTTGTCGTTCTCAGGTCCCTTTCCAATCGCCTCGTAGACGTGAATGTTCCTGTTCTCGGTGAAGACAGGCTTGATCTTGAACTTGGAGAGACGGTTGAGTTCGAGCTGGAAAGCCAGAGCAGGCTCGCTGTGGCGAATGCTCTCATCCTCCTCGTAAGCGGGACCCCTGAAGGTGTAGTAGCTGGGGTAGACTCCGTCCTTGCCACAGATGAACGTCACACGACGAATGCGGCGAGCGAGGAACTCCTCCTTGAAGCCAGAGACGACCTTGCTGATTTGAGCGACGATGTGGGCATCATCAAGGTTTTCAATGTCACGGATGGCGACGTTGAGGACGCCAGACAGCTCAGTAGACTCGCTGTCAGCACGGGGAGCGGGGCGGCGCTTGCCCTCAAGGGAGGCGATAAGGCCGCGGTCGCTGGGCTTCTTGGCTCCAGCCTTGGGGAACACTTCCAGAGCCTTGGTGAGGTACTCTTCAGCATCCTCAAGGTACTGAACGGGAAGAATAACACCCTTTCTGGGAGTGGCATCGGGGCTGTCGTTCAGGAGGTTGGACATATCGCTGATCGAAGCAATGCGCTTAAAGGGGTTCGACTCTGTGGTAGGGGTGCTAGGCGTGGAAGGGTTGGTGACAGAAGCCATAGAGCCAAACTCAGGCAGACCGAGCTTGCCCATGGTGAAGTCCCAGGAGAGGAACGCAGGCTCGCCCTGGTGGTGGTATTGCATACCCTGAATCGAATAAGCACGGTAGGCGCGGCGCACGTAGACCTCGAGGGCAGCCAAAGTGACCCACGCATCCTTGTGAACGAAGAACCGGGGCAAGACGTCGAACACAGTGTACTTGGAATCGACAACCTCCTTGAGGGCACCGAGATCGGGCTCACGGTGGGCCCAGCCGGTCTCGCCGTACTGGGACTGCGCAACAGAGGATCGCAAAATAAGCTCCATCTGAGAAAGACGCTCCTCGAGAGAGGGCAGAGCGCACTGGATGAGGACCTCACGAGCCTTCAGGGTGACCTTGGCAGCAGCGCGCGATTCAATATCCGTCAACTTTTTCAGGACAGACTTGAAGTACTGGCCAACATTGGCCATACCAGGCTGGTTGGGGCGGTAGATAGCCAGGATGGCGAGAATGAGATCGTTCTTGGCGCCAATACGGCTGTGAGACAGAGCAATCTGCACAACGGTGGCGACGTCATCCTTGTGCTCCTCACGAAGGGCAAGGATACCATCCTCATAGCGGGCCTTGCTGCCAGAGAACAGCTTCTCGACAGCAACGTATTGCTCCAGAAGGCCAACGAACACGTTGTATTCGTGTGCCTTCAAGCCATCAAGGTAGTTGTTGATGACCTGGACCAGAGGAAGGAGGGTGGTCTTCAGGATCTCGGCGTCGGCAGGGTTGACGTTCTCTTCAATGAAACGGACCATGGCCTTCTGCAACTGCCTGGCGGGGAACTCACTCTTGCGGGACCGGGCGCGATCAACAAGATTCTGAAGCTGCGCGTCAAGCTTCTGAGGCATGCGAGAGTGAAGGGCAGAAGACTGGGCGTTCCACTCGCTGTAAGGCAGCTCGGGGTCGCGGAGAACCTCAATAAGCTCCTTGAGAGTAGAGTTCATGATGACCTGATTGTCGAAACCCTTCAGAATGTTCTCCAGAATGCTGTGCAGAAGGAAGAAACGCTGGGCGGGCTTGCTACCGACGACCTGAGGAGCACCGATAGGCGGAAGTTGCTCGGTGAAAGGCTGAGCATGCTTGACGCGAGACGGGTCATCAAGGGCAAGGATACCGAGAATATCACCAGCCTCAAGGGTGGCTCCGGGCTGCTTGATGAGCTGCACGATACCATCTTCTTGCGCAATCAGAGGCATGTACATCTTCATGACTTCGACCTCAGCAAAGGCCTGGCCAGCGCGGACATGCTCGCCGTTCTCGACGGTGAACTTGACGAGCTTTCCGGGAGAGGGAGTACGGAGCTGAGTAGGGTCATTCTCCTGCTCGAGCAAGCAGGTCTTGCCATCAACGCTGAGGCGGGTGGCAGCAGCCTCTTCCTTCCAGTAAACGTTGTGGCTGCGACCGTTCAGGAGGACCAGGAGACCACCGTCGGCCAGGGCACGGACGCCAACAGAGCACTTGGAGCCATTGATGAAGAGGTGATAGCTGTCAAGGCCGGCGCGGGTAGCAGTGAACTTGTACCGCTTGCCCTCGTAGATGAAGTCAACGGGGAAGACAGTCTTGAGCACATCCTTGGAGGGAACCTGACCCTTCTGGATGCCGTTGCGGTACTCCTCAAGGCGCGCCTCGCTGGCCTGGTGGGCTTTGGTGACAGCACCGCAGAGAACAGCGATGGTGGTATCAGGGCGCTCAGCGGTCAACTTGTTGGAAATCAGCTGATCTAACCAACCAGTGGTAATCTTGTTTTCCTCAAAGGCTGGCGTCTCCAGAAGCTTAATCAGGTACTCAATGGTCGTTCTGAAATCACCACGAATGCTCAGTTCCTTCAGGGCAATGACCATGTGCTTCCGCGAGGCGGATCGGTTCTCACCGTAAGCGAAGATGTGACCAAATTGACTGTCGGAGAAACTGTGAATACCACCAGACGTACCGACGGAGAAGTAACCCCAGACGTTGGAGGAACTTCGGAAGTTCAGCTCGTGCATGGTACCGCTGGAAGGCTTGAAACCCTCACCGGGGTCCTCAGAAGTGATACGGCAAGCAGTGGTGTGTCCCTTGGGCTGGGGGCGGCGCTGGGTCTTGTAGCTCTCTTCGTTGGAGAAGTCGAAGTCGATCTCGGCCGATGTGTTGGGGTCGACACCGTAGAGTAGACGGATGTCGCGAATGCGGTGCAGAGGGATACCCATGGCAATCTGGAGTTGGGCAGCGGGCAAGTTGACACCAGTAACCATCTCAGTGGTAGGATGCTCGACCTGCAGACGGGGGTTGAGCTCCAGGAAGTAGAACTTGTCATCGGCATGAGAGTACAAGTACTCAACCGTACCAGCCGAAACATAACCGACAAGCCTACCCAGGCTTACGGCGGCGCGCTCCATGGCTTGGAAGGTTGTGGGGTTGGCAATGGTCGCTGGCGCCTCCTCAATGATCTTCTGGTGTCGTCGTTGCACTGAACAGTCACGGCCGAAGAGGGAGATGTTGTTACCGTACTGGTCAGCCAGCAACTGCACTTCCAAATGGCGGGCGTTACCGGCCAGCTTCATGATGAAGATCGGTGACCCGGGAATTTCGTTGGCGGCGGCCTTGTACAAGTTGATGAAGTCCTCTTCCTTCTCAACCTTACGGATACCCTTACCACCGCCACCCTCGGAGGCCTTAACCATGACGGGGAACCCGATTTCCTTGGCCTTCTCAAGACCCTCCTCCGGCGAGAATGTGCATCCCTTGTTGTAGATCTCGTCCCTCACGGTAACAATGCCGCTCGTATCGACCTCCACCTCATCCACACCGGTTCCAGACCACGGAATACAAGGCACTTCGGCGTGCTGTGCAACGATTGTGGAAGAAATCTTGTCACCAAGAGAGCGCATCGCAGAGGCAGGGGGTCCAATGAAGATAATCTTCTTAGGTGACGCAGCGAGCGATTCTGGTAACCGGGGGTTCTCAGAGGCGTGACCCCAACCGGCCCAGACGGCGTGGACGTCCATTCGCTCAGCCACATCCACAATCAGCTCGACGTTGGCGTAGTTGTTGTTATTCGTACCACCGGGGACCTGCAAAGCCACTTAGCAAATTGCCCTGATTGACCCTCTAAGTTACCCGAAAAGTCCGTCCCATACCTCAACATATTGATCAGCCATACGAATGTAATCGGCGTTTGCCGCCAAATCTTCTGGTGTTGCCATCACTGTGAATTGAATGGCACGCTCGTTGCCAAAGGTCTCGTAGGCCCATTTTCGGACGGATCGAATCTCCTTGACGGCCGCAATACCGTTGTTGGCGATAAGAACCTGGAAGTAAAAGAACCCAGTCAGTTTTCAGTTCGACAGCCGCCGTTACTACCACTAGCGCTGGGAAATCTCACCGAAGTAATGACGGAGTGACCTTCATGGTTAGCCACAAAGTCCTTAACGCTACTCGGGGGAGCAGCGTCCAGGTGGTTGCCACCGATAAAATGTGAGGGGAGGTTGTATTTGGCGGCGCGAGAGCCTCCATGGCCGTTTGTTGTACCGTCTGGAACGCCCATGATTGCAGTAATTGTTCGAGTATTATGTATTAAACGCTTCCCATGCGATATATACTAGGCGCTGGTTGAAAAGAAGTCCGGGGGGAAAGTAAGAAAGTCGGCGGAAACAGCCCGAAAAGTCCTGGAAAGAGGGGAGGATATGGGCTTTCGTTCAATTCGTGAAACGACAGGGGTGTAAGATAAGCCCGGGTTAGAGAATCGAAGAGAAGAGAAGTGCCAGGAGAAATCAATTCGTGCCGGAAGGAGAATGCGAGAAGAGCTGGGCTGACAGAAGCAACGTTAACCTGAAGGGTCCCAGAAAAATCGAAAGCTACCTCGCCTCAGTCGCAAGCGGCGGTACGGCGGGCCAGGAACGGAAAGAATGATTCTATGGTACTTACCACCACCGGATGAAGGGAGTCAAGAAGAGCAGGAATGAGGTTCAAGAGGATAAGAGGAGAAAAGGAATTCTATCTTCTTTTCTTTTATCCCTCGAGAAAGAGGATTATGGTACAGAGTCAAGGCAGAAGAAGAAAAAGACCGAAGCCCAGGAATGTATTTTGGATACGGTGCAGTAATAATAATGGATCATCCGCAGTCCGGCCAGGATTCCCACCCCAATTGAACTGCATTGTTGGGCCGCCCGCGCTCTTCCCACCACTTTTCTGCCCCGTTCCATGCCCCCCTGGCTTCCTAGAGTTTCCAAGTCCTTTAAGATCTATCCAATGATCCTTAGTGTGTTGTATAGGGCGGCCAGCTTCCAATGGATTCCATTTGGCCCCGAGTAATACTCCGCTCCAGAGACTAGAGTTGATTCCAATCAGCTGGCGTTCGATTACTACATTCTCCGGAGTATAAGGCTGTAATCGATATACACCCGTATTCCCTAGGACAATTTGGATCTCAACTGCGTCGGGTGCCTTCTACCACGCAGGATTATATCAGTAAATAAATCAGCCGCAGGATTCCCAGAGCCGTTCGTGTCGCTATGAGTGTGTCATCGTCTTGTCTGCTTGCCTGGGCTGTAAGCTGACTGCATGGTGGCCGGAGTACACGGAGTACAGTAAGATCCTCATAGTAGCATGGCCAACTATACTCGGTACGGTACTCCGCTCGGTATTTTATTTCTGGAACCTCCAATTCCTCTGAGTTGGCAGCTCCAGCAGCTGTTCATTCAGATCTATCAGCTTAATGTCTAGTCTACATGCCAGACTCCCAGAGATATGCGTCGAGGAATAGCCATGCTGTTTGTTTTCAAAATATTCCGTAGTTCGGCTATCGGTGGAATCTCAGCCCGTAAGGACAATACGCCTTGTACGAGAAGCCGGAAATGTACTAGCCGCCTTTGGAAAATGTTGGTACCGGTCAAGTATCCCACCAATCATCGGTTCCTGATATGGTGCTCACGTTGGGGAGTTGGTCTTTGGGAAGTGATCGCCCTCAGCAAATCTCCTGAAACCTAACCATATATGGTATGGCGGGGCATCTCGAAGTGCACGTCCTAAGCCTCATGGCTGGAATTTTGCCCTAGTTATTGATCCGATCAGCCAGGAATTTAGGGATGAGTCTGGCTTAGTTGCCATGGAGTCTATTGACTTTTCTCTTGATTTGGCCATCGGTTGTTTTCCGGCGTCTCGTCATCATCATTCCATGTCTGTCACAAAATCGCTGCGCCGTTAGCACAACAGGGACAGGGTCTATCCGGTGCACGGCCCAAGCTCATGAGGACTCGCGGAAACAGTCACAAGGAGATGATCGATCCGTCTTGAAGTACGGAGTAGTGCACGTTCATTCGTTGGCTAGGCTCAAATGGTTAGTCGTAAATCAGTAAACCTGGTGCCGAACAAAGTTAGGGCTCGATATGCACAACCGTATCGGGGTGCCCGGCACCTAAAAACCTCATGAATGCATTATCTTGTCGCCAGAAACGGTAATCTCATTGGTCCGGGTGTCCTTGTCACCGGGCACTAGATGGTGGATAGAACCTTGAAGCCGATAAACATGCCGCTAGACTATAACCTTACCCACCGCGCCTCATGCATTTACTTTTGCGCAAACCATGGAATATGATGAAGTCAAGAAATTCAGCCAGGGATAGCTTCAAGACAGAACCGTAAGCCGGGTAAGCACCAGGAACAGCAGCACATGGGCGGTGGCAGCGATGCCTCACGTCATCTCTGTGGGCTAGGTCGAGATTCGGTGCCAACACTGAAAACTGCCCAGCTAGAAATGAAGTGTTCGCTTTGAACCTGGCCTAATGGCCACCGCAGGGTCCAAGACGGACAATGCAGCCCGGTGCTAGTGTAACGGCACAGAGCAGGGTTGCATGGGTATCGGGTTGCCGTCTCCTCTGCAGTCCGCTTCCAGCCTGACGTCTTCTTTCTTGGGTTCGTATTGAGGTTTCAAGACACGCACGGCCGGGGGAGTTGCCGGGGCGGCCCCTCATAGTGTTGTAACCGTGCCGTCGGCCAGTTCAGGTTGAGGTTCAGCAGTGTGGCTCCTTACCCGTGGAGTTGACAGTTGGAGGAGTGCTTTGTAGAAAATGAAAAGTCCAAGGTCCTGCCGAGCCGCGAACCAACACCAACCCACTGGCTCAATAGTCGTCCAGAGCTGTCCTATTGTTAACCGGTGAACTATCTGCCGTTGATGCCGAGTCATGGCGAACTATAACGTCAGCAGAATGCGGTTACGATGTCCGAGGAAAACACTTGACTAGTACAACGGCACGCGGAAGCAAGATCTGCAGTTCCTACGCCATCGGAGTGTCTCCGAGAACGCCTTGCGTCTCTTGGGAAACTGAAGTTCGGTTCTTGCTTTGACACTCGGGAATTAGTTGACACCGGACAGATGACGTCTACGTGGTGCTAGGCCTAATGGGGTAATATGCTTCAACAGCAGCCCTCCCCCCTGGAGTGGACAGCCCGTACCCGTCGTAGGACCCGTGGACGGGACCTCGACCTCGACCGTGACGGAAGCGGAAGAGACCAACAACTTGTAGAATATCCACGAATACGCAGGATGGAATTTAAACTGATTTCCAATTTCAAAGTCACTGGGTATTAGAACGCCTAAGACAACGATACACAGGACCAAATGTACAACCCAAAGAAATAAACGCTGAGACACAGCTTGGACGCCGACGGATTTCCACTCTCGAGAGCTTCGCCCGCGGCAACGATCAAAAGCGCCACACCTGAGATACAAGTCTCTGACTGTACAAGTAAGTGGCAGAGATATAACACGAAGCCCAGTCTATGAACAACTAGAGTAAAACGACCCCGTGTAGAGTCTTCCCGTAACACCATGAACCCTAGAAGTTGGAAGCTAGCGTGAAGGGAAAAGGTCAAACGAGCCGTCTCCCGAACGGACAAGTATGACAATTAAACAGCGTTCCAGCCGTGAAATATCAACAAAAAAGTGTTCTAACCAATGCGCAGCAATCTAAAATGTCTCGCCCAAATCGCCGGCCGTCGGCTTCGATTTGGGTGGTCCCATGGTATTGGTTCGCCGAAAGCTTCGAGGCGCTGGGATGCCGCTGGTGGAACGTTTCTTCAACCCAGTTGGTGTGGAAAAGGCTGGATTGGAGAACGAGGGAAGGCGAGTAGGACGTGATGAGCTGATTGTTGCACGCATGTTGAACTCTTCCGCGAGGTCTTCATCTTCATCTATGAATGACATCCCATTGACGGGTGTGGACTGTCCGGCAGGGTTGCTAAGCGACGACCGTGGTCGTCGACTTTCGGTGGTAGGGTTGGTGGAATAATGGCCCAGCGGGGTTTTCGTACGGCTCTGGCGGCTTTCTGGCCGGTTGGAAGGCGTCACGCTTGGGTGAGTGCTGTGACTGAGAGAACTGGAGAAGCTCGTACGACTGCTAGGACGACTGTCCCCTTGAGTCCTGGTTCCATAAGATGGACGGCTAGACGTGACATATGAAGGTACGCCGTCGCCGTCCCTGATGGAAGAGCTAAAGCTGCTGCCGCTCAACCGCTTGCGAGTCTCCCGACGCATGGCTATTGTGGCGGCGCCAGGGCTTGAATCGAGCACAGAGCCCGCACGCGAGGATGTTCTTGAAGCGGTTTCGGACGGGGGAGGTAGCTTGGATTTAGCGGACTGAACTCTCTCCTCCAGCTTCTGCATTTTGCCGATAAGTCCCCGAATCTGATGCAGCGATCCAGATTTTGGTATAGCAGACGGGCGGTTTGCAGGATTAATATTGTTGTTCGGCTTAGGTAGGCTGGGTCGAGTAGTAACCGATGAAGTTGAGCGGCCGTTGCTGAATGCAAAGGAGGTAGCTCGAGAGTGAGTTTGGAACCTCTGCGGTCTATTGCCATATAACGATCGTGTACCAAAGGACTCGGAAGCCGAGGCTTTCTGCAGGGGGAAGCCTGATGCTGCGGTTAACGACTTGCGCATACTGCTTGACGTTTCAGACATAGGAGGCGATGGTGGCGTGGCAGTTGCAGAAGCCAGTGTGAGCGATAGCTTGGTCGGTGGAGTACTAAATAGCGGCGAAGACACAGTCGATTCTCCCGGAGACCGGTCAAAGATCTCAGGAGTATGCGGCGTCGAAGGGGTGCGACCCAAAGGTGCTGGGCGTCGGCGTCGGCCATTATTCCGGAGCCTCTCTTGAACAATCTCTGTTTCAATCTTCAGGTCGTTCAATTCATCACGCAGGCGCTGGTTTTCAATGCGCAAGCTCTCCCGCTCCTGCTCGCCTTGTTTGTACTCCATATCCAGAAGAACCTCCCTCTCGACGGCCTGATTATACTTTGACTCCATATCCTCCAGGGATGAGGTCGTATGACGAGCCTGACGTTCGTAGTCGTCATTGGCGACTTCGGTGTCCCGTAGCTTCAGCTGTAGTTTCACGTTCACCTCTCTTAAAGAAGTAATTTCTTTCTGCAGCGTGTTCTGAGCAGTGCTGGCTTCCGACTTTGACTGCTTGTATTTTGACTAGAAGACACGATGAGTTTAAGGACAGGGAAAAGGGGGCGGAATCATTTAACTCACCTTCCACTCGTCTACTTCGTACCTCAGATTATCGACCCTCTCCTTCAACTGCCGCTCACGTTTCTCGGACGCCTCGATTTCCTTCTCTAGCTCAGCCTCTAATTCACGACTGGAAGCCTGGAAATCGGAGAGTTCGGACTCGAGCTGCTCATACTGCTTTTTGTAGTATGCAAGCTGATCTGATCGAGAACTGGTCCCGTTCGTGCGGATTGTAGAGGGCTCATCGGCGGAAGGCATTATGCCCACACCAGGCGACGCTGGTGTAGGGGGCGCACGTTCCAGGAGTCCACGTCAGGAGACTCAATTGACGGCGGTGCAGCGAAAGCGAGCCGGTTATGTAGTGAGTTCAGAGTAGCCAAGGCCAGAGACCGCCGATCGAGATCATATACGCAGTATTCGGTGTTCTGTTGAAGGAGCCGCTGTGCATGGACCGGAAACGGTGACGGTGGTTGGAGGGGCCGAGGCGGTGTCGCAGCGAACGGGGAGATCGCGATGGTGGATTTATCGGCAGCGCGAGAGGTGGCAAACAAAGGCGAGCGCAAAAGATGGGGAGAGCGGCCCCGAGTCAACTTACCTTGAGCGCATCCCTCACAGAGGGCTGAGGGCGGTTGTTATTGTGCTCGTCGCGGTGGAGGGGTTTTGTTGATTGATGATGTTGAGAGAAAGAGAGGTGATACAAACCCGGGCCTGGGAACCATGTGGATGCGCTGTGACCACGGGAACAGCATCAGACTAGCCCACTCAGGATAGTCTCCCTCAGCCAGGCGGTGACCATGGCGATCCTGCTAGGCCCAATATAGTCTTAGTTGGGTTGTTTATCTTTAGGCATCAAGTGCGTGGAACTTGGCAGATGCAAGTAGTATAGGGCTCTGATGCACCTTGGTATTGCCTGCAGAGTATACATGGCTACGCTGTAAAGACTGTACAGTTCACTACGTTTGAAGAGTTACAATTACCTTGACAGAATCATGGATTTTGACAGGAAGAGACTACGGAATGTTGTAAAAACTCGGGCAAGTCTTGTTGGGCCCCAAAATATATTTCTACCAGACGAGCCGCTTAAGCAATGACAAACAAAACCTGTAAAGTCGATTTGCTCCTCGTAGAGAGGGCCAACCTTCAACTTCATGAGACCGGTATAGCGAGCGGCAATACCAGATCATTCATTTCATATAACTGTAGTGTTATTAGGACCACATTGTAGAGACATGTGGGCTGACAGTGACTGCCTATAGCCACCTCTATGGTTGGTCAAGACCGAGTCACGAGCTGCCCAGCACGTGACGTCCACTGAGCACACACACTTCTTGTTGCCTCACTCCAGCCTTGCGCGGCACGCTCGCACCAGACTCCAAGTTGCTGGAATTGCGCGCCATACAGGTGTATGAATTCGTGAACTGAGTCAACGTCTAGATATTTTTGTCTCCAGAGTTCTGGTAAGTCCTGCTGTTTTCGATCGACCGGCCACGTTTTTGGGGCGCTGGTCCACTTGTTTTCAGACATACACCTGCTATGACCACGCACGAGATGATGCCGTGTCCCCGATATCTTCTTGGGCACTGCTGCCACGCACCGTTTAACTTTAACCTTTTATGATCGAGCTGTGTTCTCTGTCCTCACATACTCTGGAGGATTTGACGTTTTTTATGATGCTGACGCCGGTTTTAGAGGACCTTCCCCAGGGAAGCTCGCCCCGAGTCGTGTCGCCATGGCGGACCCCACCGATCTGAATCTCGATGCGCCCAGCGATCTTCAAGACATCCCGGAGATGGCCATGCAGCTTCTACCTCCGCCGGAAGGGACATTTCCAGACAAGTAAGTACTTTCATTAAATGTCATTTGATGGCCCGTAGTTACATGGGAATCTGTTCGCTCATATCTGGAAATACCAGAGCATCGCTTCTTGCGTCTGTGCAAGCGCATGCAAAAGCCCATGGATATAACGTGGTAGTCAAATCGTCCAGTACGCCCACTGAAAAGAAGCCAGGGCGGACGGCCAAGGTCTGGTTGCGTTGTGACCGAGGTGGTCACTATCGGCCGCGCAATGGCCTTACTGAAGAGACGAGGAAGCGGCGGCGCACGTCCCGTCTGATGGACTGCCCGTTCATGCTAGTCGCAGCTGGAACTCCTGGCATTTGGACGCTGACAGTCTTGAACCACACACACAACCATGGTCCAATTGTCGAGAAGCCACGGCAGGTTCCTCATCACAAAGTCCGAAAAGGTCAGATCGCTGCCGTTCCATACGACTGGCCGCATGATGCGACGCTCACGCCGTATACAACCGCTTTGGTCATTATTGATATGCAAAGAGACTGTCAGTAGCTCCTCTTGCCATTTATCTTCAGGTGTAACTGACCACAAAGCAGTTTGTGCACCAGGTGGATATATGGAGGCCCAAGGCTACGACATATCATCTGCACGGGACTTGATACCGAAGCTTCAACAGCTGCTAAATACATTCAGGTCTGCCGGGTTTCCAGTGTACCATACCCGCGAAGGTAAATAGCCTGCTCGAAACCCATTTCATCTTTTTTTTTTTTTTGACAACCACCAGGCCACCGACCCGATCTGTCCACCCTCTCAAGTCGAGAAGCATATCGGTCACAGAATAATCCATCCGGACTAGGAATAGGCTCTCCTGGACCAATGGGCCGACTCCTAATTCGCGGTGAACTGGGACATGATACTGTTGACGAGCTGTATCCTCTCCCCGGCGAACCGGTAATCGATAAACCTGGTCGGGGGGCATTCGCGCACACGGACTTCGAGCTCCTGCTCCGAAACAAAGGTGTCAAGAACCTTGTCATCGCAGGCGTGACGACAGACGTGTGCGTGTCCACGACAATGCGCGAAGCTAATGATCGGGGTTTCGACTGTGTTGTTTTGGAAGACGGCACTGCAGCCAGCGAGCCAGCTCTCCACGTGAGCACGATCGAATCCGTGAAGATGGAGGGCGGAATCTTTGGCGCAGTTGCTAAGCTGGAGGACGTGGTGCACGCGGTGGAAAACTTCAAGGCCGTCACTGTGAAGAAGCTGGCCCCTCAAATGACGTCTTGATTTGGACTAATTGTAGTTCCTGTACTTGTCGCAACTTAGCGTTTTCCATCTTCGATCTCAAAATGGATCCTATATACCACACCAATGAAACACAAAGACCATAAAATAAAGCACAAGCACCAGAACAACGCCTCGCCCATAAAGACCATGCATGATAAAGTAAAAAGAGATCTCATAACCATTTCCTCCCAGCAGCCGAAACCTTCGACCTAAAGACCGGACTCCGAATCTCCATCCCCCGCTTATAGAACGGACTCATCACCGTCTTGACATACCCCTCATAAACCTCCGTCATAAACTGCCGAACCGCCTCCTCCGTCTGCGGCGCCGTCGGATTTGCCGCGATAGAACTACTCGACGTCCGTCCTGACGAGCCCATCCCCGACCCCCCAAAGAGTCCCGACCCTCCCATGCCCGAAGAGCTCAGACTCATCGTGCTCGACCCGATACTCCCACCCGCACCGGCGGCACCCGAAGCAGGCAAATTCGGCTGCGGTGGTTGGTGCAGCAACAGGAATCTCGTACCGGAGGGTGTAAGGAACGCGGAGATATATGCTGAGGCGGGCGGGTATGTGTCGATGTGTTTGAGGTACCTGCCGCGACACATTAGCGCACAATTATTTCAAGCTATTGGTGGCGAAAGCGGCGCGTACATATTCCCACCCATCCACTGCGCCTCCTCGAGCATGTCCAGACTCGAATGGATGATGAACTGCGTCATGTATGTGTTCTGGGCGGCATCGGGAAAGCGAAAGCGGGCGATGCCGTCGCCGCCGGATTTGGAGGTGCCGAAGGCGATGTTGAAGAGGGGGACGTCGGTTGGGGAGAGAATCGTAAAGTAGTATGACATTTTGCCGGGTTTGTACCTGGATGGCCGGCAGTGCAATGGGTGATGGACGGGAGCTCTGGACAATAATTGCGGAGGTTGACACGGAGATCGGGCGGAGTGGATTGATAGGAGCGTGTCACGTGCTGATATGCTCGGGCGTGAAGAGAACGACTGACGTTGTTTGGAGAACTTACAACCGTTGTCCTTCGACTTCACTTGGTACAGTTCCGATTACAGAAGCGCTACACACAGGGAAGGAATATGCCCCCAAAAATGCAATTAAATCTCACCAAAAAGAACCCACTCGCGGGTGGGAGCCAAAAGCGCAAAAAAGCCGTCTTCGACGAGGACTCCGACGACGAGCGCGGGGCCACCGCAAACGAAGCCGAGATCACAACAGTGGGAGGGATTGAATTTGATGCTGGAACCGCAATGACGAAGAAGGAGTCATTGACAGAATCCAATTCCGACGGACGCCCCGCAAAGCGCAAGGTCGTTCCGCTGGGCCAGGGCGCGAAACCGAAGATCAAGCCGTTGAGCAAGGCGTCGATATTCGCAGACGAGGATGACAAGGACGAAAAGACGGAGACAACATATGGGCTAAACAATGCGCCGAATAAACGCGACCAAAACCAAGACCGAGAACGAGAATACACCAACCTTTCCGCGCTACATGAAAGCAAGAAACATGCCTCGGAGGCGCAGGATCTCGATCCGTCAATATACTCCTACGATGCCGTATACGATAGTCTACATGCGAAACCGGACAAGAAGAATAAGGCGAATGCGGATGGTGAGGGTGTACCGAAGTATATGACATCCTTACTACGGAGCGCGGAGATCCGGAAGCGGGACCAGTTGCGCGCGCGGGATAGGTTGCTAGCGAAGGAGCGAGAAGCCGAGGGCGACGAGTTCGATGATAAGGAGAAGTTCGTAACGAGTGCGTATAAGGCGCAGCAGGAGGAGTTACGGCGCGTTGAAGAGGAGGAGAAGGCAAGAGAGCAGGAAGAGGAGGAGCGGCGGAAGAAGAACGGAGGGTCGGGGATGGTCGGGTTCTACCGGGACTTACTGGCGCGCGGCGAGGAGCAGCACGACGCTGCTATGAAGGCGACGGAGGAGGCAGCGAAGAAGATACAAGAATCCGGTGGGGAGGTGCCCGCGGAAACAACGGAGGAACAGAAGACGGAGGCACAGAAGGCTGCAGAACTGAACGCGCGCGGTGCTCATATCGTCGTCAATGATGACGGGCAAGTTGTCGATAAGAGACAGCTGCTCTCGGCGGGTCTGAATGTCGCACCAAAACCCAAGACTGCTGCACCTGCTGCGGCGCGAACGGGACCTGGTGCTGGTGCTGGTCCTAGACGGGTCGATCCTCGACAGGCTGCTGGCCGTGCGGGACAGCGGGCTCGTCAGACCGAGATGATTGCGGAGCAGTTGGAAGAGCAAGAGCGGCAACGCGAGGAGGCCGAAGCAGCCCAGCAGAAGGAGATTGCGGAGCGCAGTCGCAGTCAGAAATCGGCCACAGAGGTATCGAGTGCGCGCGAGCGGTATCTTGCGCGTAAGAGGGAGCGAGAAGCAGCTGCGAAGGGCTCGTAGATGTTCCATGCTCTGTATTTAACACTGGGCTAGTAAAATATTATGTATGAAAGGCGTTGGCGTCTTCCACATATAGGCAAAAGCTAGTATTATAAACAATTCGCTTCTAGAAAGAATTTGATTTAGTCTAAGACTAATGTACTTTTATCAGTCCTTTTCAGTTCTATCGTAAGTATATAATGATATCGTCAGTCGTTATGCAATCCGGATCCTGCAACATAACTCCGGATGAAGATGCATCAAGCCGAGCTCTTTTGATCCAAAAAGAAGATATTAAATAATTAAGTCGTCAAAGCAAAACTCAAGCCCATGAGGCCCATCCCTCCAATGGCAAATCCAATGGCCATATTTCGCTGATGGGTTAGAACTAACCCCTCGGTAAATAGCTGCAAGCCAACGGACACCATAACTCCCGCTGTAACGGCAAACATGCAGCCATAGACAGCCCACGAGGTCTCATCCTGGCCGTCCCCGGCTCCACTACCGGCTTTCCGGGCACCCCAAATCCAGAGCGCTGCCAGTCCAGCACCGGCAGGTTGACTGATGCCTCCAAGAAGACTAGACCAAAACATCGCCCACCCACGAGAATGAATGGCGAGGTAAAGAGGCAATGCCATGGCAAAGCCTTCGCTGATATTATGGATAAAGAGCGCTAAGAAAACTGTCATCCCCAGTGTCGGACTCGCGTGGTTAGTTGCGTATGTGATAAATCCTTCGGGTAGTTTGTGCAGGGCTATTGCTACAGATGTTTGGAGTCCAATGGAAAGAAAAGCGTTTTGCGGTACGTGATGGTGGTGCTGAGGGGCAGCAACCGGGTGCTTGGAATGTTCCTCGGGCTCACTCGGAGGCGGAAAGGGCGCGTCGTCCGGCATGTCAATGTCAGAGGAGGAGCTGGGAGCATCCGCCGAAACCCCAGGAGCCTGGATGTCTGTGTCAGAGGCATCGTCTGCGCTGATGGCAGAGCGGACAAGAGTCTTCGAGCATTCGTCACCACAGGCTTGCGAAAACCCATAGCAAGGTCCGTTTTCGTCGCAGTGAGCCTTTGCGCCCCCGATCAAACTAGACATTCGTCGTCCGAGGCGGACCCGCCAGGGTTCGCGGCCTGAACGGTTGACATCTCCCACCTCACGTCCAGTACCCCGGAGGCCAACCACCGCAGGTGTAGACTTTGTTGAAGTCAAAAGAGGAGTTCTCTCGGATAGTCCGTTGTGGGTTCGAACTCTTAACGGAGGGTGTCCTTTGCCTTGTTCGAGGTCGGAGCCGTCGTGGGGTGATGCATCATGGGTATGGGCACAATCCACCACATGCGACGGCAGGAATTTGTGTAAGACGGCCGAGAGCCCACGGATTCCAATCACCCCGGCAATAAAGAGACCGATAAGGGCATATGCGGATCGAGAGGGAGACCAGCCGGCTTTCATGAGGTATTCGCGGGAGGTCGGAAGCATGCTATAAAGTGAAGTGAAAAGCTAAAGCTCATGTCAGCATGAAAAACAAGGCCTTGTACCAGAAGATATCCCTACGATAACTCCTGCACTGAGGCATAGCGATGCAGAAAGGAAGGCATTGTTGTGGACGATTTGAAAGTGGCTTCGGGGCCAGAAGCGGCGGAGGATAAGATCGACGCAGATGACGGACGACCCGAGGACGCAGGCTGAATTGTTAGCTGGGATGCCAGCGACCAGGGTCCAGGTACTCACCCACGCCAGACACTGCGCTCATAACCCAACCCCGAAGGTCGTTGGAGGCAGCCATGAGGGCGGTTGATGGAGTTTGGGGATACGAGTTGAGTTGGAGAAAAGACGTCAAGCGATGACGGAGCTATTAGATAAGCCAGCGATGTGGAGATGCGGAGTACTATTATGGAGCAGCAGAGGATCGTAGTTCGCAAAGTATAGATACTGAGATTGACTCAGTACGAGTCCGTCTCTGATGGTATTCCCGCCCTCTGGGGAGTGCAAGGTTATAAGGTGCGGTGGCAGGTGGTGAGGAGTGAGGACCTTGGGAGTCCTCGAGAATGGGGAGATCGTCGCCCGTTCATCTTTCTTTGTCTTGCTTCTGCCACATGTGCCCCTCGATCTATGGTCCAGGCCCTCGTTCCGACCAGGCTTCATATTTTACATCCAGAAATACCTCTTATATTTGAAGCCAATGTTGTTCTTCAGGAACAAGGGCGCCCAGGATGACTCCAGGGATCCCCCCGCTTTGACTCGGGCCGCAACAGCCAGTCATCCTCTCACATTTCAAAGCAGACGATTGTCTATGCATGGCGTCTATAAGCTCGTGGGCAGCACTCAGCACTCAGGAGCCATTGCACAACGTGTTCCATTTGTAACTAACGAATTTGCTATTTGTGATTCCTGGAGAAAAAAAAAAACGACACAAGACGAGCAACGAGCCAATTGTAATGGATCGAAGCCATCGGCTTTCATACTCCAACATCCAGGAAATTCAAAGAAATCAAGAATCAAGAAATCCCACCAAGGTGTTAGCACCAAGCGGACGGAGGTTACTTGAATTCAACACCTGCATCGCAATAGACAAAATCCTCCATCTTCACAATCTGCGGTTTCTTCTCAGCTCCAACATCCTTGACCGCGGGCATCTTCGCTCCAACGTCGGAAACCAATGGCTGCTTGCCTTTCTTCAGACCGTTCCCCTGGCCTTTCTCCTTCTTCAAGCCATTCTCCTTCTTCAAGCCATTCTCCTGCTTCATGCCGTCCTCCTTCTTCGTGCCGTTCTTCTTCTTCAGACCGTTCTCCTTCGGATTGTTCTCCTTCTCCTGAGCCTCTTCCTCCTGTCTATGAGTGCTCTCGCTGTCCTTATTGGACTTTAAGCTGAGGGCGCATAGACGTCGCTCAAATTCGTCCTCATCATGGTCGTCCAAGCGATCTGAGCTGATACCCGTCTTGCTGAGACTAGTTTGGTCCTCATCGCGGGGTCCAAAAACTTTGCAGATACAAACATCATCTCTTTCCAGCTCCTCATCTACCGCGGCCTTACCGAACGTATCTGTCCCGATTTGCATGACACCGGTCAGGAAATCGTGTTCAGGGTCAACGCATTCGGAATCCGGATTCTGGGCGGTATCATCGCCCTGCAATTTCCCGGGGTTCCTACGTTGCTTGCGAACGTTATTCAGCCGCTCGGCGACGGTCTTGCAGCTGCGGTTACAGCGACACATATCAGCCGGCTTTTTGGCGTTGATCGCGAGCGGACGCGGTGCGTGGTCAGGGCCCTTGACAATCTCAAAGGCCTGTCCATCATCACCATCAGTGCGAGGGAGAGGATGATAGCGGTCCACCGTAATGTACCCTTCAGACTGTGCATCGAGCATAAACAGCATTCTCCTCGGCATCATTCCGTCGGTAAAAACTGGGAAGGCCTTCATACGAGAGCTCAGACCTCTCTGGGTGCCCCCAAATCCCGCCATACTGGTGGGATCCCGATACCAGCCCTCAATGCGACGATAATCGCTACCAGTAAGTCCCTCAAGGATGAGGCAAGCCTCCCTTGCTTTTCTGAGGAAACACCACGCTCTTGCCAAGTCGGTGTGGTGACCCGCAATCAAGCCGCATTTCATCCAGACATTGACAGCCCGGGAATCGTGGATGCGCATGGCCGCAAGTTGATCGACTAGTAAGGACGCATTCAAGTACGCCAGACCCGGTCGGTTAGTTATGATATCCGGATCCTCAACCATGTTGATGAGGTGACGGTAATAGCTCATGGCCTTGTCCGCAGTGTGCGGCATTATGCAAATTCGGCATGAGCAGAGGAAACCACACCGATGATTTGTAGTTGCCCGTCTCACCTTGGTTGTCTCTCCTGACTGAATATACGCAACAGTGATCTCCACACCAGGCATGATATCATCACAAGCGCGTACAACTGCCCTTTCCATCCTGGGCATACTGTCATAGAGAATCTCCCCAGCCTCGTTCTTGGGGTACTGGTTTCTGTAGCGCACAATGCAGTTCGGGATACAAGCATGGTTCACCCAAGCGAGGTTCAGGCCTAGCACCTCGCCGATATTCCCCTCCCACGCCAGAGGCAGAGCAAAATCGTCCCAGATCGCACCGGCAACACCAACATTGCGTATTTTGAGACCAAAGCTTGGCTTCTTCCGTCCTCCAGCGAGAGCCTGGAACGCCTTGTACCACTTCGGTCCCATCTTCTTCGCCTTCTGCAGGATCATATCGTTCGACTGCTCGAAGCTCGTGCTCTCCTTGAACTCACATCTCCACATAGTCATCGGCGCGTCCGC
The DNA here is from genome assembly GCF_003369625.1 of Aspergillus mulundensis. NCBI lineage: Eukaryota > Fungi > Ascomycota > Eurotiomycetes > Eurotiales > Aspergillaceae > Aspergillus > Aspergillus mulundensis. Next base: position 2,430,050 of record NW_020797889.1, read on the forward strand.
GAACAGAATCGTACCGGCAGGGATGTGCTTCGTCGCTACTAGACCGTAGCCCATCCTATCGCTGATCCAACGCTTTTCGAAAACACCAGACGCGATGGGTTCGCTCACGTCAAGGCCGAGGTCCTGAGCGCGGTTCATGTTGACGGCGACGAGCTGCTCATGCGCCATTCTCACCGATTGCCAATCCTTGTTGTTCTTAGGAATGGAGCCGTTGAAGTGCTCATCGATGAAGGGGAGCTGCAGGTGCTCGGCTGAGAGGTGAGCCAACGCAGCCGGCAAAGCTGAAAGGTCTGGGCGAGGCATTTCTGATGGAGCAAGCACACCCAAACGTTGTATCATAGAAAGGGAAGAGGATGGTGACGGTGACGGTGAGCGCAAGCGCGTACGAAGAGAATGTGGAATCAATGGACCTGGTTTGTTTCGTAGAACCAGTGCGCCAGGTTTCACTCGTAGGATCGCCGGTCCAGTGATCGGTGTTTCTGAAAGGTGACCTGGATTCTCGACAACAGTAGACGTTTCTTCCTGGGCTTGGACTTGGAGCTCAGGTGTTACTGCAGAGGTAGGTGCAGACGGACTCTCAAGCTCCAGGACCGGATCAGATCCAGTACAGATGTGGTCGTCTTGGTTTTTGTCCCGGTTGCTAGCGATGTGATCGTCTTCCTCGCTGTCGTGTGCGATATCGAGTTCGTCCCAGTTTTCACTCTCAGTCTCGATGGAGACGGCGAGGTCAACGGTTGGCTCAGATGTAGTCGAGAATTGGCCACCGAGTTCTTCGTTCTCAACGGGGAGTTCTACTTCCTGGCTTTCTTTCTGGCCTTCGCTCTGGTTGACCTCTTCGTGCTGATGTTGACTCTCAGTCTCGATGTTGTTTCCAGTCTCAGACTCGAGCTGAAGGGCTGGCTCGGATTGTGTTGAGACGTGACCTTCGTGTTGTTCGTTCTCAACAGGGAGTTCTTCGTCCTGACCTCCTTCCTGGCCTTCGCTCAGAAGCTCTTCGTGCTGGTGATGGAGATCGGTCTTGGTGATGCCTTCAGTCTCAGATTCAGGCTCGCAAGCAGGCTCGGAATCAATCGAGGATTGTCCGCCTAGGTCTTGGTTCTCGTCAGAGAGACCTTCTTCCTGGCTTTCAGTCTGAGATTCGCTCTCGATAGACTCTTCGTCCAAGATTTGGTTCTCGTCAGAGAGACCTCCTTCCTGGCTTTCAGTTTGAGTCTCGCTCTCGGGAAGCTCTTCGCCCAAGTTTTGGTTCTCGGAAGAGAGACCTTCTTCCTGGCTATCAGTCTGGGTGTTGCTCTCGATGAGCTCTTCGCCCAAGTTCTGGTTTTCGTCAGAGAGACCTTCTTCCTGGCAATCAGCCTGAGACTTGCTCTCGATGAGCTCTTCGCCCAAGTTCTGGTTCTCGTCAGGGAGACCTCCTTCCTGGCTTTCAGTCTGAGTCTCGCTCTCGATAAGCTCTTCGTCCAAGTTTTGGTTCTCGTCAAAGAGACTTTCTTCCTGGCTATCAGGCTGAGTCTTGCTCTCGATGAACTCTTCGTCTTGATCTTGGCTCTCGACCTCGGTGTTACTCGCAGGCTCGACGCCCTTGGCTTGATCCGCAAGCGGCGGGGTTTCTGTCTGGCGTTCGCAGTCGACCTGATCCTAAGGTTTCCAATAAGCATCAATAGAGGAGTGGAAGGCAGAGGCAAGGTTTCTTACAAGGACAGACTCCGACTCCGACTCCAAAGGGTCTGAAGTAGGCTCAGGCACTAACACCGGCTCGGATGTTGAGTCGAGCTCAGAACCAGCAACCGAAGTAGAGGTGTCTTCAACCACAGCGACAGGTTCAGGTTCAACCTCGGCCTTAGCAGGCTCAAGCTGATCGACTTGAACCTCAAGCTGAGCGTCGCGATCAACGCTTCCAGCAGGCGTTCTAGTCCCAACTATCAAGACAAGACGAGAGTTAGCAAAGTAAAAAAAGTGCAGGTCCTTGACTAAACAAACAAAGGAACGCACGATAGGCGGAACCAGAAAGGGAAATGTAGCCACAAAGTCTGACTCCAGCGAGCTCTCTGCTCTTTGTTGTGTTGTGTTTGGTAGCCAGGGAAGAGTAGACAAGGCAATGGGATAGCGTGCAGGAGACTCACGTGACTCAAAGAAACCTAACAGCTGCTGCATGGTGAGCAGGAGGAGCAACTCAACCAGGTCGCTCAGAAAGCTGTTTTTGTTGACATTGCTCAGGTAGCTCGTCGCTAGAGCGAACAAGCCACTCCAGGCGTCGGTGCCCATACTGGCAAGGAAGTAGAGGAGCTCGATGACGAAGTCGATGAGGGTCGTTGGGATAGGTGTGGTTGTTGGGATGGAGGTGGGAGAATGAAGGGCAGATTAAATGGAAGAAAGCGAAGAAAATGAGGTCCAAGGCAAAACGGATGAGCGAGAGGTAGGTATGGAGACGTTTGTCCCTGGCTGTGAAAGACCAGAGGCTTGCTGCGTCGGGTTTGGTGTCTCCAACATCCAGAAATAGACGCTGAAGACGCGGGATGGATGCAGAGGAGAAGGAGGGGGAGGGAGAGGGAGAGGGGGATAAGAGAAACTTAAGATATTGAGGTTGTGAAGTTGTGTTCTCGGCATGGTGGTCCATGGCGACATAGGCACAGGCAATGAATGGATAAAGGTAGGTGAAAGGGCTGATGGATAACGACCTCATAGAAAGCCAACAGAGACAAAGCACAAATTAAAGGAATAGACAGCGTGTGTATTCATCAAATCTGACTTTTGAATTGCCCTTACTATATGCTGTATTTACCATATATGCCAACCGTCCCTGCCCAGTCACCCCATGAGTGAATGCTACCAACAAGCAACAAGCAAACAAGTCCTATCTCGATGTATTCAGACCCAAAAAATTGACCATCCGCCCACTCGACCATGCAAGTATCAATGAAGCAGTAAAAAGAAAAAGAAAAGGTAAGGTAAGGTAAAGTAGACCGTATTCGGCGTAAGTAAGTCTATCGATCAGAATAGAGAGATGCATAATGTTGAGAATAGACGCTGAGAAGTAACCAAGGAAAAAGTAAAACGAAAGGGTATAATTGTCGTCACAAGAACAAAAAGTCATGGTCGACTAAAAGGACGGCCTTTATGCGTGGATGGCTTGTGGTAGCTTTGGTGTCGGGGGTTCGTCAACGGGACTTTGCTGAACCGCCACGGAGGGAGAACCTTCATGGATGATCGTTGACGGCGAGATGAGTTCGTGAGAGGCTGCGGAAACTGCGCCCTCGGAGAGGACTGAGCGCGTATCGAGTCGATCCTCGACTTTCTCCTCGGAAAGTCTCAATGGGATGTCCAACGACGCCCGCAATCCGGAGCGAGTTGATTCTCCACCGCTAACGAGATCCGTGTCCGACGCTCGCGGCTCTTCAAAAGGGGTAGGTTTTCGAAGTTTCAGGCGCTCTTCTGGTGGCATATTCTGCCAGTCAGAGCCGAAAGTCACTATGGATGCCTTTTTGCCATGCACAGTGAAGCTGCCACCCTTGCGGGAGAGACCGCCCGATTCACTGGAGCCTTGACTGTCTTCTACAGCGGTAACACTCGGTGTAGAGTCTCGTTTCCTACTACGAGGATAGTGATGGCCGCCGGACGAATCGCGTAACGTACGGTGGAAGCTGTGGCGGACCCGGCTCATCCGATCCTGGGATCCCTCGGGAGCATCCTCCTTCGACTCGCAATCCACACCATCGACCGTCACCGACCCTTTGCGAGAAGAAGACTTATTCGAATCCAACAGTCCAACCTCACGGAGGAGACGCTCTTCGCCATCATCGCAGCTTCCGGGAAGTGTTAACTTCGAAGTCTTAGAGGCTAGGCTCGAAACGTCCATCTTGCTGCCAGAACTGAGCACCGAAGCCTCACGCTCCAACGGGTATGGTGGATTGGGCGAAACCGAATTTGCTCGCTCATTGACATTGTCTACTGACGGCGATCTGCCTGCACGCAGCATGACATCCGGCGAAGTCACGGAGGTAGCTAGACTGGGTCGTCGTACGCCACCAACACTAGATGATGGCGACGACATTTGTTGGACTGACGGTGAGTTCTCAGGAGCAATGCTTGGAGATTTTGTAATCATTGGGGACAACTGTTTATCCCAGACCGCCTCACCCCCATTACCAGAAAGTGAGTTGGACGCTGGTATTTCCAAGCGAAGACGCTGTGGCTCAGGTGCCATACCAGCTTGATCGTTGTCCTCGCCTAGATCGCGTACCAGTACCTCTCGGTGACTTTTAGTGCGCCAGATGTCCTGCCTTACCCACTTGAGCTTCGCCGACATGCGGCCGGCAGCCATGATTAGCTGTTCTCTCGCACGTGTATGGACAGGAGTCAAAACTTGGAGATGCCTAGCGTTCCGCAGAATGTCATCGAGTTGTTTCTGGGTGATGAAAAGCGTCTCGTTCGCCTCTCTGATCTTCTGTTGTATGAGCTTTGTTCTGGCCGTCATAAACTCCTCGGCTGCACCTACACCAGAACTTGGAGAGGTGGCTTCTTTGTCTAGAGAAAATCGAGACATTTCTGACTGGAATGAGGGCCGACGACTCATTCGGTTGCGTTGGGCGTCATATTTGGTCATCATGCCTTTTGCTCCGACCCCCGTAGTGCGAAACGCTGCCGCATAATTGAGCTTTGCTAGCCAGTCATTCATGTCCGTCTCGTTGTTGGCTAGAAAGACCTCTTCGAGGGAATTCGGACGTACAAAGAGAAAAGCGTGCTTGTGCTTCTTGTAGCTGGAATCCAGTAGAGCCACTGCATGGTCTGTAGACATCATCGCAACCGGGTTAAAGTTATTCAATGGAGGCTTGAACACCACAGCGCGCCGGCGACCTTCTTTCTGGTGAGCGTCGACTTGAGCCATGAGGGACTTCACCCAGTTCACGTCCTTGAAGAAATACAAGTGCGACAAGGTAAGAAGGGCGCCCCATTCCTGCCAGGGGGAGCGAGCTTTCTTCTTCTTTGGGTCTTTACGCCAGAGCAATCCAACCTTAGCAACTTTGATGTCCACCAATCCCGGGTTGGAATCAGCGGGATTTTCCATACTAGCCGGCATGAAAGCATCGGGGCGGGATCGCGCAGAGACGATCTGCAAGATAGCTGACTGAGCGAAAGCCCGATGTAAGCTGTCAATATCTGCCGGGCCTGTAGTAGGATTGCAGCCGTATGGATCTTCTAGGTTCATGACATCCTTCAGACTTGGCCGTAGGGAGTCAAGCTTTCCATCCATAATCAGAGCGTAAGGGTCAACGGGCTCTCCTCTGGATGCACGGGAAAGATTCTCAGCACTCGGGACCCGAAACAAAGCCTTTTTAGGCTTTGCCAAGTGGCGTGTGCTGAGGTTGGAGTCCTCGATACGAATGAAAGGTGTGTAAGATATGTTCTCATAAAAGCACTCCAAGACGTCTTCTGCCACGCCCTCGCCGCGTGTATTCTTGACATAATCTCCTTTTTGCATTTTACGTTTGTTGTTCTTGTTAAACACGTCCGTATGTAGGATGAGAATGGAGAAAGCGATAAAATATGCTTGATCTATACAAGTAATCAGTATAAACCAAGGTGGGAATGCGAATGATCAAGACCATACCTGTAGATGCGAAGATCCCCGGGTTACATTCGTGATATCGGTCTGCAAAGCTTTGTAGAAAGCGATCAATTTGTTGGGTCTCCTTTGGCAATTCAACTTCCATCAAGAGCTTTCTGATCGACATATCAATAGGGTCGCCGAAGAAAGAGAATCCGCGCATGAACTTTCGCAACGCATTTTTGTAGAAGTCCTCGCCCGATTGAGAAAGAACTCCAGCAATTGTGCTCTTTGGGATGGTCTCTTCCAATCGTGCAAGATAGGTAGCGGGAGTGTCACCATCTTCTCGTTTTGGATAAGACATGACTTTAGTAAGAGGTGAGGGCGCGGCTTTTGTACCGCCGGGTGAACTGTTGGTTCGGAAATAACCTGGTTCCGAGTTTTGTCGCAAGCGTTGGGTGATGCCGAAAATGTCACCAAAGCTCTTACGGCCGGTAGTTGAGAACGAGGTTCTGCCAGACGAGGGTTGGTTAGGGGATGGTTGCGGCTCGGTATCCCGTATGTTGGTGACCGAGTCCAGAGTGGACGACCTTGCTCTTTTGGTCGACAAACGTCGGTTGAGCCCATCTCGAACCGAGGGCGAAGAATGCAGGGAATGGGCGGAGTTTGTTGAATCATTTCGCGCAAAAGGCGGACGCGTGGCCGATAGACCGGCAGATGACCGAGAAGGAGATGGTAATGGGGAGATGTGGTCCTGTGCATCCGACGCGTCGGACCTTCGAGCTGGCCCGTCAGGGACGGATCTGGACTGGGTTAAGGCCGGTACCTGTCCATCGTCCGCGGTGGGTTTTGGAGGTAGCGGGAACTGGACGCGGTTTCTCTTCAAGCGGGGCATGCGAAACCTTTTTGTACCAGGGCCTGTGCCCCCGATTGGCGAGTTTGTTCGAGAAATGTCATTGTTGTTTCCAGCGCTTTGATCGGAGCGAGAAGACTCGGAGAATCGGACATCCACCACGGAAGAGCGATGTGAACCGTTGGGTCGATCGCGACCGGCACTTCGAATTGATGTTGTTGAGAGGCGCCCCGGCTCTTCAGTACTAATTCTCGATGCTGTCAATGAAGTATCGGCACTCTGCGACCCGGTTGAGTCTTGAGACTGTTTGGCCTGATCGTTGCGGACGGGTCGTTGTTCTGGCAATGTTTCCATAGACTTCCTTGAGTCTGGAAAAATCGAGAATTTGTTCTTTCGCTTTACTGGTTGGTCTAGTTCATGGCTTGTGGGTGCGGTGGTGATTATGGTAGGAGCTGTAGCGCAAGGGATAGGGTTAGTTATTGAAGGGGAGCGACGAGCTTAGGCGTTCACTTACGAGGTATACTCGGCACTGGCGGAACGTCCGCTTCTCCTTTAGCATAAGATTTTGACAGTTGAGGGTCAGAAGCATGGCGAAGCCTCATGAGGCTGAAACGGTTTCCGCGGCGATTCAAGGGGTCCCAACTTGAGTGTAGTGCATTGGGGATCTTGCTCTTGAGCGACGTATTCCCCGCAGCGAGGGCACCATGGTTCTCCTGCTCCGGCTCACCATGGTCATCATCATCCTGCCCTGCATAAAGTGGTGAACGAGCGGAGGACTCGGATATTCGCGGTGGTAGGTTCGTTGCTGAGAGGGTAGACCGAGCTAGCTGCTCGCTATGGCGGGACTGCGGTTCGGCCAAGTTTCGTTTGGATTCGCTGTCATATAACGCGCCGAGTCGTAATCCTTTCCAATGCATGGCGATGGCAAATCTGAGCAGGGCCTGATCCTAGAATACCCTGCAACGAGGAATGCCTAAAAGACCCATGCGCAATCCCTTCGATCACATCCGTCTATTTTTGGCGGCACTGCGGTCGGAGTGTAGTGTGCGGGGATGCGGTCGGGTCGAATTGAATCGAGGAACCACCATTAATGGGGATTACTGGTCATTGCGAATCGAAGGAGAGGTAATGAAGACAGTCGAGCCGACAAGGAGGGAGAGACGAAGCTGACGATCGAGTGAAACCGGGGAAAAAGGGGCGAAGGGGTACGGGAGACCCGGTCGAAAAGAAAACAATAGACGCTGCGGTTCCGAGTCAATGGTAATGCCCAACTACTTAGAGCCCTTTTCACATTTCTTGACCATAAACTCGTGGAGAGAAAACAGGCCCGATAAGGCGCGCAGTCGACACAGTGAGGGGAGCGAAGACGGGCCTGGAGGATCCAAGGTACTTGTGGAAATTAGCCTGGGCGGGAAGGGTCCGGCAACTATGGGCGTTCTATCCACGGGGTAAGGATGAATCCAGGTTGGAGGACTGTTGAGGTAAAAGAGATGAGGCCAGGAGGAGATATCGAGGGGAGCGAGGAGCTGAGATGACGATGCAGGATGATGATGGACGAGAAATTGGCGGGTCGGCGAACAAGCCTGGCAGGCTGGGCGAGGCACGTGTGTTCTGGGCCACATAGAGCAGGCCCGGTCAGAACTGGAAACCAGTTACGAAGAACTCGTAAGCTCGTGTGCTATCCTACAGATCGATTCCCAATCGGAGCCTACGGAGTAACGGTGTACAGAGCATGTAAATGATGAAAAGGCTGCGTGGTGGTGGAACGCGGTGGGTGCTTCTATATTTTGATGAGCCACACTGCTAGAACGGTCGACAATTGGTACTTTAAAAGTTGACGGTATTTATATCTTAATATCAGGGACTATAGAAAGAGAGCCAGTGGGAATGTGAGCATCTGAGTCAACGGTTCGCTGATTCTATAGTGCTTGGCCGGGGCTGTAGAGTCTAGCGGCCATAAGCAAGGGCAGCACACCAGCAAAAACAGCACAATACTATTCGATTCGGCAGTCCAGCTTGAGTACCAGAGGACGATGGGAAAGTTCTGGACTCTGAAAGGCTGGAGGGTTTACGTTCAACATTTGCATTCCAGAGTACGTGTTCAAGGAACTCAGAGAGTCCAGACCGTGAGACTGGGGCAGGCGAAGCTGGAGAGAAAATCGTCCCGGAAATCTGGGCCACTAAGCCCAATGCAGAACGGAGTCGAGTATCTTGATGCCTAGATGAAATAGTTTGTATTGTAACTCGGACTGAAGTGCTGTCGGATAAATATTGGACGGCTCGAACATACCTAGGGTAGGCAGCTTTCATGACCAGACTCAGAAAGCCTTCTGTACACCCGACGGCCTACGGAGTACAACTGCAGAGTGAGTCAATGGCAGCCAGTTGGGAAGGTGCGACCACTGCCCGGCCTGCCTCAAAGCTCAGGCAGCAGCTGCCACCCTCCCACGGTTGCTCTTATCTTCAACCCATCCATCTCCATTACGCCTCTCTTTCTTTTTCCTGTATAACAACTCTTACTACAACAGAACAATGACATACTGATACGCTTTCGTTATAATGCGCTATTTACGCTCGCTATATTTTCTGGTGCTGGCCACATCGGCGATAACGACCGCCGCAGTTCCCGCCGGGTCCAGCATCACTCCTCCGCCTCCCGTCGAAGCCGTGTCTCTTTTATCATCACCGTCTGATCCGCAACGACCATGGACTCGCATTCGAGACTGGATTATCGAATCAGTATGGGGAATTACAAAGGCTCGCACACCTTCATCAATTCACCATCAAACTGCCCTTCTCAAGGGCTCTTTTCGATATGGAAGTGACGTCGTTCTTCGATTTCGAATCCAAAGCATATCAGAGGCAAAGGCGCTGACGGAGGCCACCAACATTCTTTTCCTGGATGTCTGGGCTTCGACCCCCAAGTTTGTTGATATTCGACTCGCCGAAGAAGTCGTACGTTTCTAGACTCTTCTGAGGGAATTAATGTCCGGACGCGATTGCTGACCCTTTCGATTACAGATACCTTCCTTACTCGGTCTATTGCCAGACTCCCTCCAGACTTCGTACACTCCTCTCATCGATAACCTACCCGAAATGATATCCGACACATTCCCAACTCATCGGCCCTCTGGACTCAACACACAGTTCAAATCCAGATCATCAGCTCGCTCGACCGACCTTTTCTTTCGCGAGTATCAGCCATTATCGGTCATTGTACCTTGGATGCAGCTTATGGCGTCCATGTTTTCTTCGCATGTTCGGATGATTACGGTTGGCCTTTCTTACGAAGGCCGTGAGATTCCCGCGTTACGTTTGGGCCGTCTGCGTAACTCCGACTCAAACGAACCCCGTCCAATGATTCTCATAGTTGGCGGCAACCATGCCCGGGAGTGGATTAGTACTTCCACGGTCACGCACATTGCTTATAAATTGATGACAAAGTATGGAACATCAGCGGCGGTGACCAGTATGCTGCAGGACTACGATTGGGTCTTGGTTCCCACGACTAACCCGGACGGATACGTCTATACTTGGGAGTCTGACCGTCTATGGCGCAAGAACAGACAACCAACCAGTTTCCGATTCTGTCCCGGCATTGACCTGGACCGGTCATGGTCGTTTGAATGGGACGGCGATCAGACGCAATTCAACCCATGCTCTGAAAACTACGCAGGAGAGGAGCCGTTCGAAGGCGTCGAGGCACGACAACTAGCGCAGTGGGCTCTCAACGAGACAGAGCACAACAACGCTCGAATCGTCGGGTTTCTAGACCTTCACTCTTACTCCCAGCAAATACTTTACCCCTTCTCCTACTCCTGCTCATCAGTTCCACCTACTCTAGAAAGTCTGGAAGAGCTTGGTCTCGGCCTAGCCAAAGTCATCCGGCTAACAACACATGAAACCTACGATGTTACGTCTGCATGCGAGGGTATCGCAACGCCTGCCAATGCCGAGAAGTCGACCAAGAGCTTCTTCCCGGTAGGCGGTAGTTCCGGCGGCAGCGCGCTTGACTGGTTCTATCACCAGCTGCGAACCCGCTACGCCTACCAGATCAAGTTGCGTGATCGCGGCAGCTACGGATTCCTCCTGCCACCCGAGTATATAGTCCCCACTGGGATTGAAGCATTCAACGCTGTTCTCAAATTTGGCCAGTTTCTTATGGAGCAGGACCACCCTGGAGTCAGCAACATCATCAATTGGGAGGCCGAGTTCCAGGCTGTTGAGGAACCTTCTGCTGAGAAATCATCGGTTTTCGCCGACGAGTCACGTGAAAGTCAGGGAGAGTTCAGAGACCCCGATGAGGACCTGGAAATAGTCTACGACAAGTGGGGGCCAGCGAGGATTCAGCAACCTCTCGACTTCCATCGGCCTCGATAGAACACACATCACCAAACATCACTACCAAACATCACCACCAAACATCACCACCAAACATCACCACCAAACATCACCACCAAACATCACCACCAAACATCACCACCAAACATCACCACCANCCACCAAACATCACCACCAAACATCACCACCAAACATCACCACCAAACATCACCACCAAACATCACCACCAAACATCACCACCAAACATCACCACAAACCATCACCACAAACCATCACCACAAACCATCACCACAAACCATCACCAAACCAAGTAGGTAGTTCTTTTTACACATGTCGAGTAATGAATAATGACAGCAACCATAAATACAATCTGCCCATCAGGAATGGGCCTTATATTTTTTCTTTTCGAATACTCTCATTAGTAATACTGGGCTCTGTAGGGTTCTTACTAATCTGGTTTCTGTAGCATTTTACTAATACTGGTTTCTCTTGGGTTCTGTATGGCACTATAGGATTAGATACGGACAACGGTCCGAGTCCCAGCCTGCGTCATAATAACCCACCGTAGACGGAGCCGCAAACCTAATATACAGAGTGGCCGAAGCGCGTCGGAGTATACTACTCGAATTGTACTGATTGAATAATGTAACCCTTTTATGGGCTCAAGGATATTACTAGGGACCTATCATCTGGGATTGAAGGGCGGGGAGCTCTAGGGTAGGGTTGGAGCCGAGTACAGAGAGTCCGAACCGCTATACAAGCATCTACGGAGTGTATGCAGAACAACGATTCACAGACGGTAATCGTGACAACAGCATGATTCTCATAGCTATACCAAGATACATAAGGTATGGCAATCTAACCCAACCCATAAGCGTAAGCTAAGCATAGACATAAACATTAATACACGTAAGACTAGACGTAGACAAAATGCCAGTGCGTTGTCTAGAACAGCCAAGAGAGGAACGTTTTGTAGAACCAGTTCGCCTGCTTGTGGTTCTTGCCCTGCGCGGCCCTCTTCGCTTCTTGCTGAGCGAGGTACGCGGCTTCCTCGCGGTCGATGGCGTCCTTGTCTGTGTAGAGGTCTGCCTCGTGGGGCAGGACGCGCTTGCAGCGGGTTGTGAACTTGTACCCGAAGATGAGGATCAGGTAGAGAGGGATACCGAGGTAGGAGGTGATGAAGGTCTTGTAGTTGAAGGTGTCGCCGGTGAAGACGTCGAAGCTCTTGGTTAGGGAGACGACGATGCACCAGAACAGGGCGAAGTAGGACCCCCAGACTCCCAAGGGCGCGGTGTAAGCGAGCTCGCTCTTGGGCACTTGTTGGGCTTCGCGGGCTTTGACGAAGCAGATGTGTGTGACGAGGAGGGAGATCCAGCTGAGGAGACCGAATTGGGAGACGAGGTCGACGAAGTATTTGAAGACGGTCTTGGAGCTGCTGGAGACGTTCATGTAGGAGATCAGGGCGATGAGGGTGCAGACTCCCAGAGCCACGTATGGGACGCCGCGGCGGTCGGTCTTGGTCAGGATCTTGGGTGCTTTGCCTTCTTTGGCGAGACCGTAGATGGTTCGGGTGGCGATGTAGAGATCTGAGTTGGCGGCGGAGAAGACGAAGGCGAGGATACAGGCGTTCAGGATGTGGGGGAGCGCAGGGATACCGGAGAGCTGGATGGCCAGCACGAAGGGGGAGGCGGCTGAAGAGGTGGACGCGGAGTTTGCATCGTGGAGTTCTTCACTGTCGTAAGGAACCAGGGTGCCGACGAGCAGAACGCTAATCACGTAGAAGAAGAGGATACGGTAGAAGGTCAGCTTGATGGCGCGTGGGATCGTTTTGCGGGGATTCTGAGCCTCGCCGACTGTCACTCCGACGAGTTCTGTGCCGAGGTACGCAAAGGTGGCAGAGACCAAAGTTGCCCAGAAGGCATAGAAGCGTCCAGCAGCCGAGCCTTGGCCATCTGGGCCCAGGTCGATGTAGGAGTTGAAAGCTCCCGGATCCTTCCAGTAGCGGAAACCTTTGCGGTCATGGTCGGGGCCACCTCCCAGCATAAGAATGAAGGAGAGTAGAATCAGTCCGATGATGACGACGACCTTGAAGGAGGAGAGCCAGAACTCGAATTCTCCAAAGAACCCAACGCCGAAGTAATTGATGAAGACGATCAGGATCAGGAATATGGTGATCCATACTCCAGGATTGACCTTGTCGGCCGGCAACCAATATTGAATGACCAGCGCAGCGGCTGTTAACTGATTCGGCGTAACAATGATATATTTGAACCAATACCTGTCACGTCGTTGTCAGCGGCCGTTTCCCCTTTATGAAAGCGTTTGCGACGTACGTATAACCAAGCGCAAAACCCAAAGCAGGATCGCAGAAGCGGACGGCGTAACCAGTGAAACCAGAAGAACGAGGTAACCAAGTGGCCATCTCTCCGAGACCACACATGACGAGGTAGACGATGAAACCCATGAACGAGTAGGATATGAGGATCGAGCCGGGACCAGCCCTAGACGTCCGTTAGTCAGCTGCATTATGGCAAGGTCGCAACTGGAGTACCTACTTCTCGAGCGCGGAACCAGTTCCAATAATAAGACCTGTACCAATGGCACCGCCGATGGCTAGATGCAGCTTGTTAGCTAGGTCGGGCGCGGTGTGCGACAGAACCTCTCACCGATCATAGTAATGTGGCGAGCTTTGAGCGCTCTATGAAGCTCATTCTCCTGGGGCACCTCCAGGACGCCCTTCTCAGCGAGAGAGACATCATATTGGGGGGTTTGAGGGGCGACGGAAATGCCGTCGTCTTTCTCGTAACCCATGTCGCTTAGAGGATTCTAGGAGCTCGCGGGACGGGAGGGAGAAGCAGATGAGAAGTAAGGAGAAGAAGGAAAGAGGGAAGGGAGGGGGAAATATAAGAAGAGGCAAGCGGAGGCCGAAGGCCAACCTCCGTGAATAACCCGCCGAGGCTGAGCCGCTAGACTCGACTCGAACCTGTCGTGTGCTGATAAGGACGAATTCTCCGCAGCCATGATCCCAATCTTCCGTGGCTCAGGTCGCATCGCGTGGCTGCCGCTAACCAATGCCCAGTGCTTGGGGCGGATAGCTTGGCACCTTCCATGGTGTGCCCCGCGATAAGCTCCCACGGCCTGGCCGAGTGCCAATGGATCGTATGAGAGATAAGCCGAAGGCTTGAGCTTCTTAACTGCTTAACTCGACGCTTGTTTAGGACTCGAGACCAGAGGAGCAGGAGCCCGGTGGCACAAGGCGGACAGTGTACCTGCCCAGGTCATTCGTCGCTGATCAGTCATTTGTATGACAGTCGGATACTACTTAGCAGATTGGAGATTTAAGCATATCATCTTACGTTACATATTTCCCCATCATTTGATGGAGTCGGGGAATGCTACCTTAATCGGTCCCACTTGGGGGCGGCTTGGCGTCGACGACTTCGCCAGCCTAGCCTGCCCTGGCTGCCTCCAGAGTAAGCGGCTTTGCCCGACATGACTCTCCCATAATCCTGAGAGCCTTGTCAAAATACAGAGTATGCCTTGCTTCAGCCTTCTGCAGCTTCTGCTGTTGCGCCTCGCTCGTGTCACAGTGGCAGCTGTTTGTGTGCTCTTGGCGCCAAGCACAGCCAGTGGCGATAAAGTCATTTTGTGCTCTCCAGGCCACGATAACGGTGGGGATCTCCATGTTCTGGAAGCTGGAGAGCAGCTCCCGACCAACCACGTGCAAGCTGTTAGGTAACTGCTCTTATCTCCAGCTTTTGGTTCGACTTCCACCAACTTTCTTGTGCGGCTCGTTCCTTCAGGGCACAGGGCACAACTTACAAGGCAGACCTTGCCAGCACAAAACAAGGGATGGCTCGTGTGCCTCACCCGTTTCGGCACCCCCGTATAAACAGTCTACTCTCCCTCCTGTGCCCGGCCTCAAAATAGCTGCAAGGCGGATTCAACACGAGGATACAGATCGCACTGGGCAACCGGAACAGCCTTGGGAACCTGGTCTGGCCGACCGTCAAACTCACCGAGACCACACTGTTACCAAACCAACTTACAGAGCCATGGTTCCTGCTGGCCGACATCCTTTCCAAGGAATCGTTCCAGGGATTTCCGTGATGGCCCCATATCCCCCGGTCACCGGGGACGAGTTCGTACCTGGCCACTTGGACATAATTGAAGTCACCAGCAACTTTGGCTCTTTTTCAGCGGGCTGACTCACAATATGACCTTGCAACCTCTCCTGCTCGTCGCCTTAGCTGAAAAATCATGATTGGCCGTGCACCGCACTGAAAACGTTTCATTGGCCCAACTCTCTTGCTTTTCTTGCACTCTAGAACGAAGCATTTGGCATAAACCGTGACCTTGCACAAACTATGGATATCTCACCAAGTTCTAGCCTAGGAAGTTTGCCCAAGCTCTCTGAAGGACAGGACCTGCCACCTCTGACAAACTCACAAGCTTTGGGGCTCTGCATCACAATGCGACAACATTGATTGTATCAATCATCCTCACCGGCCGTCTCCCAGCTTTATCGTGTTGCCGATAATCTCCTCATTTTCGCCTACTTTATAGGTTGCCACGTTGCTCGATAATCCGATTTCTAGGCAAGGGGGATTTGTGAAAGAAGAACAATGAGGAATGGCAGACTTCACCTCGCTGAAAGTGTTCACTCCGAAAGAAAGATTTGATCATGGAAGACTTCCATCAACACGGGGAACGACCTCAACTCCTATACCCGGCTTGTCCGCTCAGATCCCTTGGTCTCCTTGCTCACTCGAGTGCCACATGTATCGCTCTTCGTCGTCATACAGAGGGGTAGGATGTGGTCTACGACAATTTGGGATCATCTCGTCGGACCGTTCTCAAGCTTACTATTGGGATCATTGATTGGCAGTCTAGAATGCAATTAGGTCGCACAGGGGAGGTGAGATGGTAGATGCACAGCGTAATGCTACTAAAACTGGCTGGGACTGCATAGTACGGATCGAAGATGAGGGAAGAGGCATCACGCGAACGCAATCTGAGCCCCGACGGAGGTGGACAAACTGAGCCCAGTCGGATTCAGCGCATAATCTAGGTATCCGTAGATTGGGGTGCAACTTCTTGAACCTAAGGCTTTCAGGACAGGAATGACCTGGGAAGATGTACAGTGGGATCATGCGGAGGAAGTGAACTTTTGACGATGCGAATCGCCTCGTATCTCCTCGTCTTCCTCAGTAAGTTCCGGCATTCGTCTTTGTTCTTACACCAAGTATTATGCAGTAGCAACCACTATGCCTAGTTATACAGGGTTCCTATGTCCTCAGGACAACACAAGGTCCCAGGTTGAGCTGGGACTTCCAAACATGACGTCGTTTGATGAGAATCTAGCAAACATTCGATATTTGCTCCAGGACCAGCGCACCTGAATATATAAGTGGCACTTCGCTTCCGTCTAGACCCGATTACCAGTGTGGCAGACTAGATGAGATCCAGTACAATCCTCATCCGTACATGATTCTCTTTCGAGGTAACCTAGCTACGCAGCTAGGTATTTTGGACGTACACTAAGTATCGTTTTTCCATCAGCACGTGCAAATTCTTGACTATTCCTGTCTTTTCTAGTACATCATGTGCAGCAAGATCTTAGATTATACATACAGGAGGCCCTTCAAATACCCGCGTGAAGATGGCTGTATGAAAAGACTTCAACAATCCAGTGTCAAGACCTCGGAAACTTTAGCACAGCGCACCTACCGCGTTCATCCATTTTGTTCCTCCCAGGATGGCCCGCCAGCGCTCGGGCAGTCATGAAAGTCCGGCAGATGCCGGGGACTAGGAGTTGCTTCCTCAACCAGCTATTTTTCCGATGGTCCTCGGAGGGCTTTGCTGCTTTATTGCCATGACCTAAATCCCTGTCCAGCACGGCGCTTGACGCGCCTTGAGCTTCTCGACGGCCAGCCGCGACCTTATATCCTTTGTGACAATACCTTGCCACGATCAATGGGCTCTTACCGTTTTGACGCGTTGCCAGACCACGTTGGAGCCTGCTACGTGCAGCACAGCAACAGAAGCCTCCAGCCACTCTCTCGCCGCATAACTTGACTGGGACACCTGCTGGGAAAGGGAAGGCCTAGTTGAATGGGCCTCTCGCCAAGTTTTACTCAAGCTCAGACATCATAGAGCATGCGTTTTGAACCCGGACGATCGCCAACACCGGCTTTTCATCCAACATCACCGACAGAGTCGCTACCGTGGAGCCCATCATGCATTGCTTCGATTCTCGCAGAATCTCAAGCTCGGAAAGATTATGATAACCGGGATGGAGAGAGCAGTGAAAGGTTCCGGTCGAAGCTTATGCGAGGGTTGACTGGATTGGAATATCTATAGACCGTTATGGCGACCTCTCAAGGTTCTGACCGTTCAAAAAGAATTGCTTTAGGATTCACGGTAAATCGGACCGGCGCATGATCGAACAGAACCGATATTTGGGGAGTACGTACGGCTTCCCATCCCGAGACCATAGGTTATATGCAGCAACTTATCTCCGGAGAACACGCAATCAACTTTGACGGAACGACCATCCAAAGCCGCGGAAGTGTCACTGCATGCTACGGTGATCATGGATACAATGTCCGGACACTCCCTCGGAGGGCACCCCCGAGCCAACGAGGTCAATGGCCATGTTGAGCGCAGCAGATATAAAGACGAGGAGATGGCAACTTCTCCGATCGTTTATTGCCTTCTGAGATTACTGAAGCATTACAATGTCGCTTTCACGTTTGTTCTCCGCTCTGATGTCCGTAAACCATCCATCTCTGACATATCCATAGACACAGACCGTCCAACGCTGGAGGAGATAATAACGAAGCACCCCATTCGTACTTCCTCGCTGACCGTCGCCACCTCCGACATTACCACCCTTACAGAATGTCTCGGGAAAACGCAGCTCCAGGATAAACCAGTAACCAAACTGGTGTCAACGCCCGCGGAAGTGTCCGATATGCTCAAGTCCCTGGAAGACCTGCCAACCAGCCCACCATCTCTATACATTGACTTGGAAGGCGTCAATCTGTCGCGTCATGGGACGGTCTCCATTCTGCAGATCTACGTCTGGCCGCATGATAAAACATATCTTGTTGACATTCACACCCTTAAGAAAGAAGCATTTACAACTAAATCTTCCGCCAGCGGCACTGGCAGCGATACAACCCTAAAGAGCATCCTTGAATCTCCGTCCATCCCGAAAGTCATATTTGACGTCCGTAACGACTCGGATGCGCTCTACGCCCACTTCCAAATTAACCTTGCTGGCATTCAGGATTTGCAACTAATGGAGCTAGCGACCAGAGGTTATTCCCGAAGACGAGTCAACGGGTTGGCGAAGTGCATTGAGTACGACGCAGCTATGACTGCGTCAGAGAGGCGGAAATGGAAAGAGACCAAGGAAAAGGGGGTTAAGTTGTTCGCCCCGGAACATGGGGGAAGCTATGAGGTGTTCAATGAGCGACCGCTGAAGGATGAGATTGTAGAATACTGTGTCCAGGACGTCAGGTTCCTGCCCAAGTTGTGGCAGGCGTATGATCGGAGGTTGACGGCCGGTTGGAGAACAAAGATTGCAGTGGAGGTGAAGAACAGGATCGTGTTGTCGCAGGCTGCAACATTTGTGGGTAAGGGAAAGCACATGGCGTTGGCACCAACTGGATGGGCGTGATTGGCACCACCAGGGACCATGGCAGATTGGAACCGGACTTGATATTGGGAGTATCGCGGAAGTTGTTTGAAGGATCCTGATTGTGTAATGTGAACCTAGAATGTGATTTTGGTTTTAATGAAGACGGATTTGAACAAAACAAGGGGAACTCCATCAGTAGGGTATGCGGCTGATATGGCCTGCATATAATCAAGTTCCACCTGTCATACATACTAGCTAGTTTGCGCGGCCATGCTCGGTGACATAGATACCAGGACAGGATGTACCTTCATGGAGCGAGGCTTGAACAATCAAGGGAATTGCATCCAACCGCTCAAAGAGGGGTAAGCTATCCCGAATCGACCCAGGCAATCCCAGTCTGAACAACAAGCACCATTGCTTGGAAACGTCAAACTGTGGGTATGTATCCGAATATCATCACAAGTCTGCTGAGCGCACTCTTCATCAGCCCCGCAGAGAGCCCCTCTCGCAGGCTATGGTAATCTCGATGCCCAAGCTCGCACAATAACCTGCCCCGGCTCAAACGCGAGATGCTCTCAGCACCGGGCTGAGCTGAGACTGCCGGGGCCCGGTAGACCGCAATATGCACGTGGAGTTGGTCTTTGCCCCATTGACACGAGGACGCCCGGATCCAGTCGTTAAGCGGCCTGCAGAGTCTCCGTCGCTTACCCACAGCCATCTTTATCCGGGGATGGACGCCAATCGATAGGTCTACTCCGTACTTTGAGAACGTAAAGACAGGCACCCAGACTCCGTATCTCATGTGACATGTCAGAGCGCACGCAGCAGGCTTGTTATATTATGATATTATCCGAGGGGAAGGATAGCCGTGCCCGTTTCGCGTGGAAGACCGGGGTGAGCTGACGCCGGGATTGCATGTGTTGCTGACGGTGCCGGGGTACGATAACGGGGCTCGGGCTCCTTGTTCAGTTGAAAGGATGGCCGCTGGCGAAAGTAAACGGCTAAAGACGCGGTTAGTATAGGCAGAAGACGGTACGGAGTAAAATGCAATGCAATGTTGGACTGACTGATCAGCGCATGTTGGTGGACATAAGCGCCAGGCCAAGACGATAGTGCCTGCAGTCAGTAATCGGAGGATTTACCCCGCTTGACGTGGCCAGCAGGGCACGGGCTTGATTGTCGTTCTGTTGGAGGAAGGATCCTTGGAATCTACAGTAACTGTTGGTTTTGTTCTGGACTTGGACTCGGATCTGGAAGTGCGGTTGCTTGAGCGACTTTGCCGCCGTTTTGGAGCCCGTTCACGCACATGCCATGCCGCTAGGCGGTTGAGGGGCGAGATAACGACAATCATAAGCCTGGGAGTAGAGTCTCTCCTCTTCCTCTTTGTGCCGACTGTTGACAGCTTGGATTCCAGTTTGACTACCTGCGGTGGTCCTGCAATCTTTGCTATTATAGAACACGAGGCACACCATGCGCGAGTCCTGATCCGGAAAAACCAACACATGCCAAAAGACGGCTAATTGATAGCAGTCGTAAATTAACGACCTTTTTTTAGCCCGACCCTGTCAGGTCTCGCCAATTGCGGATGATGGTGAGCAGCTAGCGAAAGGAATGTGCCGTGGCTGCAGGAAGTGTGCCTTGGGCTGCATGTTCACACCAACCGGCGCTTAACCATCGACCGGCTCCAACGCTGACTGGGTGCCGCTGTGCTGGATCAGTCTGTTATTCGCTGTCCATATTAGATTATTTTGCTATGATTAGAAAAGGGAATGTCATAATAATGAGGAAGGAGGGGTGCGTTGGCTAGGCGTTCCCCTCTTCCAGGAGAGGGTTATTTATCGTTGGTCCCTGCTCACGGTGCCTGGCAAGCTGTGCAACTGCAACTGCAACACCACAATCCTCTATCCATACCATCTATAGCGATATAGTGAACATGGTCGCCATTCGCCTCCCACGCCCAACAGGCGTCTACGTCCCCAACTCCCCCCGGAGCGTCACCTCCGACATGATCTCCTCGCCGCTCTCCGCCGACTTCAACTTCGACTCCGAGACCCTCACGCCATCCATCATCCCTGCCCTCGAGTACATCTCCTACAAGCTCCAGCAGAAGCACATGCACGTCACGCTCCTCGTCGGCCGCGGGAAGCCCTACCCCACCGGCCAGCCCTCCGACCTGATCGTCATCCCCTCAACCACTCTCGAACCCTCCGTATCCCGCACCCTCACCCGCACCATCGCAAAGGCCGCCGCCCGATTCTCGCTCGGCCAGAGCTGGTCCGACGCACTCGCCCGCTCGCACCACGAGCGCCACGCAAACGAATACCTGATCGAGCGATCCATCCTGCAGAACGAAGTCGTCTTCTCGCGCGAGGGCCTGACCCTCCTCAACGTCGACCGCATCTACACCTTCAAGCGCCGCCTCTGCATCCTATCCACATCCACATCCACCTCACCCTCCAAATCCAAGCCCGCCGCCTCTCCAGAATCCTACATCAACTCCTGCGTGCGCCTTCTCCACCGCACAATCGAGGACTTCAACGGCCGGCCTTTCAGCAAGGCCTTCTTCCACCGCGTCTACGAGCAGCTCGATGTCAGCGACGAGCTCCTCTCGCAGGTCGCAGACATATACAGAAAGCAGTATAGCCAGGACGGGATTGTCATTCCTCCCCCGCCAAAACCTGCTGTTGTTGTCGTTGAGAAGAAGAAGGTCCCTGTTCGGCCTGTTCGGCCTGTTCGCGTTCGAAAGGCTTCGACGGCCGCGCAGAAGGGACTTTCGCCTGCTGGGACGCTGGGCAAGAGGGGCCCTAAGACGCCGCTTTCTGCGTCGGATGTCACGCCCATCACGCGCAACGAGTGGAATTTGCTCTTTGGGCCGGGGTTCAAGAAGAGTCAGCCTACTGTTACCAAGTGGACGCCTTCGCCGACTGTGCTTGCCGCTGCTTGTGGGTGAGAAAGAGCTCGACTAGTTTTGGAGTCGAGAATTTATACAACCGCATCATTAGGTCTATTTGTAGACCACCAATCATCAATCCGCCGAGCATCGTCCGATCAAGAGGACCAGCGCCGACGGAGTCGCTTCGGAGCATCACTGCTCCATTGCCCCGATCCCCATGGTATCTCTCTGGAGATCACCATGACCACGACAGATCTGCGTGGTCAGCCTGAGACTGAGTATCTTCGAACACCAGCTCAGCCTTGCCGTCCCATGCCATCCTTGCTGGGACCGCAAACCTTATAGTTATGACGAGATGATTTCTGTCAACCTGTATAGAACCTACTAGACTGTATATAGTTAGCGAATGCAATTTTCGCCGAAGCGATCCACTTGCCTTGTAACTTTCCCGCACGTAGCGAGGTTCCTCGGCGTCCTCCGCCGGATTTGTTGCGCGGTGGGGTTGACACCCGGGGAACTTTTCTCTGCCATTTCGACCTGCAGTCCTCACGGTGCGGATTTTCGAGGATCCTACTTCATGAGGACAGGAAGCTCATCCGCATCGTCACAACAGCCTCGATCTCCAACTTCAATAGCAAAAGGCTTGGTCAAACCAAGCAGACCCTGGCCTGCCCTGTGCGTCGTCCCCGTCCACGCGAATAGATTTGATAAGGCCTGCTTATCGCCCCGCTATAATTATTTCCCCTCACTGCTCGTCTAGCGAGGTCGTTTGAAAAGCGAAGCTCGCGGAACATTTTCTTTTTCTTTGCATCCTTGCTCTGGCCTTCATCTTCTTGCGACTAGGCAAAGTGACGGTGATGTCCTCCCCCGACTCCCCTGTCCTCGGGTCCGACGACAAGAAATGGACGGCCAAGGCGCTCCTCCGGCATGCCGAGCGCTCGCATAGTCGGCTGCCGGGGATCCGCAAGGTGCCTCTGCGCTCGATTGCGGTGATATTGCTTGTGGCGTGCGTCAATGTTGTTGTTTGGGTTGCTGTCGCGATTGTTTTGGTATGATTCCTGTTCTGGGTTTGCTGACGATAAGAGATGAGACTAACGTGGGCCTAGCGATATCACTCGTGAGTCTTCTTCTGCTTGGATCTGGATCTGGATGATGCTGACGGGGCTTGCTAGATCGCTTGTCTCGAATGCTGTGCTCGCGTATACACTGGGTCTGCGACATGCCTTTGACGCAGACCACATCTCGGTACGCGCCGCGCCATCATATCGGTAAAGGCAAACGAGCTAACAGCATCCAGGCCATCGACCTCATGACCCGCCGCCTCCTCGCAACGGGCCAGAAACCCGTGACGGTCGGCACGTTCTTCTCGCTCGGCCATTCCACCATCGTCATCATCACTTCGATCGTGGTCGCCGCGACGGCGGCAGCGGTCTCCTCGCGCTTCGACAAGTTCAGCACGGTTGGCGGGATTATTGGGACCTCTGTCAGCGCGGCATTCCTCATCCTGCTAGGCTTCATGAACGCGTATATTCTGTATAAGCTGTATAAGCAGATGCAGAAGGTGCTGGATTTGCCTGAGGGGCAGGAAGACGAGGCGTGGAAGATTGAGGGCGGGGGCGTGCTGTTTAGGGTGTTGAAGAGGATGTTTAAGTTAATTGATCGGTGCGTTTCTTGCTTGGGACTGTAGAATTGGGAGGTAGCGCTGACTTGGTGCGTTTGCATGGCAGACCGTGGAAGATGTACCCGCTGGGCATACTGTTCGGACTGGGATTCGACACCTCGTCTGAGATTGCGCTGCTTGGAATCTCGTCTATTGAGGCCGCGAAGGGGACTTCATTCTGGGTTATTCTTATCTTCCCTATTTTATTCACAGGTATGCCAGGCCCTATTTACCCACAATCCAGACGAAACATCTAACCACAGCCACAGCCGGAATGTGCCTCCTCGACACCACCGACGGAGCCCTAATGCTCGCGCTCTACGTGCAACCAGCCACAAACTTCCTCCCACCAAAGCGCACCGACTCAACAACCTCGCAAGGACCCCTCATAGACGCCGCCGCAAACCCCGACACCGAATCAAACCCCGAAGACCCAATCACCACTCCCCAGAACCACCGCGACCCCGTCGCCTTCCTCTACTACTCCATCGTGCTGACCACGCTGACCGTAATCGTGGCCATCATCATCGGCGTCATCCAACTCCTCACCCTCATCCTGAACGTGGCCGAACCCACCGGCCGCTTCTGGGACGGCGTGCAGACGGCCGGTGACTACTACGACGTTATCGGTGGAGGCATCTGCGGTGCGTTCTTGGTGTTTGGGACGCTCAGTGTGTTTGTTTATAAGCCTTGGAGAAGGTGGGTCGGGAAGAGACATGGCAAGGGTGTTGATCCTGCGGCTTTTAGCGGGGATGGAGCTTACAGGGATGAGCCTTTTGGGGCTGAAGCTGGGGCGTCGATTCCTAGGGTTGATACGCCGTTGAATGAGGGGTCGAGTGTCAAGTATGGGACTGTGAGTGTGCAGCCCAAGGGGGATGCGAAGTAGGTGATGGCAAGATTGGATCAGGAGTTTTATATCGGGTTTCTCTATTATGAGGAATGAGTGACGATGGACGAAGGACGAACATGAAGGGGTGTATATGCAGCTGTATATAGAACTTGGCCTTAGGCAGCAAGGCAGCAATGCTAGAGTGGAGAGACGTCATCGACAATTTTGAACTTCCCCGCACTCAACTCCGTGTCTTCACAGCGACCCGGGTTTCAAGAATATCGAGAGCCTCTAGATGCGATGGGCTTTCACTCACCGGGGTATTGATATTATCTCACAAACGGCAGCACTGACAGACCACCAATATTCACGCTACCCCCCCATTCCCCGCAGCAAAATACGATGCCGCCGAGTTCTTTAACCTATATACGCAATTCACCCCAACGAGCTTGGAAACCTTGATATACGCTCCATGACTGCTCTATAACGTCTATATATACATAAACAACGACATACTTAACCATGAGCAATGATCCCAGCAACCCACAATGTCAACAACCACAGCATCTCCCACACCGTCCGACCCAGACCAAGGCCTCGAAACCGATACAAATCCGTCGACTGCAGGCGCTGGACTAAGCTTGTCAGAATGCCCGCCTATATTCGTCCTCCCGACCCATCTTGACATCGAAGCGCTCCACCAAGCAGAGGAAACGCTATCCCAGCACGGCGCGCGCTTGACCTACGATGTCGCGGAGGCGACCTTGATCCTTGGAAAAATTGGACAGAAGAAGCGAGCTGCGTTGGAGTTGAGGTCGAGAGGGGTTTGGACGGAGGAGGTGGAGAGTACAACTATCTCGCAATCGTCTCAACCTACAGGCCCACCTGCGAAACGGAGACGGGTTGGGGATGCAAAGAGCAAAAATGCGGCGGATGAGATATACCTGAGTACGGAGGATGAGAGTGAGGAGGACGGGATCCGTGGGAAGCGGCCCACGGCGCATCTGGAGCATCCGCAGCGGTCAAAGTCAAAGGGCGATCCGGTGTCGAGTGTGCCAGACCTATGCGGGAAGGAAGATGGGGTAATTAGGGTTGTGCGGCTGGACTGGTTGATGCAGTGTGTCGAGGCGCAGATGCTTCTACCGCTTGGTCCGTTTGTGGTGTATCACGCGCGCAAAATCGAGCGGCCGGCGACAAAAAGCGATAAGGATGCTGCGAACTCGCAGGCTATACTCGACCGCGCGAAACAAGACGCCGCGTTCAAGGTCCCATATCCTCCGTCCAGGCACAGACTTGACGGGC
This sequence comes from Aspergillus mulundensis, assembly GCF_003369625.1. Classification (NCBI taxonomy): domain Eukaryota; kingdom Fungi; phylum Ascomycota; class Eurotiomycetes; order Eurotiales; family Aspergillaceae; genus Aspergillus; species Aspergillus mulundensis. Next base: position 2,455,121 of record NW_020797889.1, read on the forward strand.
TGTCCAGTCACCACCCACCTCCAAAGCTATACCGGACAACAACGTCCGAGAACGAAGAAGCAGAGCCCTTACCCCCGCCGCCGGACTGGGTTCGTGACGGTGTGATGTACGCTTGCATGCGCTCTGCGTTCCTTAATACTCCCAACAAGGGTTTCATTGACCAGCTCATCAAAATTCGTACAATCCGCGAGCTGAATCTTGATGAGATTGGTGTACGTGCATACAGCACCGCCATCGCCGCAATAGCAGCATATCCCCACGAAATCAGACGCGGGTCTCAGATTCTGTCTTTGCCAGGGTGCGAGGCGAAAATCGCCAACCTCTTTGCTGAATTCAAGGCTTCTGAATCTGGTACCCTCAGTGCAGCCGAGGCCCTCGATACAGATCCCGACCTGCGCACCCTGCACACATTCTACAACATCTGGGGCGTGGGCTCCAAAACCGCGCGAGACTTCTACTACGCGAGACAATGGCGCGATCTCGACGACATCGTAGAGCACGGCTGGACCTCTCTTTCCCGCGTGCAGCAGATCGGCGTGAAATACTACGACGAGTTCCTCCTCGACATCCCCCGCTCCGAAGTCGAAGCCATCGGCAAAATCATCTGCCAGCACGCGAACTCCCCGGCCGTCCGCCCAACCGCCCAATACGACGGCCACGGCGTGGAATGCATCATCGTCGGCAGCTACCGCCGCGGCAAGCCCGTCTCCCACGACGTCGACATCATCCTCTCCCACCGCGACGAAGCAATCACGCACAACCTCGTCGTCGACGTCGTCGCGTCCCTGGAATCAGACGGCTGGATCACACACACCCTAGCCCTCCACCAAACAACCTCAAACCGCAACCAGCAGACCCTCCCCTACCGCGGCGACACCGACGAGCGAAGCCATTTCGACACCCTCGACAAAGCGCTCGTCGTCTGGCAGACACCGAGCGACAAACTCGGCCCCGAGAACAAGGATAACCCGCACCGCCGCGTCGACATCATTATTTCCCCCTGGCGCACCGTCGGCTGCGCGGTTCTGGGCTGGTCCGGCGATACGACGTTTGAGCGGGATCTGCGGCGGTATGCGAAGAAGGCGCATGGGTGGAAGTTTGATTCCAGTGGGGTGAGGGAGCGTGTTACCGGCGGCCAGGTTATTGATCTTGAGGCTGGGGGTGGGACGTGGCAGGAGAGGGAGAGGATGGTTATGGAGGGGTTGGGGGTGGGTTGGAGGCCGCCTACGGAGAGGTGTACGCGATGAATGGACTGGAATTTGAGCATTATATGGAGCGGATGCTGCGCGTTGTTTACGTGTCATTTAGCTTAGGGTGCGCAGATACTTTGGAATCAGGATCATAACATGAACTTACATGCTCGCGTGGATGTTTTCAGAGCTATTCGCTCGGGAAGATAGACTGCACTATGCACGGTACTAGGATCTTTGAATGGTCGGGGAGGCATGAATATAGGCTGGACAGAGCCGTAGGTTGTCAGATGATTGTATTTTAGGAGTTCCAGTGGAGGCTGGCTTTCCTCAAGAATCTTCCTCCGCCAGGTCCCGCCGTCCTCTTTTCCCAGGGCCCCGGCCGTCCTCTTCTCGTGCTTCCTCTGACTCGTTCTCTCCTCTTCTTCTATCTCCAATGTTCTTTACTTCATGGAAAACCTCACTCAACGCCTGTCGACCTGTCTCCCTCGATTCGCCAACTTCGCGAAATATGCCAGACCCCTCCATCACCTTCGGAGTCATCCACCAAGGCGAGGTCATATTCAAGCAAAGTGTCGGCCATCGAGATTCCGACTTCAGCAGCCCCCCACCGGACGCAGACACACTGTACATGATCGGCTCGTGCTCCAAAATGTTCACCTCAGCCGCCGTGGGGATACTCGTCGACGAGGGGATATTACACTGGAAAGATCCGATAGAAAAGTACACCCCCGATTTCAACCCTGAAGAGGACGCCCGCATTGGCAAAGAGGCTGATATCATCGACTGCCTACGCCACAGCACCGGTCTTACTGATTCAGCAATGCTCATGTTTGGTCCTCACGGACCAATCTCACGGAGGAAGACCTAGTGGACCTCTTTAGCATGATGCCCACCATTGGCAAGGATGGAAATCAGAAATTCAATAAGGATTGGAACTATAGCAATGGCCCCGTTGGTTTGGTGGCCTTGGTGATCCAGAAAGTGACCGGGCAGCGGTTCGCGGAGTTCGTGCGCGAGAGGATCCGCGAGCCGCTGGCGATGGACAGAACAGACATGAAGCGGTTGGATACGGAGAGCGAGGACAATGCCGCGGTTCTCCGTTTCAAATTGAGTGATGGGTGATTTATTCCGGCCAAAGACCAGCTGTGGCCGTGTGATGATCATACGTCCCTGCTTCCGGCTACGGGGGTGCGTGGTACTCTCAACGATATGCTCACCTGGTGTATTGCTGTCCTTGACGCAGAAAGAAACGAGACAGAGTCTGACTATAAGCCAAAGACGCCAAATAACCCTCTGAAGCAAATGACCCGCGTCCGCTGCGGCTTCTGGTCTCGACCTGCCAACGAACCGGAATTCAGCAAAGACACGGTATACTGCCTCGGCTGGTTCCGGGCAATGCTTCCATCCTCTATGCTCGGTGAATTCAGCGGCAAATACCTCTCTTGAGACAAGGACAACCGTACTCATCTGGAGTACATACTGGGGAGAGACTAAGCAGCGCGGCTACCAGTGGTAGGGCACACTGGTGGTATCTGCTCAATCTTCTCTTTCTTTACGTTGCCTGATATGTAGAGTGCAGTTGGAACGATGACGAATCGTTAGGATTACGGTGATGCGAGCGACTTTACAGTCCAGCTTGTGATCCAAGCTCTCTTCGATCTAAAGCCTACAGTCAACCTGATACCCTGGCAAGGAAGGAAGGTGGGCTAGCAGCAAGGCAATACCGAGAGGAGATTCCGGGATCGTAGTCCGTCCGGCCGGGGGTGAAGATGACCACGCTTGCCCATGCCGAACTCTCGTTGGATAGGAATGAAACGCCCCTATAGATCATGACTCAGAGCGAGTACATTCTTTCTGCGAGATGCCTGCGACAGTACAGCCAAATTATCCCAACATCATGGCAGACATGGACGAAATGGAGAGCCTGCACTAGCTGAATCATGCCTCTACCTGCATCCTTCGCATCGCCAGGCTTCCCTACCACCTTCGCCCAAACCGGGTCGCCGAGCTACCGCAAGAGCTATATGATGATATCACAGTCCATGCCTTCACAGCCTGAGATATCGAAGATCAATGCCAGACCGCGAAAAGCCTCCGTCAAGTCAACACCAAATTCTACTGCAGCGCCTCCCGCCTCATGTTCCGGAACATATGCGTAAAATTCAAGAACAAGAACATGAACAATGACAAGAGTTGGGTCCCGCGGAGTCTGTCAGAGCTCGCGAATAGCGAGCTCCGACTCGCCGTGCAAAACATGTTTCTGGGATATTTCGGCAGTGTCGACGGCCCGGGAATATTTTCGGACGAAACGGCAACTCGTGCGCTTGAAGAGATACCAAGGATCCTCGCACGCTTCCCAAACATAAAGCGGCTTAGCATGAGTGTTAGCGAGCCGTGGAAGCGCGACAACGCCGCCGTGCACGCTGCACTGGCGGCAGCATTCCGCCGAGCTCTACGGTACAGCTCAATCCACCAGCTAGACTGGAGCGGTTTGACGCGTCAGACGCATGTCTGCTGCTCTCTGTACCTGCATCACCTGAATCCGAAGCAGAAAAAGAATCATGTCTGAAAGGCGTGATGCCAGGCGTCCGGTTCTTCACGCACCGCGGCCAGCCAAATGGCCGTGCAACGCGCGTCTGCAAAACCGGTGTGTTCCATGTCCTGCAACACGCCCACAACATGCACCACTTGCAGATATCCGAGCTGGGATGGGTCGAGCCGGTCCCGGGCCCTAAATCCACAAGCCCAAGCCCAAGCCCAAGCCGAGTTCCAGGCCTAGCCCCAGACCCTAACTCAGACCTGGTCCTCATCTGCTCTATCAAGGCGCCACTTCGATCCCTGTTCCTCCATAAAATGACCCTTCCGCCTCGCACGCTATACAGCATCCGGTTCTGCAAAGATACATTGCAGATCCTCAGTCTGATGCATGTCCTACTGGAAGCCCGAGGCAAGAGGCGATGGAAACTACTCTTCGACAGACTCGTGCGGTTCCGGTCTCTGACGCGCCTGGAGTTTAAGATGTGCGGGTATGTCGAGGACTCTCCGTTTGATGTCCCGGGGCATCAGTGGCATTATCCTTATGTGTCCGCTCTTTGGAGGCCGAGGGGTGAAGACGAGGAGTTTGCGTCGAGGCTGTGTAGGGTGCGCGCGCTGTATAATCGGGCTAAGGGGGGATATTGTGACATGGGCGCGATCGGGTTCGAGTATTTTAGAGCCATGGGATCAAATTATCTGTATCTCGCTTAATATCTGATACGTTTGGATGTTGATCTGCACCGGCACAGCTGGAGAGATGGATCAGGTGCATTTGCACTTGCATTGCTGCAATACAGAGTGTGAGCCGCGGGACTACTCATATGGATACGGGGCTATCTACTATGTATACTGCATGGGCTACTGGTAACCTTTTTACTCGGGCTGTTCCGGACCAAATTGTCCGCGTTAGTATCTCCAGCGTCTGCGTGAGCATTTTGAGCTGGTTGGCCACGACGGTCAACGCTCAAAGTCGATGGCTTGTTACAAAGAGCCTGGGCGATGGAGCTTCCCGTATGTATACCAGTAACCGGGGGCTGTGCCGTGAATACCCTGAAGTGGTAGCATTATCCCTAGGCACCTCGAGCATTTCGGCGGCGCATCTCAATGCTAAGTCCATTTACCATGCGCCCAATTGTAAATATATTGCGGGAGTCGAAAATACTGAAGGGTCCAAAGAAGTTTAGTTAAGGAAACCTTCCTCAGTCTCCTTGTCCCCTGCTTTGCCACGCAGGGGGTAGTCCTTGTACTTCTCGCCGAACTCCGCGAAGGAAAAAAGGAATTCGTGCCTGTGCTGGCTCAGCATCCAGAAACTACATAGAAGACGGCCAACATGTGATAGCTAACAGTTTTTACTTTTGGCGCTGGATTGTGGGTACTCACGGATGGGCATCTTCGTTAAAGCCCTTGCCATCAACGCACTTGCTGATCCAAGTCGCCATCTGCATGTTATTTGAATTGCTGCTTTTTGAGTGCTCGGAAGCACAAATGGCTTAACCTCTACTAAAGCGTAGGGTCTCTTGGTCCTGGGCCAGTAGAGCCGGCCATCAGCCTTTGCGTTAAGACAAGCAATTTCCATGTCTAAGATAAGGGTTCCGCGCTTGGGTCCCATGGGGTGAGACGTAGGGACCAGTGTGCGTTAGGGCTCAGGAACTCTACAGCTGCGAAGTTCACAAGTTCCTCATTTTATACTGCGGGAAAGAGCTCTTCGGTCTCTTGAGCCCCTATGGCAAAGGTAGTTGATCTCATCTGTTCAATCTCATCTGCTTTGGGGATACTCGACTGCTGCTTTATCCTTAACCAGGCCTGACCAGGGCCGCACGAGAACTTGTCAAAGCAAGCGGCAGGGGCGGAGCTTGAAGGTACCTAGTAGAGTAGACCATGGCCATTGCAGTTGTCATAAAGCCAAGCCAGCTGAGCAAGCTATTCCGGCGACTCCACCTTTATCTCCTTGTGCATCGTAACAAGAACCCATGCTGGTCTTGCATCCTACCCTAGACTTCATTATATCCTAGCCCACCTCAACAGCACCGCCGCAACAACAACAGGCAAAACGCTAACCAGCTCGCCCAGCCCCGCATACTGCGGCGGGATTCGCGCACCCACAGCCTTAAACGCCCCAGCCCCAAGCAGGACCGCGAAGAGATTATACACGAAGCTCCAGGCGAAATTGAACTTGATGCGGCGGACGGCCTTCTCGCTGATATTCAGCATTGTGAGGATACCGAGCAGGTGTGGCCGCATGAGCACGGCGTCGGCGGCAGATTTGGCAATCTCGCTGCCGGTTTCTTGGTTCATGTGCACGCCAATTGTGGCGGCTGCGAGGGCGACAGCGTCGTTTGTGCCGTCGCCGATGAAGATTGTTACGGGGTGGTTCTTGCGTGTTGCTTGGTTGGGGGTTGTGCTGAGATTAAGGGCTTGGATGTAGGCTTGCTTGTCGGATGGGGTGCAGCGGGAGCGGATGTTTTGATCTGTGATACCGAGTTGTCGTGCAATTGAGGATACGGGACCCTGGTCGTCGCCTGAGAGGATGTGGACTGATATACCGCGTTCCTGGAGCTTGGTGACGGTTTCAAGTGCGTCGGGGCGGAGTGAGTCCTCCAGACCAAAGACAGCGACGAGAGTTTCGTTGATTGTGAAGCAAAATGCCGTGTAACCTCCCTCAAGAATGGACTGGACTTGTGGGTTACAGGAGAGGTTGAGCCAGCGTGAGTTTCCTGCGCGCAGAACGAGATTCTGGGCCGATCCTTCGACACCCTTGCCTGTTAGGACTTTGATGTCATTGACAGTTGACGCTATTATGCCTTTCGCTTTCAGGCGGGCAGCCACGGCAGCGGAAATCGGGTGTTTGTTGCTCCCAATAAGACCAAGCAACTGGGACATTGAATCCCCCGTACTGTCTATGTGCTCAACTGCAACAGTGAGTCGGCCCTGGGTGAGGGTACCTGTCTTATCAAATATAACGTGGGAACTTTTGTAGGCGACTTCAATACTATTAGCAGCCTTGAAAATGACACCCCGCTCGGCAGCAACACCACTGGCTATGACGATAACCATTGGCACTGCCAGGCCGATAGCACATGGGCAAGAGACAATGAGTACGGTAATGGTATAAGTTATTGCCTCCGCAGTAGCTCGAGAGCCGGATTGCTTTTGCACTGTGATGCCAACCGCAATCCAGATCGCAAACGTGACCATGGTCAGAGCGATGACAACGGGTACAAAATAGCTTGCCACCCGGTCCGCCATATCTTGTATCTTTGGCTTTGACAGTTTCGCCTGGTCGACCATTCTTGAAATGACGGAGATTGTATTGTCGGCAGGAAGGCGGGTTAACCGGGCAATCAGCGACCCGGAACCATTCACGGATCCTGCAACAATGGAAGATCCAGGGGACTTGTCTACTGGGATTGACTCTCCGGTGATCAGAGACTCATTCACCTCAGATAATCCTGCGATAACGGTCCCATCGGTTGGGATCTTGGAGTCTGGAGGGACCTTGAAGATGTCCCCATATTGGAGTAGCCGGACATCGATCTCTTTTATAGTCGCCCCAGCCTCATCCACGAGTGTGGCGGTTGATGTCTGCATTGAACGAAGCGATATGGATTCAACAGCTTTTTGACGAGCAAGGGCAGCAACATACCGACCGATCATGATCAGTGTAATGAGCAAAGTGCTAGTCTCGAAGAATTCACCGGTGGCAAGTGGCTGACCCGCCGCGAGGTATCCAAATGAGACTACTGAAAAAATATAAGCAGCGCTTGTGCTCAGCACAATGAGCAGATCCATCTCAATGATCTTGGAGAATATCAAAGCTTTCAACGCCTTTGGATAGAATGGACCGGCAATGACGACCTGGACAACAGTGGCCAATGCCAACGACGCAGAGCCGTATGCAATTTCCCTCTTTGGGAGAGGAGCCCAAGCAAGGACCAAGACGGGCACCGTCAGAATAATAGAGAGAACGGTCATGTATCCCATTTGGCGCACATGCTTGTTTCCAGCCGCAAGGTGTGAGTCGGGACGAGGAGCAGCCAGGCAAAGAGGCCTGTCCCAGCCACGCTCCAGCAAGTCTCTTGCCCCGACTATCTTTCCATCAAAAGCGACGTTTACGGTCTCCTCATCGATCAGTGTTACCTCCGTTACACCGTGAGGCCAGTCTTGCTTCATAAAGTCTGACGCATTAGGGACGATAATGTCCACGCTCAACCCACGGTCTGTGACCCTTTCGTACTTGAATTCGGTAGTCTTCTCCAAGTGCCTCAACACTTCATCGAGTGACTGGACGCCAACATCGAGGTCGAATTCCGCACGCGACAGCAGCAAGCTTGTCTTGAGATTCTGAACTGACTGCAGTGTGCCCAAAGTGCGCTGAAGCTTGGTTTCACAGCCCGTACATGTCATACCAGATATGCTCAGAGCGACATGCTCTTTTCCGGTAATCCCCTTTTCGGGATCGTTGGTAAAGGTTCCGGGGTTGCGCTGCGTGAAGTCTGTAGACTTATTGATGGCCGCGCCGCATGCAGCAAACGGAGGCTTACTGCAGCAGGTGCCTGACTGACCATTGGGACTGAGTTCATCTCCACATCTGATATCAGCAGACGTCTCGTCTTTATCGCAACAGCTAGATGGGCAGGCTGGTATGTTGACTATCCCTTCGGGTAAAAGGCCACAAGGCTTCTCGAGTTTATTGCAGCAACCGGAAGCGCAAGGCTGGAGTCCGGTGGGTTTGCCTTGGGGAAAGACAGCGGAACTACTGCAATCGGCGGAGCATCTGACCTCGTTACAGCATTCCTGTCGAGAAGGCAAACACTGCTCAGTAGCCACTTGTCGTCTACCACAACACCCCTTTGAGCAACTTGTTGTCCCGATAGAAGCTGCTTTCGTAACAAACACCTGCTTTTCACGATCTGCGGACGCCTCAGGTGTATCGACACGTTTCCCTTTCTGAGCAGCATTGTGCGGCTTAGGTGCGTAAGTCTTCGAAGTGCTGCAGCAGCCGCCCGTACAAGGATCTTCTCTCCTCTTCAAACCTGCGCTGCGGCGGTTAATTGACCCCGTACTGCTCCCCCGGTCAGAGTCAAAAGTCGAACGCAGGATGTATTCCCTCGAGCGACGCTCAGTCCCGCGGGAAACGCTATTCGGCGGTGGACAGCAAGATTCTTGCCCCAGAGCTATCAGAGTGCGGCAGATGCAACCCAGAGCTTCGAGCCTGGCAGCAAACTTGGCGCGCGCGGAACGGCGGTGTTGATCGCATGCCTTGCCGTCGGGCCTAGAACGGCCAGAGTCTGGAAGCTCTATAGTACGTTAATGATGAACTTAGTAGCAATCAATCCGAAAGAGGTACTATGATGGAAGCAGTTATAAGGACTTACTATGTCCTTGATCACATTCCCGAAGAGCAATACGATCAATGCAAGAGACATCGCAGCAGGGCGATGGCTTATCTCTGCAGCAAGTGGGGGTAGGGTTGTACAATTTACCGTAAAGAATAATTTCTTACCCAAAATTACTAACCAAGGTTTATTTATTACTAACAAAGTAATAAATCACGTGATATAAAAGTGGGTTTAAACTAACTAATAAAAATATAGCTTGGTGCTTAGGTTTTTTACTAGCTAATTAAATATAGGGATTTTTAATTACTTATATAAAAAAATACTAAAGGCCTATATTTATAATTTACACCTTATATTTAATAAAATATATATTTTTAAATATTAAAACTTTACTACCCTTACTAAAAAATTAAAAAACTTTACTAATATAATTAGGTTATAAAATCCTTTACTAAAAAAAAATTTTATATACACTATTATTATTAAAAAGGTATTTTTATATTTTTATAATTTTTTTTAGATTTTTTAACATATTTTAAAAACCTTTTTTTAAACTATAATTATTAAATATAAATATTACACTTAAACACGCGCTAAAAACTTTACTTAATAAAAAACCTACTTTATAAAAAAGTATACTAACTACCTTACCTTAATTAAATTAACACCTTTAGGCCTTTTTTTTAATTAATTAGTTTTTTTTTTTAATGGCAATCTTAAGCAAAAAGCTTATTAACTTATTAAAATAACTATTTTTACTAGCACGCGGCCTTTTTCTTTTTTTAATAACCCTTATTTTTAAAAACTTTTTTTTTTTTAATATAAAGGCTTTAAATTATTATAATATTACTAGCTTAATTTTAAACTAGTACTATACTTAAATTTTAAAGCTTATAATTATAAAGCTTTTAAAAACATGTTATTTTAATATTATTATTAATAAAATAACTACAGTTAATAAATAATAAATAATAACTATATATTTTAATACTTATAAAAACTCCTTTTTTTACTACCTTAAAAAAC